>NW_020653337.1:12097011-12251648 GCF_003589595.1 Hyposmocoma kahamanoa
AGCATCCCCAAATACCTCGAAAATTATTCCCATATTGCATTTATTTGAATAGTCGTGTCCGTCATCGTGTATTCAGATATAAATGCCATTTCCATAAGGATTACCAAAAATAAATTTTTGAAAATTCTTGTCACTTGACATTGTCGATCGACAGTAACGATCGACAAAACCGAGCATATCTGTAGGCACCTCATCGACATTGTCGATCGACAGTAACGATAGACAAAATCGAGCACATCTGTAGGCACCTGATCGACATTGTTGGGCAAATGTGTAGGCACCTTTAACTTAATGATGAGTTAAGCAAGATAGAATTTCCCCACTTTTGAGGGAAATGTTATTCCATGGTATCATTATTTGTATATTTGTGTGCGTGCCAACGAGCGTAGATACAAGTTGCTTACGCGTACATGAATTTGGTTTTTGCCTCACTTATGACAGTTCGTTTGATATGAAACTATCATTCTATGCGTTATTATTCTAAGCATATACCTATCATTGTCTTGTTCACTAGTTGAAACGAGAATGAGCACTTTGCTTTAGATTGAATAAATATTTATTCTGTCTATTATTTATTGAAATATTTTATCATTTTCCATTTTATTATAGTCTACATTCTCAAATAAGTACTATTTTAATGTCAAAGAAATGGGAACTAGATCATGTGACTTCAAAAGCAATGAGTAATGTTGTTTATTGCAAAATAAATTTTTGAATGTTGATTTGAATTAATTACTTGCTGTCCCTAAACTTTGAATTTGTACGTAACTCGTTATTTTGTTTTGTTTTTTTATATATAGAGCCGTTGTTACTGGTCATCGTTGTTGTTTGCACTATAATGTGTGATAAACCCGTAAGATTCGTCCATGTCTTAAAGGACTCATTGATGTATATATCTTTATCAAAACATAGTCCTTGAAAGTCATCGTATGGCATATGATGTATCACGCCACACGTACAGACAAATAAGTAGACTTAGATTAACAAAAAATATTCTAATATAAAACCTAGCCTGTGCGTAAAGTAATACGATAGGCTATGAAATTAAATGTTAAAAGACGTGGGACCCCGACAGATTCTTGTAACTCTGAGGAGTCATCTGTTCCTGATAATATTTTCACATCATCGGTTGCAGCGGGCGCTCACTGACCGTAGTAGAGTAGAACAAATGGCGCACTGTTCAATTCTGTGAACTTTACGATTACCATCGTTCCTTATACGCACGCGTTATTTAGTAAGTATTCATAACCTGATATATAATTTCATGTTGGTATCATCCATTTGACAAGTTCAATTAGGCAACTGCTAGGTGGTTAGCTACATACCTATTAGCTTTTAACATATTATTTACATACAATAGTCGGCTATTTTGTTACTATTTATAGATTTTGTCAAGTGACCTTTTGTAACAAACTTTTATGACTTTATTAAAATATAGCCAAAGTTTAAAGAACGCTGCTCGACAACACATCTAATAAATAAATGTTTATTTTTTATTTAATGTTAATTTGGTTGCCCAGACGACTTTGACCTGACGAATTAACATATTTCTGTTACCGTAAAATACACTCACGATATAAACGTAAAGGAAGAATATAATAACTGCTTTTTAATGAAATATGACCGAATTATGCTTGATATTCAAGTAGCGGTGAGGGTTTCCGCCGGGAACCGCGCAGGGCAGCGGTTATCGGCCGCGTCGTCAACGAATCTCAGACACAAACACTCGTATTTTACGGCTACAACCGATCTGAACAATAACACGCTACATTAGTTTCCCATTATGCCTTCGAGACAATAAAATTTACTCTTTTTTACGATCGCATTAATAATTTTATGAATGGAAGCAAACGACTTAAAGATTTAAATGGTAAGGAGTGAATAAAAAGGTGTTGTCGGGAGGGCAAATGGTGAATTGAGGTCGGATATAAAGTGAAGGTGTTAAAAGTAATAAGATGCGAACCGAGGGTCGGTGCTGTGAACTAGTGGCGGCGGCGTCGAAGGGAGATGCAAGCTGTGTGCCGACAACGTGAGGTTATGTCGAAGTGTCGGAGGTGACGGGAAGGGTGTACCAGGGCGGCGGAAGACAGTCCGTTCCCAGAGTATCGTTTGCACAAACACCGGACGCTGGTCTCGGCTCAATTGTACCTCAATCGGTACACATACAATACCGACAAGCTGTATAACTAAGTGAATGCAAGATATCGATAACAAAAGAAGCAATTAAATTACATTACGAGTTCTGCGTCGAAATCAAGAAGTTTTAATATAATTTTTTCATAAGCTACGTTATCACCATTCTAGGCACTTTTAGAGGATTTTTGATCATAGTCCGCCATGCATGCAGTTGCGGGCTGGGGTTCCACAAGTTTCCTGAGAGGTCATCGTTACTGACATATATTATTAAACAAATGTACTTAAGGTACATAACTTATTTTGTATTCATAAATGTACATAATTTAAAAATTACAGCCACATGCCGCCACAGGGATACAAACCATCGGCCTCTCAAAAGAAAGAGAAACGCTTTCTCACTGATCTACTATCCCTCACAAGTCTTCTGCTGATTTTGAAACAACCTACTGATTATTAATAATGATAATGTTTACTAATATTATAGTATTAATAGTTAGGTCGTAAAATTATAATTTTTTCAAGTTTTTATGTCGTGTCGATGACTTATTGCACAATGTGCGAAAATTCTGTACAGGTTTATGCACATTGGTTTGTTTCGTTAATTGTAAATTGAAAAGAATAATAATAAATAAAATAAAAAAATACACAAATTGTGACACACATACATAAATTGTGACCATTGGTTGGGAAGGATCTGTCTCTCAAGATAAAGGCTCGCTTAGTTTGGGAGATAGGGTAGAGTGTATATGTACTTGCTCTTGTATCAATACATATTTCATTTCGTTTCTAATTTTCCATATATAATCTTAATATTGTATCATCAATATCGTCAACGCATTTTATGACTATCGACACCGTGCATCCCTATTTCATACTTTAAGGATGTGCGGGCGTCGATCAGGTTACGCGAAATGAAACCACAAAATCAGCGCAACCGCAGCGCAGCGGAAGCCGCGAGGGACCCCTGTCTCTCACATACACGTGTTACTCTAAACTGTACATTGTTTTACACATAGTTTCTAAACGCGAAGTGAAATAAGAGTTTCTAAACGTCAATCGACCAATTTTGGTCTGTACGTCTCTAGCTAAGTTAGTTAAATTGCTCCTAACTCGATATGTTATAAATAAGTAGATTTTGAAATAATCTGTAGCTTATGTGAAACTCACTAGCTACTATTTTATGTTTGTAAATATGCTAAAGGTTAGTACTTCAATAAATTATGTAGGTAAGTATACTATAATTCTTGTCATTATGAAAGGTATCGACAAGTCACTGTACAAAGTCACTTGTATACCCACCTACAAATATGGTAGAAATACTTCTTACGCACAACATAAAAATCGAAATCTATTAAAGCTATTGTTGCATAAAACAAGTACTAATTCATGGATCGGAGCCGAATTACAGTCATAAAAATAAATTCTATTTATGACATTATTCGGAGGCATAACGAAAGTACCGCTTACGATTGAAATACACTGCATGGCAATTGAACGTGGACACACATTGAACGCTGTAGGAATCAGATACTTAGATATGATTTATTACGGTGGCATTATTCTCATCGGTATCAAATCAGTTTCTTTAAAATATTATCCGAAATACATGTACATGTTCGTATAAGATAGTGATAATCAAACATACTTATGAAACAAATACACGCCCTGTTTACAATATATACCTAGCAGAAATCGTTCGTCGCTATGGAAGTGTTAAAAATCGTTCCAAATACATTGTAATTATGTTGTGTTTTCAATAGGTAATTACATCTAATCGAAATAAATGGGCACATTTATTTAACCCACAGTGTATTCGAGGAGTTATAGGTTTCATTTGCGGGCGATAGACGACAATTTTCAATTTTCTTGCGCGTGCGTCCCATTTGAATATTTTAATTTGGGGGGCGGTGCGACTATTTCAATTTATTTTATGAGTCGGGCCCAGAAGGGGTTCGGTCGCTCTCACCGCTCCAGATTAGTAAATATTTGATAGCTTTATTGCTCAACGTGATATATTTATACATGCTTTTAAAATTAAGTGAAGTTTGGGAGAGTTTATTGTATGTAGGGTGTCGTTTTGATTTTGTTTGCAGAAGTTGGATTTTAGAATATGATTTCAAGTGTGATGTAGCAATTGCAACTGACGAATGTTTTATATTTGGAAATTACAAGTTGCCGTGCATTGTAATTGGTTATTTGCTTCATAGTTTGTTGAGGTTGGTTATGGAATGAAAATAATTAAAAGTAGAATGTATTATTTTAAGATTTATTTGAAGTATAGACTTCACTTACTTAAGTGTTTAGATATTTCAGATACGCTCTTATTCTCTATATGTAGCTTACAAATAAGACTTTCACTAACTTCAAATGTTTATAAATACATGTGATGCAATTATCAGATTATGAATAATAGAGTTGGTGTAAATGTCAGATACCGAGATGAGAGGGCAGGAGGGGGAGGCGCGATGCATCAGGGGCCGTATTTAACCTCGCTGCTATGTTCCATCTAATAGAATTGCGAGCTCGTTATCTGCTCAGATTAAAATATTCAGTATTTGAGTGATTTCACGAGCGAGTGTGCACCAAAGGGTTGACTAGTCGTTTCGTCCGCTTTGAACACTTGTGGGGAGATTGAACTCGGGGTTATGTGGCTCCTACCCACTTTACATACGAGGAAGTGATGTGAATTATTAGCATAGGTTTAGTCGCACTTCGTTATTAATAAACTGATTGCTTTGTGTCAAAACGGATTAATTAAAAGAGGTGGATTCGGATACTCAATCGCTTAATGGATACATGGAAAGCTCCGCAATGATCATTGACATTTTGGTCTAGACTGTCAGTGTCGGCGGATGTCGGTAACCCAATTATCAAAACTGAAAACGGGTGGAAATATTTAATCGCTTACGCAATCATACGTCGATGAAGCCGCAACACTCGCACGAACAAATGAATTGTCGGATTTTACTGGCTTTTTCCGCCGTCTGACTCCATGAATAATTCCATTTATATAATGGCGTCGACCGCATCAAATAATTCATTCCGGGTTTTGCATATTTAATAGTGACAAAAACAATGTCCAAAGCATATTTACAGGTTATTGTATTCCCTTTTTCCGTTTCGTTACCTCCAGAGAACACTACGCCGTCATTTTAATGTCTTGTCTTTTTTATTTGCTAATACAATATTAGCAATCCCCAAATTTTGTGAAAAAAATAAAGAAACAAAATAAAAACAAAAAAATTTAGTGGGCATAGTGTTCATTGGAGGTACCGATTTGACCGGCAGTTGTTTTAAATATTTGAACAGATTTTATAAAATATGTACACAATCTTAAAAACTAAAAAAGTCGTTGAAAAATCAAACACAGAAAAATTCGTGAGGTCCACTGGTTCATTCCATGGCTTAGCAGGTCTGCCACGGTATGCTAGAAGACGTCGGTTCGAATCCGGCCGGATCGAAGGAATTTTTTCTGAGTGTTCGATCTTTGTATTAATAATTATAACAAACTAGTGGAGTAATTTCACAAAAAATAATTGAACATCAATTCAATGAAAATTACAACCTTAAAAAATTATGCTTACATTTTATAACGACTTGTGACATAAATATATCTATAATATTGGGCAGCATTCGCGGTACAATGGAGCCACCGTGCTTAGTATTCAACATTGTATCTGTCACGGTAATATTCAATATAAATAGGCGGATGTTGCCGACAGATAAATATTGCACTCCACCCATAGAGAGCTAATTTTATGAGTGAAATTAGTTATTCACCTGTTGTTGCTATTTATTATAGAGTACAATGTGTACGGAGAGGCAGCGGAGCGCACCAGGCGCGCCTTCTATTATTTGCCGATATATCAATACCGATTTGTCCATTCAAATTATAACGATGAATTGCCACCCGATATTTAAACGTGCAGTATTATTATTCATAGACATTTGATCTTTGTGTAGTTCATTAATATTTTATATCTATTTAAATTCAATTAATAGTTAAATAAATTGCTAAAAATAACAGCGTAACCACAATGGTCTTACGCATTTAGATTTTTTCTACTCTTGTACTATACTACAAATTATAATTTCGTAAACCATGTCATAAAGGCGCTGTTTTTAGTTCTGAACCAAAATTGTCTATAAGTATTTGCCATTGAGCTGAAAATTTAAAGTGCATAGAGCTATAATGGGTATTATAGTACTGTACACACAACTATAATGACTTTAAAAAAAGAACGTCGTATTTTTGGTAATTAAACTATCAATTAGGAAGCTACTCAAACGCTATACTGCCTCCCTGATTGGTTAAATTGACCTAAAAGTCTTGCAACCGGGCCATAAACCTTTGTAAAAAAAATTATGGAAAAAATTTTAGAGCATAAAGGATATGTTATAGGCTCTAAGTTTAAAATATATGCGGTACTTGGCTAGTTCTATTCTATCTGTTTAGTTTGGTTTTCGTCTAAATATATGAAGATGCTGTATGGTGGACTTTTGCCTACCCTAATAAATGAGTTAAAATTTATTTAAAAAAATGCGTTTGTTGTGATGGATTGTTAACAAAATATACATTAAACATTGGTTTTGTTTCATTATTTTATTTACATGTAGAAAAAGAATTGTATGGAATCGTTACATAATTAGGTCTTAATATCCCGGACCTATTACTTAGTCCACGAGGCTTTGCCGAGTTAACACGGTACTCCACTTTAAGAACCCTCATTATGCAATGATTGCAAAAAACTACTATTGTAAGATATAGTTCTGATTGTAACATTTTAAAATAACATTATTGGAGATATAGATGAAAATATTCCATTACTTGGTTTGATCCTTTTACGTAACAATATTCCGATCAAGTAGCAGGTAAAATATTGAAATCTATTTTGAATTAAAAATATGTTGATAATACTGCCATTAGGAGTCGTAGAAGAAGACATTTAATAGATATCTAAATTACATGTATTGTAACTTTAAATAATGAAGAAAAACATTCTCAAATCTCATATTCACCGACGTTAAAAAATGTAGAAAAATATTGGTACGTTATGATAAAACAGTTCCTTCAAATAAAAATGAATATTTTATTTAGTAGCCAGTATAATCGCCAGTATAATCGCAAGAGGTAGAACATGGAGTCGTATCGAATCGATTCGCAACCGACTACCAGTAGTTCGCACTCGTAAACCTTTCGATAATGAACGCATGATTAAAATCATTTACGGCATTCAGAAGAAAAAGGTAGGTGATGAAATGAATTACGCTTCATCAATATGTGTGTATAGGTGTTAAGTTGAAAGTTATAGCTTCGATTTAATTGAAACTATCCAAGTAAATACTGAAGAGATCGCATATCAGTCTTTACATTTACTTGCGCTTTCCAAAAGTTGGCCTAATACACCTGATGCGATAATTTGCTAGCCTATTTTACAGATTCATTTTCAAATACTTTGCGAAATGTACGTCAAATATTGGTAGTACTTAATTTTGTATTAACACAATAACGTCATTGTGACGTCGTCTTCACTTGTAAGTTGCTAATTATATAGGTATTAATATACTTTCAGTAACCCATAGACTTCACATTTTACAGAATTAGAATGATGTTTTTAATATGTTACAATGTCTTAAATATTATTTCACGACAAGGTGATAAGTAGCAACAGAATACGTGAAAGAATTCATCTATTGAAGAACAGCAAAACTATTTCTGCCGCTAAGTAGCAACGTGACTATTACTGCGTTCGGCTTTTGAAGGGTAAGGGTACTGTTGAACCTACAGGCGCATGGGACTTGTCAACTTTATGTCTCAGTCTGACGGGTGCAGTAGCAGTGCCCCTCGGATCATTGCGATATAAAGCTCTGAGGGACACTGCACTGTTATGTTATAGGGAAGTCTGGTAATTTGGATAATTTTTTTTTCAAACGCGTTTTAATTATACATATATTTTTTAAGATTTTTACAAACGTCTTGTATATGAAATGAAACAACAACTTTGTATTTGTTAAGCATTAGTCAACATAATTATTATAGACATGTAAAAATTCACCGAAATGTCAGATCCGACATTTGTTCCAATTTAGCCGACTGGTTATGTAATTTGGACCACACGGTAGCTAAATTGGACTTCCATAATCCGAGGTATAACAAATAAAAAATTATAATGAAACATAACATAACAGACATATTAATAATTTTGGATAACAAAAAAAACCTACTAATAAAAAAAATAAGCTTAGACAATCGTCGCAAATGTCAGAATTTTGAGTTCGTGGTTCTTGATTCCTATTATGAAACCGCACACACTGTGTCCAATCAACTTTGGGAGCTTTTAAACATGGTAATTTCTTTTGCATTTCGCACATTCATCATCCTTGTCTTGCGATCCAAGACTGCACTCTGAATCGTCGAAGACCAAATGGCCTTCGTTGTTAAAAATAACAGCCATATATTTCACATTGTTGATCCATTTTAATCAACAGTGTGATTATGTTAAAAACAAATCTAATAAAATAAAACCTATAAATGCCGGCAATCGTTCTAAGTAAGTTGATAAATTATACTTATATACTGTAAATTACAAACACTGTAAGCTAACCTTTGAGTTAACTACACTCTTGGCGCGGATCTATGGAGTTTACGTTAAAACTAACAAAAAAAGATTTTTCAAAACAAAACACAGACGTTCAATATCACAACAAAAACAACATGGCCAATATGCAATGAACTTAGACGTATGTCACTGGGTTATGCCAATAAAGCAATTAAAGAAGTGCTTACCATAGATGCTAATGATACGTAGATAAATATAAAACTATAGTAAAGAAACCTGCATGTCGAAGAAGGTTGTGAAGTCCCCAAACAGCATTAAGCCAACGAGGCAGTCTATGGCTTAGACCCTCCCTTTAGAATAGGTACGTGCCCAGCAGTGAAACATATAACAGATTGATGATTATCATGATGAGCCCGACATTCCGACATAATAGTATGTTCAGTTTTCTAAGATATTTTATTAGAAAATTAATATTGAAGGGTGTAAAACGGGTGGACGTGGAGGCATGGCGGCTACGTGTAGCGTGTAAACAGAAGCACGTTGATGACTATTGGTCCGGACAATGAGTCGGGATGCCGAGCTGTCTCGTTGGACCATGCACCGTGACCGCTATACTTTACTATGACAGCAATCTTGATACTTATTTCTACTATGATGAGCACGTTTGCCGACTTTACTTGTAGTAAAGCTGAAAAATTCTACTTCTACGGTTCATAAAGTATTACAAAAAAGAAGTTTACTAACTTTTCATGCTTGGCAGGCGGGTTTGCAATAACACTCATATTAGCTGGTTTATAGAACAACATCCCCAGTTTTATACGTCAGATTTAAATTCAACAATATACATAGATACTTACATAATATGCACACTACCCTACATTTATAGTACAAACGGTTCAAAGATCAAAGTGCGAAACACTGAATATGCTGTTGACCTTACATAAGCAACTAACTAGTGTTAATAATGCAAATATTTGTTTTACAACTTCTTAGGTTTTCGAGATAGTTGAAAATTGTTAAACATGGAAAATGGTAACTATTTTTTGGATTTATATCGTGTGCCTTCAAACCTTACCCAGAAAATAGTAATAATAGTCAGCCGTGACAATGAAACCTGCAAAGGGCTCGAAACGTTGGTTTGTTTGAAAAAACAAAATATATGCGATTTTAACTCAATAAAATACTTTCATTTCAGAATATTTGCTTAACAAAGTTTCTCCAAGTAAAATTAATTATCCATACATTCACTTTTTTAATTGTGTTTACTTGTATGTAGTACTTATTTGCTTCATATAATTTCGTTTTGCCGTAACATAGACGTCTTTCTGAACAAGATCTCATACAGTATCAAAACGGGTCGTACGCCGTTTGTGTATGGGAAGGAGAAAAGTTATTATTTTCTGAACTATGGTCATTAAAATTTCTGATTAACAACGTTTGATCCGTGTCGATAAGATGACGCGGCAACTCCTGCGCATACTGTCCCTTTTCTTCGGACCGTAACTAAATGTTTTGTATAATATTTTTTATTACGCTCAGATATTAAAATATTATCATCGAATTTTGTACAAAGGGACTCCATTATAGGAATGTTACCGAGAGGCTACTAACTAATAATTTGACGTATTTTTTTGTTTTTGTTATATAAAATATTATACCGAACCCAAAATGCCGAATGCAAAATGCTATTACTCATTCGCCTATGAGAACTGCAACTTTTTGTTCTCTATAAGAAAAGCAAGCCCGATTGATGATAGCATGATGTTGCTCCTATAAGATATAGCTACGTTTGTGTATTATCCGAGTGTGTGCGTATTCAGGGCACAAGCACAATTGCTGCCCCACCTTGCAGCCGCACGAGCCCCGTATTGAAACTAACCATTCGTCATCCATTATTCACGGCCTAAATTGCACAACTTTAGAGCGCCATTTCTAAATGACATCTAAATCTGTTACTGTATTAACATTGTGAATAAAATTCATACAATCAATCTACATAAATGTCCGTGAGCGTCCGTCCATTAGTCAGCTAGAGCACAAAGGGCACACGCTCGTCTCGTAAATCAGTCGCACGTACTCGTATTGAGACGGCTTGCCCAAATCGCACTCAATAACCGCTGTATGCGTTGTGCGTTTGCCGCCCGCGCCGCTCCGATACAGAACTTTCCAACCATTAACGACCCCTTACGACAAACATTTGTCATTAGACGGGGTCATGTCATTACTCCAAAGTAAAATCAAGATTTACATTTCGTTACTTAGATTATTGATTTCAATTTGCGTTTGACCTAAGTAGTTCAGGATGTATTCTGACGAAACATCAACGGAGAGGCACGCTCCTGATGGTAAAATCACAAAATTAACATGTCAAAAAAGTAGAAAAGGTTCGTTACTTTAATTTCATACACATCATTAGTTAGTACAAGCTTAACAGTGTCTAAATGGTTATAAAGATATTAATATATTAAAGAAAAGCGTGTCGGAGCGTTAGGGCCCTGGTGCGAGGCGCGTGACTCCACAGGGGGCGCAGCGGGAGGCTTGCTACCGGTGCGCCGCTTGTCCGGCCCTGGCATCAGCGTGCCAACTAATTGTTATGGCAGACCCTCGCCATCGTGATCGACACATTACACTATCATGAAAAATGCATCGCGTACTTAGGTATTTCAAATAGAACCCTATAATAGTAACACTACCACACTATAGTCTTCCAAAAAGCTAACTTAAAATTGGTAAAATGAAGTAAAAATTTATTGATAAGCATTAAGAAAGTGGCTTCCACCAAAAGGTGGAAAAACCTTAAAATGCTCTTTGGTTAATGTAACGTTGAAGAACAAATCCGATGACTTTTTCCAAGAATTATTTTTTCCATATTCACATCACATCTTTTTACAAAGTTTCCAATTTTAAAAGGTCGTAATCCTTATTCCATAAAACATAAAATATGCTCATATGATAAAGCATCGAATTACATAAAGCCGATAAAAAGACCTTATCTCTTTATCTGTTAAATATTGTAACCACATCTCAAAGCTAAGAGCGGGCAAGGTGACGAAGTCAGCTTTTAACCTCCGCTTTAAAATAACGATGGGAATAAAATAAAAGAGTATTTATTTATGCATAATAATGTTTAGGTTGAATAAAAATGAGGGGATCCGTACAAATATTTAAATAAAAGAGTAGGACATCATAAAGGACCCTTCGAGCGTAGATGCCGCGCGGCGATTGCGGCCGGCCCGCTGCGCCCGCGCCGTTTACCAGACTCCGGACCTGCTATCGGTTACATCATTTCATTGTGGTTGTTTACATTTCATTCATAAATCCAACCTTTTGAGGGAAACGGTATTTGAAATGACTTTTCTGGTTTCATAAATTTAAACATTTGAAACTTTTTCTAATCATATTTTCTACGAAATCGAAATCAGCGCTCAGCCGTGGTATGTAATAATAAATGTGGTCACTAGGTACGTCATAACAATGTCTAATATAAAACAATGAGTACAGTTTAAAAGAAATCTTACATTTGCAAATATAGCACGAACATAAAAGCATAAAAAAATATAAAATATCACAGCGAAATTTTCAAACAGTATTAATGACTTACATTAAAATATGAATAAAATCTTTTGGTAATATTGTGAACGGTCGTTTTTTGTTTTTAATAAACCCTTGGCGTGTATATGTCGCCGAAGCTCGCACGTCGCCGCTTATTTATTGACCTATTAGAGATAACATTAAGATCAAGATGCACGGCTAAGGACCTTTGTTATAAAAATGTCTGCTTCATTATTCTTAAAAAATTAACGCGAGACTTAATATGGATAAAATAAAGAAATACGTAACCGAGTTATGATAACCTGTGAAAATATCTGTATAACGCATTCCATTTATAAATATCTACAATTATTTGATCTCATGTCTGGAAACCGAATCTTGTGTGCATTCAATTTTAATTCAATTGAACATAATTGTATTTTATTAAGATATGACCAATTTCAAAAAATTTTCCAATGCAAATTATTTTATTATATTATAGCAAATTCATTATTTCATATTATATTTCTTCTGTAGAATAATAAGTTGTAATAACAGTACATGTCAAAAACGACAAATTATTTTAAAAGTCATGTCTATATTTTTCTAACCAGAAACAAACAAACGGCCGGCCACTCGTTATAATTTTTCCCAGATTTTTTAATCCGAGTAATTTAAATCAATACTCATTATAGCTTTTCAAAGGACCGTCATCACGGATTTTTAACACGGGAACAAAGAACTTGTTTTATGATCTGATATTAAAGGCATTTTAAGTTTATGACTATTTTGGGCATGATAAACAAACAGAAATGTTGACATGGTTCCTAAATAAGAACCTGTTTTGAATTTGCAGGGTGCTTGGTGTGTGGGCAGTAGGTACTGGCGAATCTTTATCAATGTATGGGACACTAGTCACAGAATAATTGCTACTGATACCGATAAGAATACTTGAGTATTAATCGTAAATAAGGGTCTGGTCTAAAGCAGAGTCAAAGTTTACAATATAATTTCAGGCAAGAGATGTCTCCAGACAAATAGCACAATTTGCCGTTTAAGCCCGCTCTCTATAGTACCTAATACCAAAAATTATGAACACTTTCAATCATGTTTTTATATGATTCCAAGTAACGGAATGAACAAATCGTGCACCTGGTAGTAAGCGACACGCCCGTCCACAACAGTTGCAATGCCGCTCTGAGCTTTAAATCACAACGGTCTGATGGACACTGTCACTTCGCCAGTCACCCTGAGAGAATGGAAAAGATTCATGTACCCGTGATTTCAAACCCAGCAATTCTCACATTACTGTTCGGCAGAAATAGGTAAGGTACCAGTACGTTCCTGGACGAACTCTTTCACTAGGAGCTTATTGCTACAGGTTCTCACAGTATAAGTAATGTTAATTTAGACGTTTTAGATGATCTTAGCATAAGCCTGAGTGTTATCTAAACATAATAAAACACTTTCAAAACACTAAATATTTCCACAACCATAAATAGTAATTTCAGTTCGTGACTGCTATAAAAGCGAGGAAAGCTAAAGCAAACGGAACTGAGCAATATTACAGAGACTGCAATATTAGCACCCGTTTATTGCCGATTGCTATGATATAAAATGGTAATAAGCCATTATGGATAATTTGTATGGGCATAGCACTGATCGACTTGATAACAACTGAGTTTCCTCTTTTACCTGTTATCTAACAACAACCATAATCATTTGACCCCTGACAGGTGGTATTATAACAATTCACTGTGTAGTGTAGACCCTATATTATGTATTGCGACGCTAAAACAAGCGGTTTCGTAAAATAAATAATTCTAGTAAAAATAATAAGTTCTATTCATTGTTCCTTTATTTCCTCCTCACTTCTGCTTAGTTTTCTAGATGCTAAGAATCGTGATGGTCTCCTCAAAGATACTTTCTCGCAGACTGTAGGCAAACGTGTACGTGATAAAAGAGACGTGAATTTTACTTAACTCTTTCCGTAATTTACGTGATGGCAATTTCTGTGAATTTTAATTTCACTGTAAATTCAATAAATTACAGCATACATTCCAGTATTTTCTGTATTCCAAACTCACCATAGATGATATAAGGTAATCTAGAGAGAAATTAGAAATTAGAAATATTGTTAATTGCAACCATGGTATAAATTCAACTCTTACGTATAAATAATAGTAATACATAGACTCTGGCAGGGTATAGCAACATGTACTTAAATCGAGTTTGCAATATCATTTTCCGCCAAAGAAATGTTGTTTGATTAGGTACTAAATATAGATATAGGTTACACATCGAGATAATTTTGTTAGAAATTTTTCATTATAAGCAAATACGTATGTATAAGGGATCGACCTACAGTTGCCATCACATGGACAACCTTCGTGGGAGGTCTTAAATCACTATTTTATTACCGATCCACATTCTATTGACATTATGTGCACAGCTTTCCTTTCCCTACTTCATAAGATTGTTATCAAAAATCGATCGGTCAATATATAAAACAACGCTTGGGAAATGTTAAGAAACGAATTTGATATACAATCAGTGCATTTTTTTTATGTAAAAGAGGCAAACGAGCACACGAGCCATTTGATGGAAGGTGGTCATCGTCGCCAATTGACATTTGCAACATCAGATGAGTTGCTTATGCGTTGCCAGCCTTTGAGAGCCCTGGAAACACGCTTTTAAAAGAACCCCATTTATGGTATCTATGGCGTAAAGGAAATACTTAAGAGCAAGATGATTCCGCATCTTGCAGGTTGGAGGAAGGAACGAACGAGATGCCCGCGTGGTCTTGCAATGCCATCTAAGATGTGGGGACCCTACTCCTTCGGCGGGAGGTGCGATGGTGGAAACGATACAGTGGCACTAGTTCGAAAAGTTTATCTGAGCACTCCCTATTATAAAGGCGGTAGAACACACACAGAGAGCAAACGACTCTCCGTAGGCTAAAGGACTCCTACCGACTATGAGACAGACAGACAGAAAACTCGGATCCACTTCGGATGTCGCTTGTACACTAAGTCCGATTAGAATCCAAGAAAATACGAATATCGTTTGTACATTTAGAGACAAAATGATCCCTGTGACATGTCGGACCGTCATTTCTCGGATTCCGAACTGATACGAATAGACGTAGTGCGCCAACGCTCAAAGGGTGCTGGTGAAATTACAGTTACATGGGACTTGTCAACTTATGTCTCAGAGGGACGTGCGCAGTGGCAGTGCCTTTAAGATCTGTGCGATTTAAAGCTCTGAATGACAATGCAAGTGTTATGAATAGGCGTGTCACTTACAACCAAGCGCACCGTTTTGCGTTCGCTCGTTCGTTGGCTCTGCGTCCCGTCACTTGGTATTATAAAAAAATTAAAAAAGTTTATATGTGTAGTAGGAGCGATTGGTGGTGACAGAGAAGGAAAGAGTCGCGAGAAGCGAGAATCCCAAACGATAATCGGATCAGAATTGTGGTGGTAACTGAAGGTACCTGTCAGCGCCGCACTCCTGCAGGCGACTGAGCGTAACTGATGGAGGCAGATAATTAGCAGGTGAGGTGGAGTCACGATTCTCAGCAGTGAGAAAACGATTAAAAAGATGGTAGTAAAAACATCATGATTTTCCATAAAAACTAAATATTTAATTTATGTTTTACTTATTTACGTTACCTATGGATATGTTGTATTAACTTTTGTGCCCAGTATGGTTCCCTGTAGAACACTATAGAATAATTGAAACAAAACTGCAGTCTTTCTCCTTAAATAACAATATACAATTATTCATAGATATTGTAAGGTAGCTACGTTTCTTTTATATTTTTATGAAACCAAAACGGGACGAACACGCGTAAGCGATACGCCTGTCCATTACAGTTACAGTTAGGAGCGCTACTGCTACTAAAACAAACTTCTAAAACTACTAAGTCAAGGATTACGATAATCCATGGTATCTAAAATATACACTGCAGCATATTTTTGGGGTTGGTTTACAATTGTAACCTGGTAAGTATTTGTACATGGTAAGTTACCTTACCGTTTAGGTACATAATAGATAGAGAGAATAATGGCTTTGAACAACTGTTTGTCTGCAAAACTCTAACAATAAATCAGTTAGAACCTTTCCATTTAAGCTCAATGCAAAGTAAAAATAAGAGCTAATAAAAGTAGCGTAATAAATATCCAAAGAAAGTTGTTTTAATTTCTTCTTTACACGGAGTAGATTACCGGCGCGATCGGCAGAACTTCCTTGTTTTTAATTTTCTTTAAAACATCCGTTTGTTTTATACATTTTATTTTCAGTGAATAGGTGGAAAGCTTTCTTAACTTCAAAATGCTTATCTTTCTCGAAGGATGTAAACAGATCCCACTGAATATTCATTTTGAACGCAAACTGCCTTAGCGCAAGGTTCAGTGTCACTTAATCGTACAATCATTTTTAACTTTTTTAATTGCCAAGTAGAAGGCAACTTTGCTGGGCGGTTCAATTATTTTTTGTTCCGACTGCGATTTTCCCTCTTATTCAAAGTGTGATTATACGTAGCTACAATTATAATATCGAGTTCTAAAAATACTTAAGTCACTAATTAGCATACCGTTTTTACAGATGGGGCGATTGTTATGTAGTATAGAGAGGATAAATGTTTGGGCTAGATTACAATAAGCATTGTCAAAATTTAAACATAAGTAAAGATATTATGTATCAAATCCTTTGATAATTATTTGAATAAACAGTGCGCTTTCTTTATCTTTTGTAATAACGTCTTATGAAATACAATGACTACTACTCTTTAGTGTAAAGTATTTCAAACAGTCGACTTTACATTTACGTTCAATATATTTACCGCAGGTAAAAATATTGCAAAGCTTTCACATTATGATAAAATTGAATGATCGTCTTCGAGCTAAGACAATGGCATATTACAGCGGGCCACGATTAGGCACGGCAGGTTCCCGCCGATCGGGCCGCTATCGCGAAGGAATGGGCAAGCGGACCGCAGTTCGTCTTATCACCGCAGCGGCGGCGTCGGCCTATTGTGCGGATAGAGGCGCAGGCGCATCGCAACGCACTCCCGCCATCTTCAATATTCCAAGCCGTTCAAATACTTCCCCGATGACACAAACACGATTAGAAAGTCTAGCATCGACTAGAACCTACATATTTCATGCTGTAGACTTAAACGAACAATTCCTTTTCTCAGAAAGAACAATAATATCGCCAAGTCATATAGATAATGCGCGGGCAGTACAAAGTGAAACCATAAAATGAGCGCTGCCGAAATGACGGCGGTTCATTTCACATCGCGAGGAATTATGACACAAAAAATAAAGAATTATGAGTGATTGTGGTCCAGATTCCACGGGGCCCTTCGTCTGTGGGCATGCCATAAAAACTGATCCTGTTATAGTTTGCGAAAGCAATTAAGTTATAAAACTTAGTGGTCTCACTGTCTTAATGATATTCCAGTTCGATATTAATGTTGGCCATTTATTGCTCAGCAATATAATGTAGATGATAAATTAAACCTTTGTTTATTTAAATTTTATTTTCCTCGTAAACAATTACAACGAAACATAAATTTTTGACTGATAAGAGAAACTACACACTTGTGCTGTGCCATTTAATATGAATTACTCTAAGTAGGTTATTGTACATTAAATTCTCTTTATTTGACATAGTACAAATTACCATAAAATTATACAAACGTGTAATGACAGAATACAGGATAAGTCAAAGAGCTTAAAGGCTCAGAACAAGGTTTTTGTAACTGCTTAACCTTTGCTGCAAAACAAACTCTAAAACCGATTCCTATAATTCATATTCAAAACTAAGTACAAAGGGTGCTCTTTTTTTACTATACATATTAAAAATTTACTCCTTTGGAGACACAAATTAACAAGAATAAAGCCATAACAGATCCAGCTTTCATCTGACTCTTCAATCAGACTAATTGCTGTTTGTTTTCTACTATAAAATATTCATATGTTCCAATGAAAAACTTAATTACCAGTAATACAACTTTGGGGTGGTCCATTAAGTCAGTTAAATGCAGCAAAAATTTTAATTTTGATTGAATTATTGAGGGTTTCAATATTTATGCATTCGTACGCATGTGTCGCGTAAGGGAATAAATACCGTTGTACATGTTTAATGTATGATTATGTGCAATGATTAATGGACATAACAGGTCTTGCAGCTAATTAATGTAAGCGTTGCACAGGAGTTAATTAATTATAATTGTCGACTGCCCGTGCGCATGAAACATTTATGAAATTCATAACAGAGCTAATTATGAAACATCGCATCGCCTGCGCACGCCACCCGTGGGGTCGCATCCGCTGGCTGACGTGCATTGGAAAAAAGAAAAACTTTAATAATTCCGCGTCCTCTTTTACTCTTTCCCGTTCTTGTGTTTCTGCTAAGTGTCTCTCTAAAATCGTAGTGTGATCGTGCTACTTTTTGTCCATATGAAATGACATGATTTGTAGGAGTTATTAGTAACTAAACGCATTGTCTTTATTAGATTCATAACATAAAACTATTCTGAAAAAAAAAACAATTCATTAATACTTTAACAAGCTGACAAATAACTACTCAACTTTGCATGAATCTTATGCCCTTAACTATAACTGTTATTTTAGCGGTAGTAAAGTGGAACTGGAGTTTATAACATGATTATAATATAACACAGTAACAAATCTGTAATAAACTTTTAATTGTGTTCATTAGGTAGGTACACAAATGTATTCTAATGTAAGAACCGACGAATGGATGTCACAATAGAAGAATGAACAAGTAAAAACTAGTACAAGATGGAAAAATGTGTTGCTCGTTACTATTATCACGCTTTTTTACTTCAAGCTAGGTTTAAATACGTATGTACACTGTATACAACTAGTATGAATGGCAGACTAATCTAACATCTAGATAGTAAATATTAGTCATAATATAATTCCTATATTGTTTCGTTTTGTAATAACTAAGTTACATATTGAATTTGTTAATTTATAATTAAAATATCTGTAGGTACTACTTCTGAAAAGGCAAAGAATTAAATATCTAATGTTTTGCAGAAGGTAAGCAGTTACTTGAGTTTTTATCTATTTAAAAGAGAACTAAAAAAAATTTAAAAAAAACCGCCACGTCTAATTTGACAGTTATTTCGTGGAGCGATTGTGTACTTTTTAGTAAAATTCTGTATTTTAGAAGTTTTACAACAAAAAGCCGACCACGTGCCGGGTCGCGGTATCCAAACAAATATCACGCACGGAATACTTGTCGTCAACGTCGGGTAACTTTGAGTAAGAGCAAAAAAGTATTTTTATTACAAACCATTGCTAGTTGATCTCTGACAAATTACCCAACTTAATTTTGAATTTTATGTAGGTATTTTAAAACCTAAACTAAACTCGCTTAAAGGCGCATTCATTTTGTAAGCCGCATGATTACCTTAGTGAAATTAAAATTTCTATCAACGGTAATTGTACAGTAACTTTCAGATAACATTGCTTGTTTTTATAATAACCCGTTATTTGGCTTACGAATTTACCGCTCGGCATCTTTTCAACATTGAATAAATATTGTAGATCATTGCGTTAAATCATAAACAAAGTCAACACTCAAAGAGAACTTACAAACGCATAAATAAAACAAATAATAACTTCATTAACTTATTAAGCTCACAAGGTTACTAGTAACATTATCATTAAAATAAGTGTCAACTAGATACGATTTTGAATATAAGTAAGTAAATAAACACGTATTCCATCTAAGTCAGCATACTCACAATAAGGAGGAGGCCGTGGTAAGTGGGTATAAGTTTTGCATAGTCGTCTGTGGACACCTTACATCAAAACAAGTGAGGTCGGTGGGGGGTGAAATGTGGGGAGAGGAGGGCAGGGCGTGGGGCGGTCCGGGGGCGTGCAGTCGCAGCCTGCAGCGACCACGTGACCTCCCGCCTTGCACCGCGTCCCTTGAACACTGCACTCTACAACCTGCAACGGAACGCGCTTGCCGTTTCTCTTTGAAAATCCGACGGCAACTTGTAAAGTACTAAGATTAATTAAAATTTTATCCCTTTACATTGTACCACAACGTGATTAATATCTAATTTTACTACGTAATGTAATGTAGTCTTTTCATTTTAGGTATGGCCTTTAAACACGACTTTGATTGAAAAAGCACTATATGCGTCAATAAAATTCATTGCACGTTCAAGAATCGGACTGTTGTCAAATTATGCCGTGAAAGCATCTCGGTAAAGCTTTTGTCATTCATAAGCATAATAAATACTAAAGCATAGAACAGTTAGCGCCACCTGTTGACTAGTAGCGGAACTACACCTGCCGCTTTGCTTCAAGATTTCAAACAGACTTTTTTTGGTTATCTTTTGAACACAGTATTGAAGTTTATTGCGAACAAAATGCTGTTTATTGCCTTCAAATCAGGGTTTTTTAACCTGTGTTATAAACGCAGGGGGCCATGACGAACCTACCTATCATGTTTGATTAATATAAAAATTGGTTACGATATGTTGTGAGTAAATACGTGCAGTGCACGTTACCTTTTTTGAATTTTCGCGCTCTTTGGTCATCCATTTTATGAGCGAACGAGACGCCCGCCAATGCAATCTGCGAGCGTTTCTTATTGTATTTATTAAGTTTATTAAAAATTTTATAATAAAAATACTTATTATAATGTAAAACTGCCGGCACAACAAATACCTGCGTAGGTTTATCCGTGCACCGCAAGAAGTTCTTCATCTTTTCGGAAAGGGTCCGTAGACTCTTTGAGATGTTGAGAGGGGTTCATGACTGGAAAAAGGAAAAGAAACCCTGCTTCAAATGAATATTCACAACAATAATAACTATAAAGTTATGCACGTAAAAAGACATTTCGAGTATAGTGAGTGTAATTTCATAGGATAATTGGTTTGTCGTTTTTATAAATCGATCCCTCCTACATAAAGAATCGTAAGCCCAATTCACAACTTTACAGGAGAACGTTTTAATGTATTGAAAGGACTAATATGAGCGTAACACCTGCGATCCTTGTGGTATTGTAATGAAATTTGATACGTACTCATTATTTCTATTTTATAATGTTACTGCGTAGTGTAACAGACACACACAGTAACAAACCTACACAAAAAATGCACGTATTTTTGTAGCTTACGATAGATTACGTAGGAGCAGATAGACATTGCTTTAATACACTATACGTAAAGAAACGCATATTTGTTTCCTTAATTTAGACCCAGTTTTATTTGTTTAAAACAACATTAACTATTTTTTAACCCACGATAGAATTATATGTTATGAAAATCAAATTAAAACGGAAACTGCATAGAGCCTGCATAATTTTACTGCATGTCACTAACAGCGTTGCACATTACAATAAATTTGTAATTGTGGCATCCGCGGAAACAAACCTAATTTGCATGCAAATACATCGACATTATTACTAAAATGAACATCCTGTGCGCGATCGATTTGCATATTTTTTAATAAAATAATCAGGGAATAACAAAGGTGACGCTTTATAAAAACTGTTTTGTAAAACTGTTGACTATTGTTAGGATTTCCGGAACGACATTAGCAGGGCTGTAAATTATTCATAAAATTTAATCAACAGCCTCATAAGTTACGCTCGATGATATTCGTAATTATGCTAACGTGTATGCATGTATGGTGACGCAAGCAGCGTACATTAAAATATCTACCTTTGATGTATTGTATCAAGCCACATATATCCCAATGTCGGTAACAACACCTGGGTTCCCTAGGAGAGTGGCTATAATCTCTCACGAACTATTTGTCTGTGAAAATATTTCTTATGTAGGTAAACAATTTATTGCTGTCGTATTCTTAAAAATTGTTGATTACTTTTAATTTCCTTTTACGTACAGCCCCACTTATCAATCTCTTCGATAAGAATGGTAAAACAAATTCATTAAGTGCCGGCATAAAAACAATGATGCCATGAGTTGGATGGTATGCAAATGACGACAAAACGCTGGACTCCCATGCGTGGAACCGAGCCGTTATCTATTTGGGCGATTAATTTCCAAGACATAAGGACATGACACGAGGGTTTTAATGTTTTATTTTTAAAATATGTTACGTCTAAAGTAACATTAGTAATATCTGGATTTGACTATGACCAAGAAAAAAAGACAAAATGTAAATAGTTCATAAAAAGTGATATTGAACATTTTTTTTTCTTTCATTATTTTTTTGTTTTTTTTTTTGACTTGGTTATTAATCACTGTCTACTTTTTATTCATGGTTATTAATCACTATATGCTTTTTATTAATTAAATCATTTATTTTAGAGAACCGTTGTTAACATAATCGTGCAGTATCATGGTAGAAATTACTTTATTATAAAATAATGGGCAATGCTTAGATAATGCTAATTACCTTCTTTACGACTTTGTATTTCAACGATTATAACGTTATAGTAACAAAATGTGTAGACGTACTCAGATATTATCGCGACTCGTCACCTGAACGGAAGTGTGGTTAACACAAAAACCACATTAGTTTGGTTACCTCGATTATAATAATTGACTATTATTTTGAGTTGTCCATTAACCTGCACATATGTCAGCGCTAAGTTCCCGTTTGGTTTATTAATTCGTCAATTAAATTAAAAAAAACTTCTAGAGTATTTTGTATAGAACATCATTAACGAGAAAACTTCCACAAACATCGCTCTACTCCACTTGTAAAAATGTGTTATTGATAGGTAACGAAAGAATGCAATAAGCAGACTTCCAGATGTTTCAACGCCATATTATTTCTCACTTACTAAATCTTATTTGAAATAAAGTTTTCGGGTATTATAAACAGCGCTTTCTCAATAAACAAACATTCAGGTAAATCAGAATAGTAAATGACTAAATGTAATATAAATATCTTCGATAGAGAAGTTGAAGTTAAACAACGCACAAAGCCAACTTTTAAAATTAATTCCGTGAAGATCGTAAAATATTCGATAAACGTGGTGGTGTGTTTGCTTTTGCCGACTGTAACATTGCTATTAAACAGTCGTGAAATGGACAGAAATAATCGGGTCGATCCGTTATATCGCATCATTCGTATGATCTCAGCGTCTGCAGCGTCGCATTTGTACTCATAATCAGTTGCTGCTGAAATTCATCCGACTTTCCTTAACCATTTGCCCATCAGGATATCTATTTGCCCAGAATTCCTTATTAGCAATTCATCAACGTACGCCTTCACTCATTTGAAATTAATTACCATTGGAGTAGGCATTCTAGGTTATTGGTATTCCAATCTCATACTCGCAACATGATAGTGGCGTACGCATGCGTAGAGTAGTGCGGCTCCATGGAGATCAAGTAGCGGCAGCGTGACTTCAAGGTGCACGGCAGTGCGCGCGCGACCGCGGCGGCGGTAGTGGCTGCGCGTGCGCTCAGCACGCAGACGGCTTTGTTTTTGTATGTCTCGGCGCGCGCCGACCGGCTCCCCGACGACGCCAGTTCTTCAAATTCAAAGAAGCAATACCGGGAACTACCTCCATTATCAGAACTTTCGTCGTCGATGCATACCTCTTTGTTGGACAATCATAAAAAATCCCGAAGGATCAGACAATGTATAACAAAACATAAATATAGTAACGAAATCATACAATTTAATCAACAACGGCGTCTACTTATACTATCCGGGCACAAGACATTGATCTTATCTCTTTGATCTTTAGTTCTCCTTCCGTGAATGACTGACTCTTTGTTCGATAAAACTTCTTTCATGGGCCACGTAATAAATATATAAATAAGTAATAGACGTTTTAATCGTGTGATTCAGTTGCGTAGAACGTGGCGCAGAAGCGGGAGACCGGTACACAGTGGCGGGCGGTGCGGCGGCGGCTGGCGGTGCGGTCGCAGGCGACGATACAGCCTCCCGCGGCGAAGTCCCGGCTCTGCAACTTTTTACCCGCACATGCTCGGATCGTGTCTTTTTCGCTCTTCCCGATTGGAATTCGTTGAGGGATCGCCGCTGCCGGTGGCAGACGTCTTGTGACATGTCATCCGCTGTACGTGCGCCGCGTACGCGGCAATTAACTAGTCATCCCGCTGGACTCGAATTATCCCACTGCTTACACGGAATCTCCTCACAACGTTTCTCAGGAGGCCCGTGTTTATTCAAGGAACAACCGAGAAATGCTCCAACACAGTCATTAATTGAAGGCGTTAATTAGTCTTCACAACCTTTTGGTAAAGAATTCAATGAGTGCTCTTTAAATTACTTTATCCCCTTACACTAATCTGAAAGATCTTACTTATCTCTTGTAGTGGTATCATGTATATACAAATTTATATAATATAGTGTGGTTCAAGAGCACACTTCTATCTCCTTTTTACTAAAACTGTGCAAAAGTCAAAGCATGAAAGAAATTGCTATTGGTATATATATATTGCTGTCGCGTCGAGGTGGCTGCATAGTGGAGCCACGTTTACAATGAAAATTTGGTTTGTCAAAAGAAGAATGAATTTAAGAATCGGGTCTATATCGGGCTAAATAAAAACGTATAAGAAGTATCCAGCAAGAAGTTGACGAATATGTGGAAAATGGTTGACAGCCTAACTATTCTAACATCTTTAACGTGATTAAAAAGGGTTATCGGGTATTAAAATTATCATTCGGGTACAATATAATGTGAAAAATATCCATTTCTTTCTTGCATATAAACATATATATCAATGTAAATCTTTATTTCAACCTCTAATGACAACAAAATTCACATTGTAGGGTATGACTTGTTTCAGCATCTCATTTGCTAATATCCATTATAAACTGTTAGAAAATAATGTACATTGTTGAGAGAAATATCTGAGGTCCTGAGCCGTGAACAGAGAGCATAATATTGATACAATTATGGAAGGCGAAGGTGTTGGTGCGCGGGAGCAACACGTGTTTGCGACCACTTGCATAATGGATGACTCAGGGCTATGCTCTGCTGCTTTTACTTCTACTTTGAAGACATATTATTGTGTTTGTGAATGGTACTATAACAAGATTTTTAAAAGTTTACATGTATTATCACTGATTAATTATTGATATAACACTTTAAATACACATTTTTCAAGGGCGTAACAACTGAATTGGGTCACATTTTTTCTAATTCCAGGTTTCTACGTGCCTGTATTGTTGTGAAACAGTAGATGCGCATGTCATGTAAATCTCATTAATATTTATCTAAGCGCATGCTTATTGTTTGAAGCAAAATATGACGGAATATTCGGCGAGCTGCATAAAGCTGCTATATACAATAACAAAAATGAAAAAAAAATCCGACCCAATGCTCCGGTGGCAGCCCTTCGGATAAAAGAAAGAAGCCGCTTGCCTTTCCATTGAATCAAATTCATATATTTTGAGATTCAGTCGCCAATTTCATTTGTATGGATAGCAAAACAATCAAGGAAAATAAACACCTTAAAAAGACTCGCATTACCTATAACAATCACATATATACAACAGGAACCCAAATCAATTACCAAATTTACCAAATAGCAAAAAATATGCGAAAGCAATTATTGTATTTACGTTAACCGTAAATTAAAATGCAATAAGTACAAAGACTAGTACTACTTATTTACATTTTAAATGATTTTGACCTATTGTTCTTCTAATATCAAGTTACAAGACATCAACATTGTAATAGGCACCTTATAATCCCAACCGTACATTCCGCAGATTGTTTTATTGGATTATGCGGCGAGGCCGCGAAGCGGCTATAACTATTCAGTGCTGTCTTTTGTGTTATGGAAAAACTTGTTCTTGAACCCATGTAGTGTGAAAGTATTGTTTATTTGTGCAGTTTAATGTTACATATGTACACATATTATCGAAACGCAAGTCGACTGTCATCAGACCGCATGCTACAACCCCGATTAGCCGTGCCCGCGTTTCCCACAATGTCATCATTGTGTGCTTGTACCTACTCGCGCCTGATTAGCTTATTCTGTTTCACCAAGAATAAAGTCTTAAGAATATTGGAATGTATGACATGGGACCCAAACAGTACTTTTTGGCGAGATAAGAAACGGAGTATTATTATAGGACATTTGTTCACTATTTATTGGACTAGAAAAGTTGAATAACAAACAATTACGTGAGGTAATAACTCATTCTGACATAATATCTACTGGTTAAGTACTCTATAAGTGATACAGAGCTTAATTAGGTAGCTGGTATAATTAATTAACTTCGATGTTTCATCGAGTGCTTGTCTAGTTTAATCATTTATAAAATAATCGTCAACTACAGAACCCTGTGGCTTGTTATACAGCCGGTCTGCGACTAATGTTTATTTGGACATATTTATGGCTATAGTTCCGCTTTTTGTGCGGATGAAAATATGTGTGGCGGATCGCACGTCTGCGTGAGATTTCGGACACCTCTCTGCTTACTAAATTTAATATAGCGGCTTTTACGCCGACGACGAACCGAAAAAAACAATGAAATCGCCATTGTGTCGGCGACACGAACGGCAGTTCGCGCCTGCCAGCCACTCATGAAAATTATTTTGTTTTTATCACAAAATGTATGTTTATGATAACACCTGTTTCGCTGATGCCTCCGCGATCGGTGTCAGTCGGGACTTGTCTCGATTTTTTGCCAATTTAAAGACTATAAAGACGCCCGCATCGCTGGCTAATTTAACCACTGTTCAGTGGATTACGCATTCGTTCACTGTTGTTTAGCCGACGGAAGTCTATTTTTTTCCAAATAAAAAAAGCGCAAGGAAAATATACCTAGAATATGATAAATTAATTTATTTTTCCCATATACCAACCTAATGTCTCAGAAATGTGCCCATTTCCTCTTACGATATTTATCAATACATAGATGGAGATAATTCATATTAGTTAATAAATAAATCAATCGCATAAATCTTAGTTTATGTCAACTATAATGATGCGGTTGTCAAAGGCCAGCCGCCGGTCGCCGCGGCCACAGTCCAGCTTTTTGCATAATTATGCCACAGGAATGTCGTCCCTATAATACGATAACAAAGGAAGATGACCGGCTGTATGATTTGTTAAATTTATAGCCCTTTAAGGTCCAACAGGCATTAGTCATAATATTGTGAGAAATTCCGCTCTTTGTGGAGCTATACGAGCATTTCTACATAATGCTATTTATTTATCAGTGTTTCTGATTCTCTAGTCGATAACTATTTAGAAGAGTCTATGAATGAAACACGACGTTGCTTTTACGAGTCATGGCGTGGCTCTGCTTCGAGCAGAATTTTAAAGGTCACGAAATCTCAGATAGCAAAGCAGTCTTTAACGCGGCCACGAGTTATTTATTTTCGTAACACAATCCTTAAGGGAATGCTACAATAATCGTACATTTCTCTTGACAATGTTCCTTTGAATAAAGAGTTAAGGCGAGCAGATACAATGTCGAAGATTTGTTTATTCTGCGTTAAGAGACCAGTATTGCGTGATTACCTCCACACGGCGACCACTTGAAAAATAGACTTTCTAGCGAAGAAATATACGAAGAAATTTGCAATGTTGCAAGCACAGCTTATATCTACGAGCAGATAGAGCACTGGCTCGCTGCCCCATTTGTGGCTAAATTAGTACTCAAACGTCATCGTTTACTATGATATCGCAATCAAAATTGACGTGGGAAATATGCTCGTTTGTGACTGAGGGTACCCGTCGCATGTCTATAAATTTTACTATGAAATATTGACCTGCTCTACTACAGTACGTTGATTCATAATTCGATCATATTACCTATTCACATTCAATTTGCTATATGCAACCGTTGAAACGTTGTTAGTCGCATAATGTTCAATGTAATGTACGTGCAGTTTGAATTTCACATCTTGTCTAACTTGCATAGTTAGAATTGCCATATAAGTTGTATAGAAAGCATTAAATATGGGAGAAATAAAAAGCAGTATGTTAAGTATCATAACTGCACGCATAAGGCTAAATGCAGCGAACAGGTATGACTGTATGTAGTATCCGGGTACGATAGAGTCACTGCGCACTGCATGCGGAATATACAGTCAATGTTCTTGTTTACCTACATTTTATGATAAAGTTCTATATATTTTAATGGATATTGCAGCACATAAGCAAATTTTGTAATATGTAGTAAAATTTAGTCATCGATACGACGAAACAAAAAGAGTCCAATTGAAAGATAAATTTACCTTTATTTCTACTATCTTAAATAGGTGCTTATTTGAAATAGTTGTATAGGTAGGTACCTCTTTAGGATCTATGGGTACAATTGAACTGGATTTCAACACTTTGACCAACGAACTAAGAAAACAATACAAGGCCGTCCGTCATTTTAATGAGACAAAATGATGAGAAAATAAATCTTCTTGTTTCGCTAAGGATTGTATCAGGAAAAAATGTGTTTTTTGCATACATACAGACGATCGACTCAATACCACAATATATTCATTATTATGCGCTGAAGACAGGATATATAAAACATTCGAGGGAACATGATTGTGTTCTTTTTAAAAAAAGGTCTGCCTTAGTCGCAAAATTGACATCCAAATCAGATTAATCCAATCAATGGAAATTTATGACGCACCCACGAGCGAGGGATCTTTTACCATTGAGAGATCTGCGTAGTACCAGTCTCGCTAATCAGCTTCCGTACGACCATCTGCTTTAGTCCATTTTGTTTTAACAATTTCATGTTTGGAATTCAATTCCAAATATGAAAGTATCTATATTTATGATACTGAAAAGTGTCTAAGTGGCATCAATGGCCCTCACAAAGAAAGTATCATTAATATTTAGTACAGTGCGAAAGTAAGCCCAATGCACATTGATTTACGGACCGCGATGAATATAAGTACTTGGTTGTCATCAATTAAACCGAGTTATGTGCAGCAATGCATGTTTTGCGTTACCACATCAAAAGTCGGCGATCCCTGTTCGATACGCCGCAATTATTCCAAAATTTGCCAACGTCCTCAAAAATCGCACAAAACGTGTTTTTGCCACAATTACAGAGACGTGCGGAGCGGTCGCCATCTTTGCCAACATGTCTTTGATTTATTACGTCTGCATCGAGTAAAATATGAGACAGTGCATCAAACATTCAACCTTTTTGGAGCGCAGAAGCGACTCTTTAAGGCTCATTATAATAAAAACACGATAGCTCATACTGAAATGTATAAGAAAATGTGAACTACGTTTAGCTTCAATACCAATTTGAGCAGTTGAGGAGTTGATAATTTTGATATTTACTGTCTCTCTGAACTTAGTCATATACCTGTCTTCGAACAATTTTTATTTTAAGTTATTCTCAGTTAAACGTCGTTTTAAAATCATTCAAATTAATCGATGCCAAGATATACAACAACCAAAACAATGGTAAAACGTTTAAAAGTGAAATTATTTTTCATTTAACTTGGAATAAAAAAACGAATTGTAATGAATTTTAACAAGTATCAAAACGCGTAAGTCGGCTTCAATGGCTGTCGGTTATATTTCATCAGACCTTGTTGTCACATGATCCTCCCGATTCACCTCTAATTGGGTGAACAGTTGAACACTGGTAAACAGCTCCTTTTTGAAGAACAGTACAAGTTCTAATTCATATTTGTTTTAACAAGTCGCAAAATTTGCCGTCTTCGTTAGTAAATTGTATAATAGAGACATGTAATGTTATTTTATATGATCAATAAAATTAAAACTGTTTATACCCTCGTCAGATGAGACCCGAATCAAGCATTATTGAACCTACATAGTGTTACTTGTTTTCAAATTCTTAAACTCTAGTTATTTAAGAATTATTTTTTCACATCACCAGCTCGAAAATTCGAACTTGACGATCTAACTTTTTGCATCTAATCTAACGGTGCATCTAACTTTTTTCTTTCGATGGCAAAAAAATATAATGTCTAGGCATCTAGGCAACACATTTTTTATTATGAGCACAACACATTTTATTAAAGCACTAGTCTCATGTACATGTTTATATGGAACAATATGATAACAATTAGATATATTCCTGAGGTAACCGGGAGTAAAATTGTGTTGACCACATAAGTCTGTTGTTGCCTTTATCTGTCACGAAGACTTGGTATCCTCAGGGTCAAGGGAGAGGCACTCTCGGAGGTAGTCTTCCATAAAACGATAAATGTGTTCAATCACGTCTTTGAGGTCGTGACCTTCGTCTGCATATGCCTGAAAAGTTAATTAATTATTAAGACACAGAATGCCTTCAAAACTTTTCTTTGTGTTCGATTTTAATATTAATAATTATAACAAACTAGTAGAGTAATTTCACAAATTATAATACATTATTTATGTAGTATGGATTTCCATTGGTAGTTACATTTTATTCTTATTATTGTTGAGATTAAATTGATAACGATAACAAATTTTAGTTATTGAAACTGATTTGTTATAGTTCAACTGTTTTTCTTTCATCTACCAATTTCCTCGCTATAGTGAGGTGAACAGTTATGTGTTTCGCTCGGCAGCAAAGTTGTTTTGCGTCTTGTGTCTTGAAACCCTCGCTACGCTCAAAATTAAATTTTTGAATCACTCGCTTCGCTCGTGGTTCAATCTTATCTTCCTTAGTTTGCTCAGGTTTTAATTCAAGCACTCATGTCAAACAAGAACTTTGCAGCTTTGCATAACAAATAATTATTCCATTTCTCCGTGGTATATCACCTATTGGTTGTGCTAAAATCATACTTTATATTGAAACATATTGAAAAGTTGGTTAAACTATTGTGTACATTCCGATGTACGAAACAAAGGCAAGCCTAACCGCTTCTACGAAACATTAGAATAGAGATGGAATTCGAACTGATACAACAAGTTCAATGTAATTAGAAAGAAATGAACAATTATTGAAAATCGTCCATATCACAATGAATTTAAGGTGATAAATTCGACCGAAACTAAAATATATGACGTTGAATGTAGAATCACGAGCATATGAAGCTTGTCGCTTTAGACTTAGAACCGCTCTTATTGCAAGTGCCATGGAGTTGAATTTAATCTTTTAAGCTTTTCGTGTTTTTTACCCTGCACCTAAACTAAGCGTAATTAAATTTGAGATCCTATTAGGAAATAAAATATTTTAATTTTAATGCGAATATAACAAATTAAGATTGTTTTATAGATAAGAACCCAGTAAAACTGGGGTAAATATTATGTAATAAAAAAAATACGTGTATGCAATTTTGTTTTTCTACCATAGACACCATATATGACGCGAACTGCGGAGCCGTCACGTCACATTGATCCGTGTCAAACTGCCGCCATTAGCGCGTATGTGAATGCGCGCGCGCAGTCGCTTGATTAAAAATTATTTATTTAAGGCCTTATTAGAAGTAGATAAACGAACATTCATCAGTGATGTGCTGACAGTCCTTGGCCGTCTGTCGTGTCGTGGCCCAATAAACCATATTCTCTGCAGACAGGTTCACGACCATTGAATATACCATATACATTGAATAGCACATGGTAACACGCTCATTGCCATGTTATATACATTTTTTAAATTACGTCTAAGGTGCTATTCACTATTACGTCAGTTTAATTATTAAAAGCGAACAAATTATGAAAAATACATACTGTACCTACGAAGGATCTCAAATATATTACAAATTACCGAAAGACATTAAGAAAACACAATCATTCAAATTATTCAAAAAGAAAGTTGGTTTACTTGAAAAAACAAATATGCGCGATTTAGACTCGAATAAATAGTTTCATGTCCTATATATAACAGTCGCGAAAACCGACGTATTAAAGTGTCACTATGGAAATTGATATGCATTACTTGATTGGCGCGTTGTTTATTCTTATTATACTATATTTAAATATTTTGTCAACACATACACTCTGTAGAAGTTTTATGATACCTTGTGTTTATCGCTAAGTGAATTTGTATTATTTTGAGAAATAGTGTCTTGAACCATATTAAACCATATATCGATCCCTCGTACGTAAGTCCAAATCCACAACTTTACAGGGAACATTGAAAGGACTAAAATGAACATAACACCTGCGATTCTTGAGGTATTGGAAATAAATTTGATACATACTCTTTATTTTTTATGCTTTATAATTTAATTGTTTAGTATAATAGACCTACATAAAAATAAAATTATTTATGAAAAAGAGCACCTACCAATTTATGTGGCTAATGATAAATTACGTAGATAGGTGTCGTATATTACGTGCAAAATCGCTTAAAAATTCAAAGGTTTGAGTAATTGTGTGCCTCGGAAATTAATTGGTCATTTATTTATTCATCATGCACAAGGCATCACCATAACAAAGAATGCTTAAAATATAAATATACAACAACGCGGGTACCATTAACACAAACATAGATAACAACAAATTACACAAAACTCACGAGAGAAATAAATGTAGCCCATACAAATATTTCTCCTGGCGTGGAAATCGAACCCTGGACATGATAACCGTTCAGCCACGGAGGCAGCCAGTATAATTAACTGCCTCCGTGGCCGAACGGTTACCATGCCGGAAGGCTACGCAGAGGTCCCAGGTTCGATTCTCGGGCCGGGAGAAATATTTGTATGGACTACATTTATTTCTCTCGTGAGTTTTGATGTAATTTGTGGTTGTCAATATGTGTGTCCATGGCACCTGCGACACAGGGTTTCCCTGGTGCAGGGCTGTGATGAGTATATACGTTATTATTATTATCAATACATAAATATTAGGCAATATCACATAAGTTACTCTGATCAGGACAAGTAACTAAAGCACATGTGTTTTGTAAATCGAAATCAACGACGGTACCACAAACACCCAGACCCGAGACAATAAATAATAATAATAAAAAGTTAATATTATTAAGTCAAAATAATAAAAGTTAGTTTTTCTACATTGACCCGTCCGGGATCTTACCCGGGACCTCAGAGATGGCGATACCATGAAAACCGGTGTGCAAGCCATTCAATCGCTGATATCATGAATATAAATATAAAGAGAATATATAAATATACATAAATGATTTTCTATTTTCTTTTTTTTTGTAGAACATAGACAATAGACTGCCACAAGGGACATTCTTAAGGCCACAGCTTGTTTATACGCCTAGATATCCTCAGTAGAATATAATAGAATAGAATAGAAAACATTTATTCCTTAAGTAGACAACACAGTACACATGCATTTTGTAATAATAACAATAAAAATAGTATTAACTACAAATATATAGAAGAGTACAACGCGTGTGTGCTGTGCTGCCAAGGAAACCGTGACCTACTCAGCTTATTGTCGTCTCACTTATGGTGCTACGACGCTGATTTTCAGCGGATCCGGCAACAGAACACACGTGACACGGAACATAGTAGCCGTGACAAATTGACAATTATGTCCTTAAAACGCACAAAATATGTCAGAACGAACAGATTATTGATACAGTACAAGAAGCAATTACGTTACCACTTACATAATATGTGCGTTAAAATTGTGAAAATAATTTCATAAAACATGTATAAATATTAGAGTTAGTCATTTTGTGATATTAGTTAGAAATAATATCACAAAATGAATATAAATGTAGACAGTTATGTATTTTAACAGTAGACATTATTACGTCACATATAATTTAAAATAAAATTGGTATAGTGAATAATTGAATAAAATTGACATATAAAAAATAGAACCAAACAAGGTAAAATAATAAAAAATACAAAAAAGTAATCTAAACATTAATAATCTATATAATACGAACATAGATGACCCCGACACATCAACAGCCATGTTGAGATTGTTGAACATTTATTAAGTAAGCCCTGAGTAGTCTTTTAAAAGTAAAAATCGACGAGGCATTCCTAATAGGTGGTGGTATGTTGTTCCAACATTTCGAGGCAGCATTACAGCTCCAATAAGTCCTACATCTAATATTTAATAATCTTGAGAAGTCATAACAAACTCGTTTCAATTACCGTACGATGGATGATAAAAATAAACTATAAGAAACTTAGATGCGTCCTTGTAACCTGTCACAAACTATCAAGAAAATGTTATGTCGTACAAAATCTAGATAGCCATATTACGTTGTGACAGCTTCCAATGGAGAAGCTATGACATTTACGATTCAAGACTTGGAAGGAACCATCCGTCTCTTGGTAAATTCTGTGAAAGATGCTGGAACACAAAAAATAATAAAAAAGCTAAGAAAGCAGAAGGTTGTAGGATTTTTCCCCTATACAGAGTGTAATCGTTAAGTGTGTCCAGGCGATTATTCTATAAATATAAGAGATATCAAAAAGCTTTAAACTGATATCGAAAATTCGTTACCTTTATTCAATTAAAAGATAATTTTATTACTTTATTTATAACAGTTTTGTTATCTGTTAACTTATTGTTACCTCTTACAATAGGAAAATTAAATCCTCTCTATGAATTTCATTATTAAATGTATGAGAGCATTTAATGTAAAAATTTTGAATATTTCTAGTTTTATTTAAAAAAAGTTATTGATATCGATTTACTTATTAGGTAACGTACTTTCGATATCAATTTAAAGCTTTTTGATATCTCTTATATTTATGGAATTTGGATTTAGGAATAGATTACAAATAATTGTTTATATTTAAAACACCTATATTGGACTAACTGGTCCTGCCGCTCTCTAGCTAGAAAAGACGAGCCAACAACTTTGTGACTGACGTAAATGTCAAAGAAGATTGGGTTAATACAGTGCTTTTCTGGAATACCCATTTACTTTACCTTAATATATTAGTGTATTTTCTTTCTGCATTTTTAATTCTCTTTTTTTATGATACCAAGTGAGTGGATGAACAGTACGTGTGCCTGAAACGACACACCTCTCCATAACAGTTGTAGTGCCACTCAGAGCTTTAAATTACAAAGATCTGAGGGGCACTGCGCCCGTCACCCTAGACATAAGTTGTGCTCTGAGTGGCACTGCAACTGTTGTGGATAGGCGTGTAGCTTACTATCTGCGCACGACTTGTTCGTTCCGTCACTTGATGTTATAAAAAAAATAGTAATACACCGATAACACCAACAACAAGCATTTACTACTAATTCCCTGTTAAATTATATTTTATATGCATGTAAACTGGATTTGAAAATTTCTGTTCATGAAAATCGAGTGCAAGCGGTCAACGATACTTAACTAAGACGGGTTAAACGTATGACGGTTGTAAATTTCATGTCGCTTATTCAATTAAGAGTCGTGGATTGAATGACATAAAACTTCTGTGATAGTGCAATAAAATACTTGGCAATTACGGGTCAGCGGAGGCCGGGGGCCTGCCGGTCGCGCTTGGCGACTGCATCCACAATTCCACATAAAGCGGCACACCGATCATCGGCAAAAGACAAAAGAAAACCTATAAATATACATAAGTAACTAGATACTTACGAGTTGTCCACCAAGGAGGCTCTAAAAGTTTAATGAGCCGTAGCTAAGAGTAGAGAACAACTTTTCCAAGAATTTATCTAAAATGTATTTGTCTGTCCTATACATACTTATGGAAATACTTAATGGAAAGTCGATCATATGTATGCAAATTTAAAAAAAGAGTTAATTGAATTGAAGTTTCGCTTTGACCTAAGTTTACCTCATAGGATATAAAACTATATTTTCGGATTTAAATCGCGTATACTTGTTTTTTCAAACAAACTAACGTTTACGGTTACCTCATTCAACTTTACCAAAAAGACAAATTTATCAAAAGAAATCGTGCCCAATCAATTATGACAACCCCAATAAATAGAACGCAACTTTGTACGACAGCTATCGAGTTATTAGTATCTGATACAGTTACCCCGTAGGAAACTCTACTTTAATGGCACCGTCATTTTATTTTAACAAACTGTCCCCGATAAGGGAGTTGCATTTATCATTTCTGTCATCATGTCTTGTCAATTTGGCATTAAGTTATGACAATTCGCTGTGTGTTGCAAAAAAGAATCGAAGACTCATTATTATCTTTAATTATGACAGTTTGCCATATATGAATGCTTTGCCAAGTCGCGGCTCGGACATCGCGGCCTCAAAAAACAAGCACCCGCACTATAAGGGTCCTCCGTACAGTAACTTGATAACTGATAAAAAAATTTTATGGAACATTATCGTAGATAGGTCGATGTTAACGACTTACGATAGAGAATCGAGATTAATCTTGCCACTTCTGCTATTCATCAAGGAATATTTACATAAGCACTTTACAAATTATGCAGGAATGAAGTTAAGAAACCTCACACACTATTAACTGAAATAAAAGGGTTATCGAAGTAAATTGCATCCTAATGTTTAATAAACGACTGGTAAATACTTAGCATATTACCAAACAATATAGACATAATTAATGGCGCTTTTATAAGCAAAATCTTTTGTGTGATCGACTAATAACCACTTCTATCGATTCCTTACATCCGTAGCGAAGCAAAGAGGGCTTGGGTCAGCTCGGACCATGTTTAATTGTGGCTATTAGAACAGATGGCTTATTCATTTGTAGAGCACTCGTTTGTTGTTCCTCGTAAACTGGCGATTCGTTCCGTTCTCATGTTATTGTAGCATTTTGTCTATGCTCAGCTCTTTTATTGAGCCGTTCTGTTGTCTCTGTGACGACTTCGTAACAGATACATCTCCGTTTATGTCTTCGTCAAGCAATCATTTACAGAATGCCCCAAAAAGTACGCATAAGTAACGCGAACTTTCTACATTCTAATTTTCTTAATCTTAGTGTTCAACACGTGTGTGGCGAACTATATACTATTGTCGTCTTATTGATGGAATTAATAGAAAAGTTGTACCTTTCTCGGATGTTTATTATTTAAATATACCTACTACAGCCGACTAACCTATTTTTCTCGAATAAGGGACATACAGACTTTTTTATTATACTAAGTGACGGCACGAATAATCGTATTCCTGGTGTTAAGCGACACCCTTGTCCATAATAGTTGTCGTGCTGCTTAGACCTTAGAGCTAAACCGCAAAAATCTGATGGGCACTGCCATTGCGCTGTCATTCTGGGACATAAGTTAATAAGTCCCATAATGTGCCTGTAATTTCACCAGCACCCTTCAAACACAACAAATATAAACACAAATAGGTAACGTCTCTGTACTTTCTTGGACAACCTCTTTCACCTGGAGCTATATTGCTAAAAAAATATAATATTGACTGACTCATTGAGGATTTAAAGAACATTTAATTAATTGTCAAGTTTATAACAATTATTTTTAATTGTTGTTTAGATAACATTACAAAAACTGAACACGTTGGGTTTTTGATTAGTACTGTTACCTTGGGAGAATAACTCAGCGCAAGGATAAGCGACGACATGATAAATTCGAATAAAACAACACAATTAGCATTTTCATTGTAGTTGATTGCTGGATAGTCACGCCTTAATACTGTTGTGTGTATAGAATCGTCCTATGGCTAAATTAGAAGCGCGTTCGACCAAAGGGAGCATTCATACAGAAAAAGTATTATATAATCGACATTGATATTGATTCGATTGTTGTTTCAAATGTTCTTTTGTTTTTTAAATATTACATTTGCATTTATTTTTGTTAAATATGTAAGACTAAATTTAGTTTCCTTGTCGTTTCCTAATTGTCTCATTTCTATACAAATATTCCATATCGTCGGGGATAGTGCAAATCCGCGTATATAGTATTGGTAAAAAGCACGTATCTGCATTAAACCACATATCACTGGAGAGGGATTTAACGTTATTACTTTGTCATTTCAATGGCTACGACTTTCATTTTTGCACAGTAAGCATTAATTTATGTTGTCTCCAGACTGATAACAATAGATTCCCGTAAACCACGCTAATTTGGTTGCCACGACATTTACGCGGATTTGATTTGGCTACTAAATTACCGAAATGGAAGCTCATAATGAAATGCTAGTTACGAGCAGTTGCACTATCCCCGACGATGTGTAAATAAAAAATACTTTAAAATGCGTTACTTTTGTCAAATATCCAATACCTAAGCCTGTATTTAGTTGCTTGGTCATTTATCTGATTGAAACGTAAATAAAAAGAATTCTTAAAGTTGTTCGTAAATTAAACTCAAGATTGGGTTAGGTATTACTTTTATTAAATTATCGCAGTCACATAAACCCATCCACTAGCTATTTGAATTCAATTTTGCTTACGTGAGTGGTAAAAATAAATAAAAGCGACCGAAGCTATGATACGAGCCGGGTTGCGAGTTATTGGTCCCCGTACGCCGGCCGCCGCTCAATTTCTCTAATTAATTAACGATCCCGTAGATAAGAGTCGCTGACAACCTTATTTGTGGCATACAAATCTCCAACGCATAAATTTCAACGTACACGCTCTAAACTTGTAAACTCTATGCACGTCTACATGCATGCAGCTCGTAAACGATAAATACAATCCAGGATAACCGCATTCGCCGCATTATATTTGCAAAAGAAAATATGCACATCTCACGCAAATCTATCGGAGCACTATCAAAATGTATTACAGTCTTGTAAATTAGTATTCGATACAATGTGATTAGGTCCGTGAGTATTTAGAAATGTGCTTAGTTGGACATTCACATGGCGTATGAACTCGCACTAAATATTTGTAAAGGATTTACAAGAAGCGAGACAGAAGAGCAACAATTTACATTTGTCACATAAATAAAAGAAGCATGGCCTCATTAGGCGACACCACGATGCAGCGCATCGCTTGCGCCCGCGCACGCCGCCGCTACCGTGTCGACTCTTCTCACCAATAACGTGTATTTGTCAGGAAATTTCCACATAATTGCTCAGGACTTTTGTAGTTGCTGGCTATTTTATTTATTACTCTCTATAGGGTTATAAGGTTAGTCACGACCAAGAATCGGGGTAGCATTTGCTGAGATAGACATTATGCTACACCGAAGACCAATGAGGAAATGATATTATCTCTTATGATTAAATTCTTTGTCGAAGCAGATATATCATTTCACTATTTATTCAGATATTTACTAACTGCATAATTAATAACTCATTTATTAGCAGAAACATAGGTTCTACAAAGATTGACAGTAACAAAATAAATATTGTATATAGTGATCATGTTGATAGCTTGGAATGCACTAGACATTATTATCAGAAATATTGAACTAGATGTAACCAGTTTTTTAGTTATGTGGAATACTCATGTATAGTAGCAGTAGAGCTCTTGTGAAGGAGTTTATCCAGTGAAGTGCTGCCATCTTACCTATTTCTGCTGCCAAGCGGTAACGTATCAATTGGTGCTGGTGAAATTACATGGGACTTGTCAACTTTATGTCACAGGGCGGCGGACGCAGTCGCAGTGCTCTTTTGATCTTTGCAGTTCCTAAACCTTAGAGCTTTAGCTCTAAGTAGTACTGTAATTGCACTACTTGTTCGTCCCATCGCTTAATATCATAAAAAAAGTATAAAGGAGTCACCACACTTATTACTTGAATCGGCTTGAGCTGGTCAGAAAATGCTGTGTATCTATTAAATAAGAGAGTAAGAGTTTCGCTTTCGCTAGTATCACAAACGCGAAACAAACAACGTCTTTTTCTGACTGGCTTAATGCAATTCCGTGCCGATAAGTGTGACGATTCCCTTATTTAAAATTATATTATTTAATCAAAAGAATGAATATAAATAAATGTAACATACCTGCAAAAATAAAATGTAATCATTTTCAAAAAAATCATTAATATTGGATAGCATTTACTTTTTTTTACAATAATAATAATATGTATGACTAATTGTATACAGTTTATATTAAATTGTTAAAAATTTAGTTCCTTTACAGCTCCTGGTAATTTATTAAATTATTTAGGACTAATTCAAACACAAAGCGCCGTTGTAACCTAAGGGTTTGATCAAGCAGAGGTCGTGGATCGTAGTCCGGGTTTGTACCTCTGAGTTTCTTAAAATTTATGTGCGTTTAATTTGAAATTTACCATTATCTTTTCGGTGAAGGAAAACATCGTGACAAAATGACGATTAATGATGAATACAAACACTGGTTTCTATAGAATTCCATATCAGAGCGTCATTTCTATCCTACATCAATTTTATCTATCGTATTTTAAGCATATATATATAAGCATACGTACATACTATCAAAGATAATATTGTACGCTAAAATTTGAAATGTATCCTTCCAACAAAAGAACGAAACCCACCGCTTTTCATATCACAAACTATAAGGCATGCCGAAAGGTTCACCGCTATCAGCTCGTGTGCACAAGTCAATTTGTCGCCAGCTCTTCTCACTATCCTTTATTAACATTTTTTGTCCATCTATTTTTCACTATTCTAAAGTCATAAGATTTTTAGAGTGTATGTATAAGTTTTATTGCTGTAATTAAGATATGGAGTTATATTTGGGCTTTTAAAGTAAGGTAGATTTTATCCTTAAATATGCATTTTTTGTTCCTGTTCATAATTTTTGTATATTTTTATTTCTTTTCTAAAAGATAACGTTGCCTTACATTTATTACGTCGTTCATCGCTCTCCTAGACCAAGTACTATACCATATATTTTTTAAAGTTAAAATAATCTGACTGTATTTGTAATTCTCAACTCACTTTAGCACATAAACAATAACAACGGTGAAACCACATTCACCGTCACAAACAAGACATATTTGTCACAATCCTAGCGGAATCAACAAAATCCGCGATCATCCGAATGCAAAGGATGAAATTATCGGTCGCTCACAAATCCAGCACACAGCATATTATTATCACAATTTATTTAACGTCCTGGGAACAAGTAAATTGCTGACATGCCTCCACAAAGGGAAACATTGTCGACCTGAGCCCAAACGCTTCAATGATTTCTGAATAGCAATGAGCCAGCGGACTGCTTACATTTATTTCACGTACAACGGCATTAACTTGCTTCGACATTACATCAGTATCACTACCTGTATTTGCAAAATCCAGTGAAATAATCGAAGTCAAGTCTAAATCATAATTTCCCAATACTTGTGTAGGTTCCCATTTCTACACGAGTAGGTAGTTAGGTAGGTATACAATAATATTCAGGTGAGCTACATATAGGTACCTCATTTGACTCTACTGCATAATTGAACACGTGATAAAATTTCTATCTCACATAAAATTACTGATAGGCAATAAACTGAAATGTAACTCATAACATATTCTATAAACAGCGCGATAGTCGCGCAACACAGACGCCTGCGCCGATTCTGTGAAGTCGTTTGGAAAGCAGGCTGTGATTTGCAAGGTCACGCGTATAACACGGATGTTCCTGATATTGAAATGTACAGACGTGCTTTATTCACCTACATATCAACACTTACAATTTGAAAAGATCACAGCCAAGAATTTCCCTTTACCCAAAACTAAACCTTACAAAGAAAACGTAAGCTACGTTTTGTATTGAGGAAAATCCCGTACACAAATGTTGCCCAATGCGACAGAGCTATGAGAATCAAATACTCATATTGAATACGAATCAAGTGAACGGTACGACAGTTCGTATGGTAAATGCCGTATTGCGAATTATTAAATTATTTATGCCACATATCGCGGCGTGTGACTGCCACTCAACCACAATATCGGGAATCCCTGTTCGCTACTAATGCAATAATTTGGCGTATTTTGCAGTCACATATTGAATATAGAATAGTCGGTAAATAGTTTATGTTCTCATCGTGGATTTGAGAGTACGTGGTCCGCTGTTCGTTGTGAAATTGCGCGACACATGGATAACATACGTTAACAAGTGGCCGCTCCCAATAAAACTTTATGTTCTCGTTGTTTCTGGATTTATAACTGATACACGATGGATCACTTTGATCTATTTCACTGGGCTGACACTAGAAGTTTAAAACCTATTAAAACTAAACCATGAAACATCAGATGGTTTGAAATTATTTCCAATAGAGGAGAGTCATTTATGGACTAATAAGTACAATGAGTTTTTGAAGCAACATTCCTACTAAGCGACCATACATAATATTTTGATACTTCCGAAACTAAGTCGTACGATTAATTTACATCTGTTATAAGTAGCTCTTATCATAGTTACATACAGTTATCACTATTATAAGGTTAACATTTTGAGGCATTTTTCCCTATCTAATACAGTGAAATATATCGCATACAATCTCGATAAAATAGAAGTGATTTAATTTGTTGCGCGGGTGTTTTCGGGTGTCATTGCGTGACAAGGCGGTGTTGATGGAGTGCTTTCAAAACACGCATTGTACAAACTACTCTATAGCGATAATAAATATGATTTATTGTTATTGTGTTGTCGATTATGATTTTGTCATTCGAGCAATATAAATAAATATAACACAACATCACATACGTCGCTTTGTTCCCAAAATAACTAACTAAAACCTTGTGTCATCGAAATCGGAAACAACTACGGCACCACAAACACTCAAACTTGAGACATTATAGAAAGTTAGTTTCTACATTGGCTCGGCTGGGGGTTGAACTCAGGACCTTAGAGATGGCGACACCATAAAAACTGGTGTGCACACTACTCGACCACGGAGGTCGTCATGTCATATACATATAATATGTATTGAGTTTAGAACGTCAAACATTATTCATATACCACACATAAATGCTTGTATGTAGGGAAGGGGTGGCATAACGGGGACGTTAAGGGAAAACTCCAATAAAGGTATAAAAAATGTACGTTTTAATATTAAAAAGAATCACAACTCTTTGAAAATATATTAAAGTATAATTTGCCATATTCTTCGGTTAAGAAACTAATCAACTACCATATTCTTTTTTTAATTATACTAGAATCCTAAGAAAACTCCATTATGCCCCAGGGTAGGGGCAGTACGGGGTACTAAAAACGGGGCAGTATGGGGTTTTTGTAAATGAATTACCACACCTATTTTTGCCGGCAAGCAGTAATGTGAGCATTACTGCGTTTCGATTTTGAAGCGTGCTGGTGAAATTACAGTTACATTGTCAACTTTGGCCCAGTGACAGGCATAGAGGTGGCCGTTGTGATTTAAATCTGTGAGTGCTACTGCAACTTTTATTTTGCTTTCCCCTACATTGCACGCACAGGCTCCAGCCTTTGGATATTGGTGATATTGGTCATGAAACCTTTTAGCGCCTATTATGATCAAGTTGCTACTAACTGGTTAAAGCACAACGGGGCCACTCACATAGTTACTCAAGTTGATACTTTTGTTTGTGTTTGTTATTTTGTAGTTATGTGCCTTATAATACATGCTTATTGAAATTAATGTATAATACGATTTGTTTTTAGTATTATTAAATTAAAACAATACTAGCGTGGGGGCATAACGGGGACAGGGCTAGGGGCATTGTGGGGTACCCCATTGTGCCCCGTAGCTCTGTCCCCGTAATATACATTAATTTTAATTAGTATATATTAAGAAATACCATAACTACAAAACAACACAAAAAAAGTGTCAACATGAGTACTAATTGTATATTTGTGGTAACACAAAATAGGATGAAACGTGACCAAAAATGTTTTTTTTCTCGTAAAAAACGAACGCGTGCAGTTCCAGTCACTTTCGCGCTGACTGCCGTTTGAAGATGATCGCTTATTCGCAATGCAGTATACTGCTAGCATATTTAGCTACTTAGATCTGTGAGTGGCCCCATTGTGCCTCGCGACCCCGTTATGCCCCCCATTCCCCTACGTATACGTAATTATTAAGTAGCAGTAGACGTCCTTATAAAATAATTCGTCTAGGGAAGTACCGCCACCTTAGGGGAAGGTCGGGCAAGAAGGCCCCGTTAAGATTAATCAATTAAAATCAACGTAAATGAAGAGAAAATTAATGAACGATTTAAATATAACCGAACACAAGCTCTTTGGCTATTATAATTATTATAAATAACACAACGTATGTAACGTAATGTTTGTAGGAACTCGGTAAGCGGGAAAAAAGGAGTACATCCTAATTAGGATTTCTCGTACCTGATTTCTAGAGTTTCTCAAATACATTGAGATACTTTTAAAAACCTAAAAAAATCAGTGTAATCAATTGTAAATACATCTAAATAAAAACACGATTTACATGAACTTTTCTGACTGGTTGTATACCTGTCCCTGGGTCTGGGTATTTTGGGTAGTGCCCAAGTGAATTATTGTTAATAATAATAAATAGTGGTTCAAACCAGCTAAAAAGAAAAAAGGCAGATAATAAGAAAATAATAATAATAATAACGCATGCACTCAATATAGCCCTGCACCAGGGAAATCCTGTGTCGCGGGTGCCATGGACACACACGTAGACAACCACAAACTACACCCAAACTCACGAGAGAAATAAATGTAGGCCATATAAATATTTCTCCCGGCCTGGGAATCGAACCTGAGACCTCCGCGCGGCATGGTAACCGTTCGGCCACGGAGGCAGTTAAATTCCGGGTTGGATTCCCGTTAGGACCAATTGGGAAAATGAACTTTTTAGATTGGTTCTGGTCTGGGTACTCTGTTGTAAGCCAACCACTGACACTGACTGCAACCGCTGTCTGCCTTTCAAACAAATCTACTTTATTATTAAGAAAACTAAGTAACACTTTATATTGCCCAAGCAACACAAACTACCAACGACAGGATCCGGCAAGCATCTCCTTTGGTACAAGAAATGTCTACTATATTTAGTTGAGAATATGTATACCAAAAAGCTCTGTAAGTTTTTCTTTAATAACTAAACATCATCTGTAATAAATGTACCTATTAAAAATAATAACAAGCTGGACAAAAAAAACCCTTTTGCCCGTACCGTACGTTTTGTCCTGTTCCTGCCAAGCTCAACCCACGCCGAGAATTAATAACAAAATACAATATTTTGTTAGTCAACGCACTTACAGACCAAACGTTTTCATGATGTGCATTGATGTACAGTAAACTTTACATAAATCATAAAAACAGCTCACTCGTCTTTAGTTCGTTTTATTCTTTTAACGGAGAAACTTTTAGAGGCTCCTGTGTATCTATTCAGCTAACTCCTGCTGCTCCCCTTGGCATTCTAATTTGCCTGCAGACTTACTTTTGTTGTAATAAATAAATAATAAATACCTTTTTTCCCATCATAATCTTTATGCCCGACCTTTCCCTGTCTATTTCTACGGCCAAATAGTGATGTGAGCGTTGCGTTTCGGTTTTGAAGGGTAAAGGTGCTAGTGAAATTACAATCTAATGGGAAGTCTCATTAGATTGCAATTACAACTTGTCAACTTGAGGCTTGTCAACTTATGTCTCAGGGTGACGGGTGCAGTGGCAGTGCCCCTCAGATCTTTGCGATTGAAAGCCGTGACTGGCATTGCAACTGCTATGGACAGGCGTGTCGCTTACCACCAGGTGCACGACTTGTTGGTCTCGTCACTTAGTAACATAAAAAATCTCTCTTGGTTGATAAAAAATATCGACTTTCGTTGAATCTCTTTCAAATTAAATATATCTTACTAGCTTCCCATTTCCATTAGTATTAAATCATATATTATAACTCCTTTTCTTTCTTTACAATTCTATAACAAAAATTTAAAAGAACACATAGAAAAAATAAAAAGTGGATTATTGTAGGGCCTGGCAAAGTTAACCCCGAGGCGCAGCCGGGTGGGGACTCGTAATTGAAAAATAAAAGGCCGTAATAATAGAATTTACATTACTCGCTTTCCAATAATAAATTCTACCGTCTGTTTTTGTCAGGACTGAAGGAGAACGTTGACTTAACGTCTGCAATTTCGTACACGTGGCATGTTATGTACTTTCATTGGAAATTACTTTTCGTAACACCTAGACAATTTTTAATTGCAATTTGATATTAACAACTAACTAGATGTGAACATAGGCTTATAAAATAGAATCATGCATGGTTTGTGTTTAAGTAAAAATATACAATTCACACATACCAAACCGAGGTTCCCAAACATTTATATGCAGATATTACGGCAAGTAGAATTGTTTCGTGCGGCAGTCGACATTTCCGTACAATAGTTTGGCCGTAGCGCTAGTTAGCCTCGAGTGAGATAAATATGCGCGGGCGCAGGGTCGCGCACTCTACCGCATTGTAGCTATAAAATATTCTCGCTATCTCTATGAAAGCCACGCGTTCTTTAAATCAAACGTGTATTATGTGATCGTTACACTTAAAAAAAGTTCATTCAGCGTAGTTATTTTTAATGAATTGGTATTACAATGCAAGTCATTATTTTTTACATTAATTTTACTACTGAACAACAAAAATAAAGCTGATCTAAGAATCGCTTGCTCTGCTGGTTTGTCTTCATCCCCTTCCTTTCTTCCTTCTACAGAATTTTCTGTCTCACCCTCTGCAGCGCTGTCATCACCAGCACCCTGAACATTACCATCGCCTTTATGTCTCCTCCAACAGTGCTTGTTATGAGGCAATGCATGACTTGCATCATCTGGATCTCCGCTTTATAAATCCTTACCACCGTTTTCACCACCTTTTCATTGCCTTCAGGCTCAAAAGTGATCTGTTTTTGAAGGTAGTAGGAAATTTGGGTTCAAACAAATAAAGTTGTAGTCGGAGCACGGCAACGGCACTCCGCTTGTTCCATTTGTAACAGGAAGCAAAGTAAGTTTTCTTTATTAAGTTTCATAAAACATGGACACCTTTGAAGTGTATCCGAATAATATAAATAATCTGAAGACTTTTGGATACACGCTCGGACTCGGACGGCTTTAGCAAATCTTTCACATTCCTTAGTTTGTTAGAAATTAGAACGTCATGCTTGTTTATTTGGATAGCTATAACCTGAACTGATAACATTATAATAAATAAAAACATGTTTGCCGTGAGCCCGAAACGTTGGTTTCAGTGAAAAAAACAAAAACAAAAAAAAACGAGATTTTAGACCCGAAACAAAATACTTTAATTTCCAATGTATAACAATCCCGAAAGCCTAAGAAATCGATATGGAAACATAAATAGGCATGCAATTTAAATATGTACTGGCAAAGTACCCAATTCACAGGAGAAACTATTTTTTTATTATCGAGTTCTTAGGTATCCGCGATTGTTAACACATAGGAAATGAAACTATTTTTCCAGATTTAAATCGCGTAAGGGCCCGAAACGTCGGTTTGTTTGAAAGAACAAATATACGCGATTTAAATCCGGAAAAATAGCTTTATTTCCAATTTGTTTATTGTCAATGTCATGGTAGTTAGGGTGAATTACACGTGATTAGAATAAATTGATTGATTTGTGGCTTTTACATAACTATTTTACCTGGACCGCTAGTTCTTCTCAGCATGGTATTTGATGTGTAGGTACTTAAATTCGAATAAATTCACTGTAACATAAAAATTATGACCTTGAAATAAATAAACACTTTTTATTACAAGAATGTACACAAAATAATCTATGTAAACGCGGTCAAATTTCGATTTTGCTACATTTTAACACGCTGCTTAAAATAGGGAATGGGTGATTATCTCATGCAAACTTCATGATATATGAACAAGAACACATGTATGTGTATACAAATTAATTGCTCACTAACGGCAATTTTCTGAGCAGATATTATAAAAAAATTAAGAACAAGCTACAAGAACTGACAAAATATAATAAATAAATTTCTTTTGCTCTTGCAACAACAACTACTTATATTAAAATTTAATTTTTCTTTTTAGAATTCAGTCACGTCATGAAGAAGCAATATTTTATTGTAAAATATAATGACATAATGCTATATAGGACGATATATTTTTTTTATTGAGGTCATAATACCAAGAAAATTGAAAGTGGAATGTAATAGATACGGTAGGACAGTATATTCACCAGTTGCTCTCGCACTTGGCCGGTTGAGTAATCCTAACTCTAATAATGTTTAAAATTGTATGGCCACGTTTCCATTATATGATATCGTAAAAATTCGTTATTGGATTGATAAGAGGGGTTTCAACTAATTAACTGCATATTGGTGATATTTTAATTGTGTGCCTTATTATATGCTCGAGGTAATAATGAAATCAATGCCAAATTTATAGGTTTTAAAACCTCGTTCTAAACTTTTTTACAACTTTTTTATATTTAAAGAGCAAGATTCGGTGGCAGTTGTATAGCGCGCGGAGTAGCGGCTATAGATCATCGAGGGAAATATATAAATCGAAGCTTATCATCTTCAGCGATCACTGGCAGACGGCTGCGGCCGTCTGCGACCTCAGTCGAAGAATAAACATCCATTTCCATACTCAAATGCGGCACAAAGCGGAGCGCGCGTCAGCAAGACGCATCAGCGCCTGCCACCGCTCCCATTGACAGGCTCCTGATCTATAACTCCTTATTATTATTTGAATGAAATCTATTGATCCGCGAGGTGTGGAACCTGCGATCCAGGCGAAGATCATTTTGTTCGACTGGAACGACCGCTTTTGAATTAACTTGACGTTACAATGGCCACCGGTGACGGCAATGATTTAAAATCTGTTAACAGCACGCTTCTCTTTTTAACGATTCGTATACAATTTCCATAAACGGTTAGAAGACAATCTTTATGGATTCCACATAATGGGAACAACACGTCACGAGAAGTATAAAATGATACGGCACAGGCCTATGTACTTCACAGGGAAAATGATGAAAGCCAAAATACGTGAATAAAATAATAATCCCTGGTAGGATTGTGTTCAATGCATTATGTATATTGCCAACTAGATGGCGCTATTAATTCTCTTACTTTAATATTCGTATATCTAAAAATGACATTTTGTCTTAGAGGATGGGAAAAAATAAAGGAGCTGAAGGAGCTGCCCTATCTACGGAATAAACGTTCCTACCTAATCCAAAAATGTCCACCACAAATGGCGGATTTCTTTAGTGTTGTACCATAATCATCGATAACTCAATATCGACATGCAAATGTAAGGCTCGAATGTTGAAACTGTTTTTTTTTGTTATGTTTGTAATTTGCAAAGTTTACTGTAATCAAAGTATGATTAAAATGTTTAATGAAAGTAGATCAATATTCATTGTCATATGGAAATATCCGGGATGATAGATATGAGATTTCGAATTTATTATTTGGCATTTATAAATGCTCACATATTACAAAAAATAATATAAATCAGCAGATCTCTATGCATTTCCAATCTCAAGACTGATATTAGATTTTTTTTAAAAGGTTTCCAAATAGTTTAAGCTGTTTTGTATTTATGTATTGGTATAGAATTAATATCAGTGAATTAGATTTAGGTGAATCTAACACGTCCATATAATATTTGAATTAAATAAAATTACTTATATAATTGTAATAACATTATCGATAATCATAAAATCCGATATAATATTAATAATATGTAAGTTTATTTGCTATAAACATGATATAACAGAAGATGTAGCAAGAGACAGAAAGTTCTATTAAAGTTTGACTCTTCAAAATGGAGCGAACAAACGAAGGTGATATTTGATCCAATGTTTATGTTCGGCAATCCTATAATTTCCAACCATTCTTTCTTTCAATTTTCATTTATAGGTAAACTTTAAAAATAAAAATAATAAAAATGAAAAATAAAAACCTCGTAGTGAATTGTTTTAATAACAGAATATCGATAATATGTCTGCTTACAAGAACAACACTATCTCAAAATAATCGTTGTCAACAATCTTCAAAATATACTAACAAACTTACTTATGAATAAACTACTTAAATGAGTCTAATTACATGAGATATTTGGGCTATTGTATGATTTATAGACAAAACAATAACACATCCGGTGTAATGTAATATTCGGTTGATTTCCGCCTTTTCTACTGCCGCACCTTTAATTGTTCTTACTGTCAATATTTTTGTTCAAATTTATTACAATTCATGCGAATAATTCAATAAAACATTTGGCCAAATATTGGTTTTGACATTTCATGTACTTCCGTTTGACAACCGGATACCGATATCAAATGGTACTCCAAAAATGGTAAAATAAGGACAGTTGGCATTTAAGATGACGTTACGTATTTTCGATTCACGTGTTTGACATAAAATAATGTAGTGCTATCTCTTTTGGCTTACGACGACACGCAGTAGTTAAAAAGGCAATAAAATATTTTTGTTTTCAACATCTAAATGCATTATATATTTAGATATAATTTCGATATTATAACATGGCAACTCTGGTATCGTGTTATTTTCCAATAGTACCTACATTGTCATATTTTAACTAATAAATAAAAAAAAATTAATTAACCAGTATCGTAACTATTCATGTTAAATATATGCAATATAAGTGCCTGCGTAACGGACGTCACAGTGCATTATTGTTCAAAATAGTCCAACAGGCGTCTAACGTTCGGTAGTTACTAAGAAAGCACTATAAAAACAATACATTTTGCTATCACAATAACTGTGAAAAAAAAGCAATGCGTACACTATACAACATACCTTTGACGCTGTTCATCCCACTTCTGAAATAAAATGAAAAACAACTCTAATTTGACAAAAACGGATAAAATCAACCGATTAGCCCTATTGACCCTATTCTTATATTATTTCTTTTTTATATTTCAGTAGGGATTTATACCTCAGCAAAATAACACGATACCGGTGTTGCCATTTTATATGTAGAAATTATATCTAAACAATATAAAAATCTTTATGGATTCTTTATGGATGGAATCCTGACATAGGTAAATTTGGGACAACCTACAGTGGAAAACATACAGGCCGTACTAACGCTTGCTGCAACGGAGAGTTCCGTCGCATTGTTTGAAAACGTTAATTTTCCTCACTTTTGCTTACGCCTTCTCCATGCCTAATATTGTATAGTATACATATATTAAAGATTGTCTTTTCTTCAAATCAACTTGCAATGTTTCCATGAAAGTACCATTGAAATAAAAAGAGGTTGAACAATAGCAAATATTCTCAAAACAGGAACAGCGGGAGAGCAGCAGTCTGCATTCGAAGCGGGGACGTCGGAATGGTGCCAATCATCGGTGATAAAATAATGGCTCTGTGCAGGAAGCGCAGTTATTCGCACTGCCCCCGCACACCCGCGCACACCTCGCGCGCCCGCGCATAGGGGCTTTTAATCAACACTTTATTGTTTAATGACCCTTCGTCCGACTCTAAATTAAAAGGGTGACGGTTCAAACCCTATTGACGAATGGGTACCTAAGCATATGTGTGAGCGGATCTGGATACTATTTAGTATTACAATCTGAAAATCTGACGAATCAGAATTTGATTCATGTTGCTACCTTAGTTTATCGAAAGACCACGGCTTTTTTATTATGGATTACAGTGAAGTAATTACTATTCTGTCAATTACACGATTTATCGATACAAATACTTTGAAATAAAACAAATAGCCGAAGGCGTGAAAAACACAGGTAATTGGCGAATATGAGTGGAGATTAAAGTAAGTGCGTAACATACCTAATAAGCTGGTGTGAGCGTCGCGTGCGCTCGCCGGCTTTGACTTGCTACAAGAATAAACTGTGGAGACTTCATTGTTATTAAAGATGTTTTTGTAGTAAAATATACCGCCTAATCAGAGGTTACTTACATGGTACTTGCGTAAGCGCAACAATAGGTATGTGCACGTGCACATACCTATTGTTGCGCTTACGCTTCATAATTTAACTAATACAAATGGTTAAGGTGTACTAACTAATATATATATGTAGTTCTAATATATATAGAAGCTAAGTTCAGTTTACTTTAGTAGCAGTAGACCTTCCTTGTGAAAGAGTTCGTCCAGGGAAGTACTACTAGCTTACCTATTTCTGCCGCCAGGCAGTAATTTTAGGATTACGTTCCGGTTTTGAAGGGTAAGGGTGCTGGTGAAATTACAGACACATGGGACTGTTAACTTTATGTCTCAAGGTGACTAGAATCTAAAATATTCTTGTAAACAAAATTTTATGAATTGCACGTCTAAAACTGCTTAGCCTTTATGTGAGTACGCAGCCAAACTCAAATTACATCCTATAACGACTCTACAGATGTAACGTAGAGTATTATAGGCATTTGATCCCTGACTTTTAATGCTTCACCCGCGGCATTAAAATTATGTGTATATTTGTATCACGCTCGCGATTGTAGGGCCTCGGGGCTTGCCCGTACATGCCGGGCGGCGAAACATACACCGACAGCCAAGGTCTTCTTTACATGACTTTTATGTCGTGTAATTACTTTTCTTTAACCGTATTGTTATCGATTCCGGACACGGACCTGCTGCAGTTTATAAAAATCTTTGATGCATGCCAATATTCATAAAAATCTTTGATATGAAATCCTAACCCACATTTAGTAAATATGGTGAACTATGATCTGAACTCTCTCATTAGAGGTAATTCATAAAGCACGTGACTTATATTAGTATAATATAGTAAGTCCTAAGCATTGTCAAGTATTTGTCGTGAAGTTTCAGAATAGGATTACCAGATACCCTGTCAAGACACAAGCTGTGCTGTGCAGTGGTTTGTGTGTTGTGTGTTGTGTGTTGTGTGCGGTGTGCGGTGTGCGGTGCGAGGGCTGGGCACGGGTTTCTTCTAAGACAAGGGCTGCGGCCATTATTATAAATATTTTGATAATAAAAATAACATTTTGCCCGTGGCGCTAATTACTTGAAATCTGATATCATTAATTACAAGATCCCTAAATTATTGCGCTCTGCAAAATTCTTAATTATATCTCTTAAATTTCTAAGTAAAATTTTGCTCGAGGCACCGCTAGGGCAGCAAAATGATATGTTTGTAAACATGGACGTACCGTTACGGGTAAATTATACTTTTTGATAACAACCTCCTGGCGCAGCCATGATAAGGGGCTGATTGCTTGATTAGCATCAATTTACTGGAAATAACAAAATCAATGACATACCGACTATCCAAAAACCGTTAAACAGAGTTGATTTTGAAAAGAGTTTATTTAATTCCTTGACTATTACATAGTATCGCCAAAAAATAGAGTAGAACATTCTCTTTTAAAAACAGTTGAAATTAGTTAACGTGTTAGACTTATCGGAACTTACCCTAAAGATGCATAGCTGAAATATTAAACAATTTCAATATTCTAAAACTGGGTTATGGTTTTTAATGACATATCAACATATGTTTTAAACACATCTACTTTCCCTTTTGTGGACGATATGAATTTTTTTATTAATAATTTTGGCTTGGATACAAGTCCTTTGAGCCATGTCTTCGTTTAATTATGTTTCTGTAAATATGGCCGCCGCAAAGAGGATAGGCAATTTGAGGCGGCGTGTTTGGATTGACTCGGGATACCTTAGAACGGGCCGATACGGGTATCTTAGTTCGAGATTCGTATAATTTCGCGTTTTAATCTTCGATTAAGGCACAATAGCACTATCCTATTCCACTTTAAACCAGATTTCACAAAATAATTGAAAGTCAAAATAAAAACGACACTTTTCCCTCCAAAAGGCCCAGAACGAATCCGGACGATATGAATATATTTGCTCATGTGAAGGCACGAGACAAAGCGGTGGTCTTGTAGTCTGATTTGGTTAATTTGAAGCGTAGTGTCAGATTAAAGATCTGGATCTGGATCTTGTTTGGCTACTGTGAATCATTTAATTAATCTCCCAAAGGTGTGGTACTACAAGAGCAATCTACTGTGCGAAATCTGGGAGTTCTACATGACTCTAAACTATTATTTGACTCGCATATTGACAGTATAGCTACTAAGGCCTCTAGGTCACTGGGATTTATTATGCGCTGTGCTAAAGATTTTGCACAGGTGAAAAGTATAAAAATACTTTATTGTTCATTTGTCCGCAGCACTTTAGAGTATGCCAGCCAAATTTGGAATCCACTTTATACATTTATATCTCGGCAATATACACAATTATTTTTTTCTGTGCTATCGTACAAAAGACTATTACAACCCTGCCAATTAGTATAATCTCTGTAAGAAGCATCATCTCTTACCACTTGAAATGCGTTGTGATATTAGTGATCTAACGTTTTTAATAAAAATAGTGTCAGGCTCAATTGACTGTCCAGATTTGTATCAAAAATATGACTTTGAGTTCCCTCTAAATCTTTGAGAAACAATTCACTTTTGGTTCTACCACCGGGCTGTACTAATTACAGGCGAAATGAGTTTATGTGGCGTGCATGCAATAATTTTAACATTGTATGTAATTCTTTAGATCTGGGTCTTCTCAATACAAATGTGATTTCGGCAAGGAGAATTTCTTTGACTTATAGTGTATATAGGCTTGCAAATGCGGTTGTCTTTTAACGTCTTACGTATTATGTAATAGGTTAGTTGAATTGTACATCCAGGTTCCTTATTGTATTTGTGAAGATCTGTAATTGGCTATGAGTTAGCTACTATTACTTAAGTTGTAAGCTGTTGGTCTTCCTTTTACATAAATAAATAAAAATACTTCGTTCCAGTTTTGAAGTGTAAGGGTGCTGATGAAATTATAGGCACATGGGATTTTTCAACTTATGTGTCAGGATGACGAGCGCAGTGGCAGTGCCCCTTAGATCTTTGCGATTTAAAGCTTTGAGCAGCACTGCTACCCATAGGGACAGGCATGTCGCTCACCACCAGGCGCACGACTTGTTCGTCCCGTCTCTTGATGTAATAAAAAAGCCTGAAACATATTTTATTTATCTAATTTATTTAGAGTAACAATAGCTAATTATTTATACGTGCATTTCAATTTGTTGTAATGTAATTATTAAAATACATATAATTAGATAAATAAACACTTTATCCACTAGTATGACACAAATACAGATTAAATATATTTCGACAAAAGGAAATATGAAAATGTTTTTTCATAGCAGTGAGAGGGTGCTGACTCAGCATGATTATGCCTAAGTTTCCTAAGGCGCTGGTTTTCAATCAGAATCAAAGAGAAGGCCTAAATGTAGAAATTATTTGTTAGTGGAAACGACTATGAGTGAAATTGTGCTCGGATTACATAAATTAGGAAACTTTACAACATATGTCTGTATTATCATAAAAGTAGAAGGTTTTACACGATAAAAAGAAGAAAAACATGAAAATACACTAGTACATACACTACATAATAATGTAGCAATGTGCTAGACAATATCACCCGGCATCAAACTAGGAAATTCCCTGTATTATGTGTACCAGAGCAACGGAATTCTCTCCGGGGCATTCATTACTCAGAGTTCCCAGACATGAAACAAGTTTTCGAAAAGACCTTTTCCTAAATTAGGCTTACCGAGAATCGAAATTGGGGCCTCCTTATCCAGCGTCCACTATGTAAACCGTTGGGCCGCCGAGGTCATCAATAGTAATAAAATAAATATCAAACTTTTATAGACTAAGTTGTATAATAGAAATTATACATAACTGAATATAAATGATATCTAAATATTTTTTTTTCTAATATCAAGTGACGGGACGAACAAGTCGTGCACCTGGTGGTAAGCTACACGCCTGTCCATAACAGTTGCAGTGGCATTCAGAGCTTTAAATCGCAAAGATCTGAGGGGCACTGCCACTGCGCCCGTCACCCTGAGACATAAGTTGAGAAGACCCATGTGCCTGTAATTTCACCAGCACTCTTAACCTTAAAAACCGGAACCCTGTAATGCTGACATTACTGCTTGGCGGCAGAAACAGGTAAGGTGGCCGTACTTCCCTGGACGAACTCTTTCACAAGAAGCTCTACTGCTACTTATCACATAAAAATAACATAATAGTAATATTACTCAAAATCACTAAATACTATTATATGAACAATTTTTTTTGGATCTAAATAACGTGAATTTGTTTATTCAAACAACACTCTTACAGGATTCATGGTTACGACTGACTGAGAGCGTAATGATCAACAACAATAGTCATAATAATGCAAACCACCACATTCAGAATCATACCTAAAACAATATTAATTTAACTACCTTTCTTTTTACCAAAAAACATAATTATTCCAATTTACGCTACATACGATTTACAAAATATTTTAACAATATGAATTTTTTACTAAAACAAATTTACGAATTTATTACGAATTAAATTAGAAAAATTAAAAAACATTAATTAGCAGTACTGTAGTCATGTTGTCTGCTTATATTTTAGCAATATGCATGTTTTACTAAAACAAAGTTACGAATTTATTACGAATTAAATTAGAAAAATTAGAAAACATTAATAAGCAGTACTGTAGTCATGTTGTCTGCTTAGGATTTTTCCTCAGAGGAAATACTGGATCCCAAGGGAATAGCAAGGAGAAACCAACCTCTCTGTTTAAATTAGGGTGTTTTTGCAACTTCGATGGCCTCTCGCAGCATCATGGGCAAAAAACGGACTTCTGTTGCAATATTCGGAAAAAATAAAGTTATTTTCAATTCCAATGTGTAACAAAAACTGTCGATAGATGATTACTGTTAAGTGATTTTCGAAAATAAGTACGGAAATGAATTATAATTAATATCAAACACTGTTCATCTAACGCCTTTATTAAAAAATAAAAATGTAACGGGAATAGTACAACGACGTACACTTTAATTTTAAAAGATATCCAAGGAAGTAAATATAATAATTAACCACTTCATTAATTCATGTTAAACGGTTTAGTAACGCGTAAAGAAGGCCCCCCTTCAATTAGTCGGATAATGACAGCTAAGTTATTAATTTAATAAGTAGGGGAGGTCGGGTGACAACGAGTCAGATGTCAAATCGGGTTTTGACAGCATTGTTATGCACAGTACGAGTCACCATGTCCCTGGATAAAAAGTTTATTATAATCGTCACAAACGTAATTTAATTTTGTAAAATACATACATTTCAAGTAAATTTTAGAACATTTGTGCACTACAGCCGATTCGTATCAATTTAGACTCCAAGAAATGACGATCCTAAAGTCACAAGAATAATTTTGTCTGTAGATGTTACAATCGGTATTCGTATTTTCTCGGATTGAAATCGGAATTAGTGCACAAGCTACATCCGAAGTTGGTCCAAGTTTTCTAGATTTGAATAGTTTTAACTAAGCTAAACGCGCTTACGGTAATCGGTAACACACATCATCACCATCAAAATATTTATACGTCCCAGTCCTGGGCACGAGTCTCCTCTCAGACGAGAGTTCAGTCCACTTCACTCGTTTTCCAAGGGTTGTGAACCTTCAACGTACAGATTTTAGCACGATGTTTTTCTTCACCGAAAAATTAGAATAAATATAAAAAAATTCGAATTAAATTTCGCGCAAATCTCTACTTGAGAGACGGTAGGTTAGGCTACCACGGCTTTTTCGGTAAAATACAATGTACCAAAATAGTGTAAAACATCAGTGCTAGTTCCCGCCTTCATGCAAAATTCTCGTTGAATATCTTCACAATTTTCATTTAGCATTCGAAAAGCGGCGTTGAATCGTAAATTTTCAAGGAAACACCAAGACTTCTTTCATAAAATTTTAATTCTCTAATTCACCCCACGCTGCTCTCATAAAGCGTGTAATTACCCTAAAAGGTCTTAAGCACGAATGTTATGACGGCGTTTATTAAAAGTATTCAACGGCTTACTGTGGAACCTTTCACATTTCTTTTCCTCATTCCATTTATACATACCGCTTAAATTTAACGAAACATTGTGGAAGTAAGCAGTAAAAACTGTATTCGACACTAAAACCAAAAGTAACCGCAATATTAGGTACTTGTATAAAAACAGTCACGTGTGTTATAAAACCGATACCAAAACTCTATTTTCATGGAAATTATTAATGTAACTATAAAATATATACTCTATATAGTTACTTCGAAAAATTTCAAACGACAATTTATAATAATTTAAAATTTTAAACTCACTATTTGTGTGTTTGTGTGTGTGTGTGTGTGTGTGTGTGTGTTTGTTTGTGTGTGTGTGTGTGTGTGTGTGTGTGTGTGTGTGTGTGTGTGTTAACGGTTACTGAGGATGCGATAGTACTAATAATCCAAATTCCCTTAGAAATAAATTAGAAATAATTCACAAGTTCATCATATACAAACACATCGTTTCATAAAAGCAAACAGTGAATAAACTAAACTTGCAATATTGAGTGACTGGCAAGATCAACGCAATTGATTGTTGAACTAATTGGGTTGATAAAATGCACTATGCTCAAAATTTTAAGATACCGACAAAGCGAAAGTGAAAAAAATAAACAACATTCAAAATACACCTCCATTTCTAAATTGAAGAGCTCAAATTCGACATGATAATAATTGGAGAGGAAGAAGTCAAATTTAATAGCGAATTAAATGATACGTGCCCTGATTGGAAAATGTATGCTTATTCAGATCGAGGGATCTCCTCTCTCCCCTCCCGTACCTCCACTCGGTTGATTTGAAATGAATGGTAATAATGGCCTGGCATCCCGTTCGCATCGTTTTGTATGATTATTCCTGATTAATTATTTGTTGGAATTTCGCTGCCTAATTTTTCGGAACGGGATTTTTCCGCTTTGCCTGACGTTTTAATTTTATCTTATCGTCGGGGAGCTTTTTGCATGAAAGTGTATTGAATATTCAATATATATAAACCGTGTATAGCGCACATAGATAATAAAAATTTATAAAATTATAAGTCCAGGGTTGCATTCCCTTGTTTCAGAAATCAAAAATCTGGATCGTATCAGAGTTTCGCTTGCTATTGAATCATGTCATTGAAGTCCCGAGGGTCGACGACTGATGCGAATATCAAATCGCTGCCACCCCTTGAGTCCATAAAGCTCTCCATTATCCGATGGGGAAAAGCAACACCTATGTCTGTCAAGTGTCACAAACTGATTCATTCACAAATATCAAAACGGTAACTCAGTTATAGCTACTGCAGAAAACTAAAATTATAGCTCATTAACTGCGCTGCTTTCTTCATTTGACGTCGATTGCGCTTTGTAAGTTTTTGCCGATCGAAAACCTGTTCTGTATGAAGCTTGAAAGTGCGATTTTTGTTCGTCAAGTTCTGATGTTTATACTCCCGACTGGACGCTCCCAAGGGACCCGAGCTGGCACATTCTGACTACTGAACTAAGTAGAAAGATAGAACAGAATTAAGCCGGCCAATTATCCCGTATTGGATTTATTGGTAATCTCTACACGAATGGGCGCGGGGGTGCGAGAAACAACTTTTGATGATGCCTCGGTCGCTATTATGAAGAAACTTGTTGCAATTTTTATTTGGAGGATTTATAGAGCGTCTTCCTCTCGCGGTTTGTTTGGTTCTTGATTGTGTGCAGACAGATAAAAGTAAGCCTGGTGGTGTTTTATTACGGAGTCTATCATTTATAAGAAGTGAACGAAACGGATAACTATTTGTACAATGAACGTATACAAGCAGACTCTATCACAAACAAAAACATAGTAATCTATAGATACCTAGATAGTATATTATATACGTATATACTTACACATCGACGATAAAGTGGCAAGACCTAACCACAAGTTTGAATGTTACCAATTTAAACGCAATTTTTTATCAATACAAGGATTGATAAAAGTACACATGCCCCAATGATTCAATGAAAAACATCATAAAGCACCCAGGACACGTTTATTTTTCGATTCCTGTACAATCGTGTATTTGTAGGTATATATCACCAAAACATAATACCTATCTGAATTAATTAAGACAATTTCTTTACTTTTAATTACTTATATCAAATAATGAGGAAAAAATTTACATTCCAAATGTATACCAAGGTTTGTATATCTAAGAGCAGTAATGCAATCGCATTTAAACAAATTAAAATGAAAAACAAATATTTAATGTCTATCTAAATTTTATTGCGCCCATCCCCAGCTGGTCCACTATCGAGTATTTCTCAGTGTGTGCCATAAAGAAGGGTCATTTCGAGATTTATGGCGTCCACCCTTTTTGACAAACAAGCCGAACTATGAAAGGCGACAGTCAGATGTAAGATATTTCAACCATCGGCAAATTGAGTCCTTAAATCTCACTATAGACTTGTTTCTTCGAACTACTTTTAGATCCTCAGTATTTTATCGTGATAACGTCGAACAATTCGATATCCATACGGTGGCACTTATAGTGTGACATGACGTGGCGCGAAATTGTGAAATTTTAAATCACTACTATAGTTGAACGTCGTATCTAATGATAAACAATTACGCAAACCTCTTTATTTTCGCAAATGACATGATTTTAGAACAAATGCTTCGCCAAATACTTAAATTCAAATCAAAATTTGTATACACATTGCTGTACCTTGCACAATTTACGAGAAAACTGTTATCAATGTTAGGATACCAAACTATATGTTATTCACAAATATAGGGCGATTGATATTATTTGCATTAACATAAAAGCGAATATATGTTCCCAGTCTATTGGTAAAAAAATGTTAGTGATACGTCATAGCCGTCACTCGAGCTGCCCCTGGGGACTATAGATCTTAAAGTTTTGTTAGCTTGCATACTAGCGTTAAAAATGAAACTACCATGTGGTAGTATTCGGTGATGTTTACAAAACTGGTAATGGTGAGTAAAAAAAATCATGTGATTACCGTAAAATAAAAAAAAACGGCAAAATTGTAGCCCTATAATTCATTTTAATAGCAGTAGAGCTCCTTGTGAAAGAGTTCGTTCAGAGAAGTACTGCCACAGTACCTATTTCTGCCGCTACGCGGTAATATACTCATTACTTCGTTCAGATTTTGAAGGGTACGGATACTGGTGAAATTACAGGCACATGAGACTTGTTGTCTTAGGGTGACAGGCACGGTGGCAGCGATCCGCGGGTCTTTGCGTTTTAAAGCTCTGAGTGGCACTACAACTACGAATATCGTTTTTTTTTCTGTAACAATAAATCAATCAAATATAACAGTATCTTTGCGCTGATAAAGGTACTGTTTATAGTATTTGCAAATATGTTGCCTACAAATCAACGATATCTCCTTTCTCGAAATTAGTACAGACCTCAAAGTCCTTATGGTAACATATTGTAATCGTAATACATACATGTTTTTCAGATCGAGTTAAATGCTTAATTTTCAGTTTATTTTACCATAGTCACGAAAGAATAACGTACTGTGTACATACAGTGGTGTGATCGATCATGGTACGCGTCATTCACCAAATATGAATATTGACAGCGCCACATTAGGCGGCCCCTGGGGATCATATACTGGACACGGCTTCTCTCTTTAAGTTACTATTCAAAGACGTGAAGTTTTTTTATTTCCACCTAAGTAGGTGAAGCTATTATGAAAAAATATTGAGAGAACAAATTTATATTTTACAGAGATAAATTGCCATATAATTTAAAAAATGTTAGTGCACTTCTGCCGTATGAAGCTAATAAAGTATATTTTGTGTCAGTTTCATAACTTATTAAAGATATAACATGTAGCAGTTATTTTATAAATACATCCATACCGATAAAGTCGGAACGCCACAAATCTCACAGAACACGGAGTCTATCCATATTTTATTTGAACGTGCGGTATTTCCCTAATGCTACCGTTAAGCAAAATATATTGATAATTATTTTAGTTAGTGTTCGTAAATATTCAATTGGCAACGTTCTTATTTAGATGAACATTGCATATTACGAGAAATAATATTATGCCAAATTCATGATCGATGGATCCTGAGGTAAATTTTATTCATTAACGACCTTATTCGTAGATAAATAATCAATGTGTATTTCATTTCCAAAGTTTAAGAGCTAAATTTTTAAACTCGCCATAATAATTAAACAGATAACTTTATCTAATGTTTATGGTAGAATAATTTCATACTTAACTACCTATGCATAAATTTTATAAAATGTTTAACTTCACTATGCCTGAGATTCACCCCCTTCCTCTTCTTGCGCTGTTGGTTTACCTTCGTCCTCCCCTTCCGCTTTGGTTTCTCCTCCTTCTTTTTCAGTAATAATTTGTCCATCTTCTCCTGTGACAACATTACCATTTTCATCGGTAACCGGCTTACCACCGCCACCACCGCCACTACCACCATCCACTTCGGTCGTATTTGAATCTGATTCTTTGCTACCTTCTGAGTCCAAACCGTGTTCTTTACTTTTTTCACCACTTGTTTTCTCCGTATTTTTTTCATTGTCTGTTTCACGTTCTTCTTCTTCAGGTGAATCATCAAATGTAGGAGGAAACTTGGGCGTAACGAAAATAGTCGTGGTCGGAGGACCCGACTTCCATTTAGAGCCATTCGTGAAGCCAGCAAGGGGCATAGTGAATGTCGCTTTTTCTGCATGTTTGTAGCATGTACATTTACAGTTTCTATCGGAACGAGCAATGTCGAAATTAAAGTCTAAGCATTTTCGAACGCACATATAGGTTTTGGCGTAATCTTGACATGCCCTTGTCATAGTTTGTTGAAAACCATAACGTCGTGCTCCCGCAGCATCTAGAAAAACAGTGTAAAAATGAGACTTAATTGCGTATAAATATATTTTATTGACCTCGATTCGTATATGGTCTCGAAGAGTCCCTTGTGAGTCCTTTCGAGACCATGGACGTTGCAACACGTGCGTTGGAAACGTCGAACAAAATAAAATATTTTTTAATTTATATTAATATATATTTTTTAAATTTATATAATTTAAATATATATTAACAATTTATGAAGCTATGGTTTTTTTAAACCAAATAACGTGAGAAAATCGTGAAAATTTAACGCAGTATTGTATCAAAATTAACAATTTGTTTTTTTTTATACGAGTTTTACCTTTGGCACATCACAATATGAAATATAAAAATAGGCAAATTAATAGTGAAACATAACAATACCCGGTCGCGTATTGTTTTCGTCTTCGTTTAAATCCACTGCAACAAGTAAATAATCATAGTAACAAAACTGGGTGGTGGAAATTTTTTTTGTTAGAAAAAACTAATCTCCATTTGTCATGATGTACAAATAAACGGACGACGGGTCTAATACACAAACCACGAAAAAAATGTCCCAAGTCAACCTATTTAAACGTAGTGACATGTAAAGGAATATGAAAAAGCTAAGACGTTGAATTTAAATTGTAATGTCATCGCAGTACTGTATAATTTTGCTTGCTACGCTGTCAGTCGAACAAACGAAGACTAAAGCGTGAATGACGCTCCGTATACGATTTTAACGCCCTATAAGTTCGGACATTTTTTAGCGCGGACCCAACGTCCATATAATTGTAAGTCAATGCCATTTGTCGTACAATTAGGTACACACAAAACTTCAAACTTGCAAAACTTGTATTTGGATACCGCCTTTCTTAGTCACAATATAATTTATACATATAAAATTTAACTTAGATACACCTTTATAACCGCCTATCATTAAGCTATGTATCCCTTTACTTTACCTGGTATTTTCGTATTGTTTTCAAAATTTTGCACGTCCGAGCTGTTTTCAAATTCTGATAGATCCACTGAAACACGAAATTAATATTAATGTTGTAATTTTATATCTTTCCTTTAACTTTTCTAAAATACAGTCTCGTAAGCTGGGTAGTTAAGGGTTTAAGTAAATTTAAAGTTCTCAGTTGCAAAATTACAAGGACTTTTATGATCTTATTATTTATTATGCTAACGTCATAATGTATAAAATAACCGTTTTTTATTATCACCGATCTTCATAGACGAGGACAATTAGTTAAATATACGTCATGGCCCTCATCTTCGGTCTTTATTGTCACCACCAGCAAAAAATATATACATGTACAAATAGATTTCTCACCAACGGTCGATTCTTGTGCACATATCATTAAAAAATTAATTGTAAAAAATGTCAATACAGTACACATCTTCTTTGTTATTGTTATTACATCTAAATGAAAGTGTTCTAAAGAGTGCTTAAAATGATCACGTTTTCACTCAGGACGGTGGCCATAAACATGCTTATTTGCAATTGTAATCAATTTATTATCGCTCCTTCTAATATTTCAGTACCACTACCTTGAGATCACAATGGCGATAGTAGCTAATAAACGTGTAAAATATTTGCAATTTGCCGTACAAGATGATCAAAGATTTTACGCAGTCGTTTGTGACTATTGGCTCCGTAAACTTATGGTACAGGTACTTGTAGCTACGATAACAACTTCAAGTACTTTTACCATAAGTCAGATGCAGACTGTGCGTGTATGTAGTGTACGTGAGACATAAAGGTATTTAACATCACACATATTCTGTGTTTGTAGAGAGTAATTTACACTTCCTAATGAAATCGGGCATACCATCTGGTCAGGACCTATAGCATCCAAGAGGATTTCTACCTTCCAATGAAAAGCTTTTACCGTAGTTGCTCATACCTAGAATTAAAATTTCTAAAAAACATTTAAATTGTACATGTAGTTATTATTCTGAAACTAATAAACCTTCAAATGTTTATACCCTAGTGAAAAAAATTAAAATTCGACATCTCACAAATGATGATGGATAATACAGACGAAATAAGTACAAAAAAATCTAATTAATAAATCAGGAATGCAATGCCATCGGACAGACTGCGACCGGATTCTCGGAAGAGCATCTCTATGGCCACCCAAATGATGATTTCATTATCAGTATGATTTTGATTGATGTAAGAAAAGAAATCGGACTCACTAATTCCTATCATAACTAACATGCCAGCTTTCTCATTCCTTAGAACTAATTTATCTGTGAAGCGCCGATGGTTTTTAATTCTACCACTCTGAAAATAATCCTAATAAACTTTTATAATCAGCCTACGACTCGAAAAGTTCATCGTAGACTTAGGCGAATAATGAATTGGGCAGTGACAGCAATAAATACAAAATTTGACCGTCGTGGTGGACCTGCAAAAAACACTTCTGCGCAATAAGACCACCTATTGTTTTTATTTACATAGTATACAATCATCATGATCATCATATCTGCCGGAAGACGCCCTGAACATAGGCTTCCCCTAAAGATTGCCCGTCTAACCAGTCAGACGTGACGCGCAATCGGTTACCCGCCGCCCTTACCAGGTCATCCGTCCTCTAGTAGGGCCGTTCCACTGAACACCTTCCGGTTTGTGGTCTCTATTCAAGAACCTTTCTGCCCAACGGCCGTCAGTTCCACAAGCTATGTGCCCTACCCAAATGGTAGTTGAAGTCAACTTGCTTTAAGCTATATAGGTGACTTTCGTTCTTCTAGGGATCTCCTCATTTCTGATTCGATCACGTGGAGAAACGCAGAGCAGTACTCGATCCATAACTTGTTGATATACAGACCGGTAAATAATTGAACGGTCCGCCTAAGGAATAATAGTTACCGCCGCCCATATTTAATATGATTAATATGTTGCTGGTTGTGGGACAAAAGATCTTAAGTCTCCCAAGAAACAAATTGTTACAGTTTATTACTGGTAATAAATAGGTGTAAAAACAATAAAAAAGGTATTCAAGAGGAAAGTCGCAACGGTGTTAGGTTCAGGTCTGTCGGCCTACACCCACTACGGTACAAATTGCGATATTAAGCACGAGACGTGATGAAAAAACACGTGCTGAATATAAATTAGGCAGTAGGAACGCTAATCAATATAAACGATGTTAAAGAAGATTAGAAAAATCCTGTAAGAAAACAAATTTCGCAATGTTGGCAAGAAGTGTGAAAGCTTCTTGCGATTTGTTTATACTCTGATGAGTTATTTTGTTGTAATTTTTTTTTAATCACTGTTTTGAGCGTAGGATAAAAAAGCAGTCAGGCGATGTTGGTACGAAGTTAAGTTTCAGGAGTTTAAAGTTTCTTCTCTCACATAAGGCATACAGAATAAACAAAAATAGAGAAAACTAAAATTTCATATGTATTTTTCTTTTTTTACTAATTTGATACATAATAAATAATAAGTAAGTATAGTTAATAAAAAATATGCCATATCCACTGTTTCTTTTGGCACCGGGTCTTAAAAAGTCGTGAAAATAACGCAAGGACGAAATTGAATTTGATTCCGATACGTAAATTTTGTTTTAGACTATTTGTCTCCCTCGGATCAGGGCGGCCAATAAGTCGGTGTTAATTTAATTAGTTGTTGCAAATTAAAACGGCAATTTTTTTCAAGTGAAGCGTTTAAAGAAAAGTTACTATTATAAAAATGTCACACTTAAACAAATTCGAAGAAAGCAATGTCAATTACAAAAGTAGAGTGAATCCGTAAAGATTACAAATTGTAAAGTAGATGAACAAATGCAAGGTCTTATCGCACAATCTTATAGTAGCAGTAGAGCATCTTGTGAAAGAGTTCGTAAAGGGTAGTACTGCCAAAGTACTGCCTTACCTATTTCTGCCGCCAAGCAGTAATGTTAGCATTACTGTGTTCCGGTTTTAAAGGGTAAGAGTGCTGGTAAAATTACAGGCACTTGGGACTTGTCAACTTATGTCTCAGGGTGCCGGGCGCAGTGGAAGTGCCCCTCAGATCTTTGCGATTTAAAGCTCAGAGCTTTAATAAAGGCATATGTGCGCCTGATGGTAACGTCTGTCCATAAGGACACGATCTTGCTCGTCCCGTCACTTGTTATTATAAAAAAAATAATTGGTATTATATTATCATTTTGAATATCGATAGGTTGGGTTTTGTTAGTTGTTCAATGACTCAAGCCAACCATTTTGATTCGAGAATCTTTAGTCCTCATGGCGAGGCTGATACATTTGTTATGATGTGTTCAAATCGCACTTCAGTAACATCAAGTATTTTTATGGGCTAAGCGCAGATGGTACTCTGTGAGAATGGAAATGCCTTATCACTCTTACCCGAGGTCCTCTCTGAGTCGTGGTGTCTCCAGTTGTCGTAATGAGCTCAAGTTTCTTGTGATATCGTTGATATGGTTAACAACTAATTTTCAAATTAATCCGCATGGAAAATATGGACTAAAATAACAAAAGCTGTTTTACCTGTGCGTAAACTTAGATTACTTCATAAAATTTAGTTTTAGCTATTGTTATAACGACAAAAAAAAATGTGCCTTATGATGATAGATGGCGCTAAGCACATAGAAAAATTCGTGAGATCGGCTGGTTCGTTCCGTGGCTTAGTTGGTATAGCGTCTGCCACGATATGCTAGAAGACGTCGGTTCGAATCCGGCAGGATCGAAGGAATTTTTTCTGAGTGTTTGATCTTTGTATTAATAATTATAAGAAGCTAGTGGATTAATTTCATATAAAAATCATTTAATGTCAATTCAATAAAAATTTAAGCATTCATTTGTTATAAACACAACATGATGCAATATACTAGTCAGCGTAGCTCATTGCAACATTCATTTGTGTCTTAGATTTGAGCTCTACATATGCATAGGTGTTCTTTTTCTTTATACGAATACTTCCTACAGATAAAGTAATTGGTGAAATTACAGGCATAGGGGACTTGTCAACTTACATCTCAGGGTGACAGGCACAGTGGCTGTACCCCTCGGATCTTTGCGATTTAAAGCTCTGAGTGATGCATGTCCGTCCCGTCACTTGATATTATAAAAAAAAGGTAATGCGATGATTAAACATAAAATGAATATACGATTCAAATCTGTCGCTTTGATTCTCACCAAACATTCAGATTAGGGAGGCATGTAGCCAATGGATGGTGCCTACCGTGGAGCGCACAGGATGGAGCCTCCACCTCGTATTGTTTTTGCAAATAAATTCAATGAAGGAGCAACCTTTTCAATGTTCTCAAAACTATTTCAGATCTGTTTTGCGACTGCTGGATCACTTTTACTTCGAAAGAACTTGTGATTATGTATATTATTCACGACATTTGTCATAGACAATGTATTAACATAATACGGTCATTTAACTGACGATCAAATCGTAATTGCATCAAATAAAATTTTGGGCGTTTTGTTATTTTTATGGCACCAAATGACGGAACGAACAAGTCATGCGCCTGATGGTAAGCTACAAGCCTATCCATAACAATCGCAGTACCACTCAGAGCTTTGCATCGCAAAGATCTGAGGGGCACTTCTACGGTACCCATCACCCTGAGACATAAGTTGACTGTAATTTGATGACCTTCGTGGTCGAGTAGTTTGCTCAGTGGTTTTCATGTTGTCGCCATCTGGGAGGTCCCGAATGTAGAAGAACTGACATTTCAATATTGTCTCGGATCTATTGTTCGTAGTATCATCGTTGTTCCTGATTTCCATAACACAAGTGCTTTAAGTACTTGCTGTGGGTTTGTGGCAATGTATGTGATATTGTCTAATATATAATTTTACCAGCTTCCTTACCCTTAAAAACTTGAACGCAGTAATGCTCACATTACTGCTTGACATCAGAAAGAGGTACGGTGGCAGTACTTCCGTGGACGAAATCTTTCACAAGGACGTCTTCAATCTGAATCAACTTTGGTAACTGAAATAGTTATGTAAGAAAAATAAGGGATTAAACGAATGTAGTACATTTGAAAGCAATGAATCCAATTATAGTAACAGTATACAGAAATACAACCAATAGGAATCCCGTAATGAATGACTTTCGAAATGACTTGAAACAACAATATAACACATTTTACGTTTGTTATGTTTACATAAAGATTCTTTGTGTGGCGTGTTTCATGGTTTTCTGTTCGGTGATTTGTATACGAATGGAAATAGATTATGGCCAGTTTTTCCTGTTATTAGTAGTTGTAAATCATTGAACGTCTGTAGCCGCTTCATCCTTAAAATGTCTAGAAAATGGTAACTTGGATTTGTAACAGCTTCAGCATCACCTTGATTTAACAATAAAACACTAGAGAGAATAGTATAGAATAGTAAACATTTACATCACTATGTATAACGTACTCCTAAATGTAAATATACAACATAGAAAAAGTTTTTTTCCCTTGAATGAACGAATGACTGAGTGAATTAAATGAAATATTCTTTACTGCACACTATGACAACGTAGAACATTAATGTAAGTATTACAGAGTAAGCCCGTGTACAACAGGCGGCCTTCTTGCCAAGTAGCAATTTTTTCCAGACAACCTTAGGAAAGAAATTTAAGAGCTGGAAAGGTGGGTGCAACCAAATAAAGGAAGTGTTTCAAATAAATACTACACTAATCTTTAATAAAATAAATTCCCTGGACGTGTGCGTTTATATCTGTTAAAGATGTTTTTTAAGAACTGGCCTTAAAAGGAACTCTTAGCAGAGCAGTAAAGTATGAATCGCGCCTTCACGTATGACCTAATTATGTAACATTAATCAACCAGTATGACTGCCTTTCCTTTTCTCCCTTCCCTACCCTCTAAGAACGTACCAATCCAAGTTAATGCTCCGAATTCAAATCTTCCGTATCGCATTAATCCAGCGGGGGTAGGGCCGTAATAAATTCCATATTATACGCGCGACACGCGTATTAAAATAAACATATAAACATGTTACACCCCCTATTTGTACACTCACACACAAAATGCGTTTAAATTACTAAATTATGAAATGAAAATCAAGTGAAATATACACAGGATAAATTTAGCATATTTAAGACAACTAAGTACTTACATTAAGCTTGGATAAAGTACAAAATCTAGAAATTTTCCTTCTATTTTGCATTATTCGTCGAAAATTTATAGATGGACATTGAAACGCAATTATTATCTTGAATAAAGAAATCTTAAAGAACAGTTATTAAAAAGGCCTAGTACGTTGGTGTCAAAATCTTCTAAGCTAATATAATATTCTTAGACTTTATTACGCTTTTCAAAGGATTTCTAGAAGAAATAAATCCAATATGTGATGTTACTTAAATGTCTCAATTTTCATCAGAGTGCTTTTTACAAATCTGTCGTTAACTGCACCATACAGTTGCAATCTCCTACAACCTAGATGACATTTTATTACAACAATAGCGCGTCCCGAGGGCCATCGCGAAGGGTGCATGGACATTGTTATGCACTCATCTGCTTCGTCAATTATCCTGCACAACTTGCATCGATTGCATACAAATTATGCATGGGTAAATGCGCAATTATTTCACTTTTGTTTTTCTAAAACTAAAGACAAAAACCTTGTATGCATCCGTCACTTCGAGAAAAAAAATATCGTATGTACATAGTATCAATTTCCACTTGCTATACATATAATGTAAAGACATATACTTAGTGAATACATCTTTCGCTTGTTGCACTCGCATTATCATTATTTTATAGAGACACGTTTTTGTTTAAATGTCGTGAACAGCCCAGATTACTACGTATAATAATATTATTTAAGAATTTAATTATTCTTAGTAAAAAAATAACAAGTTTTATACACAGGAAATGAAACTATTTTTCGGATGTCCATCGCGTATATTTGTTTTTTCAAACAAACCAACGTTCACTCAGCCATGAACATGGAACCTGTAAAGGGCCCGATTCGTTAATTTGTTTGAAAAAACAAGTAACGCGACTTAGATCCGAAAAAGTAAGTTCATTTTCTTGTGTGTAACAATCGCGAAAACCTAAGAACTCTATAAGTTTTATACAGTAATCTGGTAGTTTGAATCAGTTCTCTGTACAAAGACTAAGCATATACTAGGACTTGACGATTATTCAAAATTCTGAAACATAACTCTAACAACGTTTAATTTCTCTGAAATTCCCAATGGTGCTTATAATTTATAATAACAGGGAGGTCCCTTAACGAAGAGACCGTTTTGTAGATAGGTATCTATCAAATTACGGCATCTTCCCCTTTGTGCGCACCCATTGTTGTCTAACACGGAAAATATTCATTTGAATATTTACTTAACACGGATAATATTTTAATCTCCCCTTTGAATTATACATTTTCCAACAGAGACAATTTCACACTTGGTTCGGCAAAATGACATAACTGCGGCATTTGGGACTGTCGATATTTTCTGCCACAACACGTGAAAGCTTGCAAGTAGAGTTTAAAGTCGTGTGTAGTTATAGGCAATATCAATTTAACAAGATATTCCTTTTGTTAATATTCGCACACGCTTTATCAAATTCTCTAGCGGGGGTGACAATAAGCCGCTGTAAGTACTCGCTCTGACATATGGATAAAAGCTTTCATTTTACGTTTAGCTCTTTTGAGTGTAAAATAAGTAGATGAGTGCTATAAACGAATAGATATAATATATGAAAAGGGATCTTATAACTTCATAGATAGATAAGTTTTTGTACCTATGTACATATTGTAAAAATCTTAAAACAACTAAGAAATATCTAGTTTTTTGACAGTTATCGTTACCCAATTAAGTTAAGAGACAAAAATTCAGTACTCTATGTTCGTTAAATACCAGTTAATTAGTAGACGTTGTCACCTAACACATTCCATTTTTGGGTTAAATTAAACAATAATTCTATTGTGAAAATTGTTAACTGCCTAACACCCCCCTGGCATAACAAAAAAGTCTTGCACGGGGTCCTGCCCTCCTCTGTTTAATAACATAATAGCACAATTCCCTCGCCGCATGATTCAATTTGGATTTCCTCCAGCATCCCCTGCGCAGTCTAAAAAATGACAACTTCATTATATTGTTCGAGGTCCCGGGGGCAACTTGTTTGCCAGAAGGATTATAATGATTAATTCCGTGAAATATTAATGGTTGTCACACTCGCGTTGCACACTTGCACTTACTACTTTTTATAATGCTTATTGAAAATGTAATGCAAGTGCGCTTTTATTTATTGACTTGTCCCTGCTCGTTACGCATGTCTAGTATTAAAGTGAATCTGCCGAATCATGTCTTACTATTATTATATATCTAACTATTATTTATATAAATAAAATGGAATACATTTTCATAGAGTATATTTTTATTTTCTTTTTAACTTTCTGTACATAATAAATTAGTATTAATATGCAATCAAAATGTTACGATCTTAAAAGCATAAATAGCTATGTACTCTTTAATCCTATAAAAAACATGACGATTGTTTTTCGAGCGTGCAGACTATTTATATATATTATGAGATGTAATCAAAAGATACAATAGGAGGGCAGCAATACGTCCGTCAAATGGACTATAGACTACCCTTATCGTATGGGCAGTTTTCTTCCGGGCCTTTGTCTGTAAAAACTCCATCTCTCTCCCCGAGGAATTTAATTTGGAGTAATGGAAGTGTTATATTGACTTAACAGGCCAGAAGCTCCCCTCGCACAGTCACAGTTATTAAAATGGAGAAATTTATTATTAGCATTTCGTACACTATTTACATTTTAATTATATTTGTTCTGTGATTTCATTAGTCACGCCCCGTAATGCATTCATTCAACAAAACATGTTTCAAAGTGACTGATTGTTAAGGCAAGATGTTAATGCTAAAAGTTTTAATTGCGTAAGTATTTCATTGGAAAAAATTAAATTTTAATGTTGTTACTTTTTTTTATATAAAAATGTAAGTGTACATTTGACCCCATCACATCTGATGAAAAGTGACGATGAGGTCGACGATGGAGTAGCAAAAAAATGCCTATTCACTCTCGCCTTGAAAAGGTCCAAGTTATAACGTTCAGAGAACAAGTCTGCAGGCAGGGAATTCCACTCCATAACCGTTCGCCATATAAATATGGAAGCGTAACGCTTTGTGCGAATCTTACGAATATTCACGACTTTAATCACTTCGATATTGAATCAATTCATAATCATGATAATTAAAATTACCTACAGCATCGTCATGATAAAAATAATCGTAAGTAAATTTCTAATCAACGTGTCGATTCGTGTTGATGATAGACCAATATTCCCCAATATGTAGTGGGAGCTGAATTTTAAGCTTCACGCACACTTGCATTGACGACTAGAAGTTTATCATTTATAGTCCTTTTGTCGCCGAAATTATATTTACAGAAGTGAGCAGACAATTTCACGCTCTCTTCTCTGATCCCCCACCCTGCGCTCTAATCAACGAGTAATGGACGAAATATGGATATACCCCGTCTCAAAATATGGCACAGAAGAGTGTTTAATTTATCCCTAGTAAATTATTCCACACAAGAATAGTAAATTTAGTATATTTTGCAATGAAAATAAAAAGAAACATATATGATACGCGCACCAAACCTTAAGGGAGAAACGAAAATCAAAGAGAATGAACTAATAAAATATTTATTCAATTAACACGTTTTAGTCCTTAAGCTACCACTATACTACGTAAACATAACATTTTTAATCAATTTACCTTAATCTACATCTTTAAAAACATTATAATAATGTAATAACGGCGACCACAGTGGCTCAACGATTTGAGCTGTGGACGTTAGATGAGGATGTCCCGGGATCAATTCACGGTAGGTCCAATTTGGTAAATGAGCTTTTATAAATTGTTTCTGGTCTGGGTGCTCTAAGTAGTGCCCCGGAATGAATCCCGTTGCTCTGGTACTCATGGTACAAGAAATTCCCTATTTTAAGGCCAGGTAACTGGTGTGGTTGTAAGACACGTTATTATTGTTAATGAATTATAAAAAATATAGGAACGTATTTAGTTTATTTTAAAATTATGTGTAAGTTTATATCGAAGCACCCGAACCCGTGACGTCATTATTAATTTATAATATAGAAGATACGGCCGACAGAGCTTGTCCACCCAATGCTAGCAGTCCACCCCTGAACCAATAAAAGGGTGAGCTCACACATGAGCGTGAAAGATTGTCCACATGTTCGCAAGGATACCCCATAGCATTTTTCGTCCGCCAACAAATCAGCTTATCTACAGAGCGCATCAAATTAATAACCACTGTCTGTCATTTCCTCTATGTTTCGTTATAAGTCATTCGTTTTCACGCTTTCTACATCTCCTTAATTAAAGATTATCAGTACGAGACATTGCCAGTATATCTGTAGATCGATACATACCTATCTACAAATATCAAATTAGTCTGCCCTTGCTCTTGACCACTATCTAGCCCTGGAGCAAAGATAGGCTCTATGATGGACAGTGATGGCCTAGAAGACACCTATTCTGTCGCTCTTGAAAAATACTCGGGTTGTATGTCGTCGGAAACACATTTGCAGGCATTCCTGGGCAGCGTGCATAATAAAAAATGACGAAAAATGCTTAGTACTTATGACTGAAAGAAATATAGATTAAGTAGGTATGACATTTCACCGTACGTCTGGATGTCTGATGGTAAAATGGGCACATTTAGCGAATTATATTTTTGAAAAAATCGACAGATATGCAACTAAGTAACTTTGCGCTGCGCCGGTGGGCTAAACTATGAAGTTTAGATTCGAGCCTAAGTTGGTACTGCCATTAATATAGATGATGTAGATTAAAAATGGATTTAGTACCAAGGTAGACATTTAAAAATCATTGGCAGCACCGTTAAGTACAGGCAAAACTTCTTGAATTTAAATTTTCTAGATCTTACTTACGTAAAGATTTTTTTATGATATTAAGTGATGAGTGCACCTGATGGTAAACGACACGCCTGTCCATAACAGTTGCAGTGCCACTCGGAACTTTAAATCGCAAAGATCTGAGGTGCACTGCTACTGCGCCCATCACCCTGAGACATAGTTGAAAAGTTCCATGTGTCTGTAATTTCACCAGCACCATTACCCTTTAAAACCGGAACGCAGTAATGCTCACATTACTGCTTGGCGGCAAAAATAGGTAAAGTGGCAGTACATCCCTGGATGAACTCTTTCACAAGGAGCTCCACAGTTACTTAAAGATGATGTTCGGTAAGTACTCCGTTATTCGGGAATTTCTTACAAGGTTTATTTACTTTTAAATAAATGTCATGTTTATGGCAAAGCGTCCTAATAGCCGCATGCCCTCTTCCTGAAATTGACAACCAAATAAATAACGAAATCTAAGAAGGTGGATTTTTTTGTTGGGAGGAGAGTTGCCGCGAATCTAAGCTCTTATTATATGCATTGCTGGTTTAGTTTGCAGTTTTTTTCTGAGGTTATAGGAAAGCTAGTAATGGGTGCTTTAAAAGGGTCTAAAATATTAAATCGACGGCTGGGTATTGAGGGTGAAAAATAGCCCCCGTTTGATGAGAGACATGATCATACGGAAGCGGAAGTGACGACAGTCGGCGATCGGAAGCAATGCATCGTGTCGATCGAGTTCACATCCGGTGCGCGTGCTGCCTTCATTTATCGCAACAGGGCGCCCAAAAATTGGCCCATCATTCACCCATATTTTATTTCCGAAAAATTTATCATTCGCTGTATTTCATTACACAGACCTAAACACATTTTTCGCAACAACATAGTCGATCATGATCATAAATAAAACACACCAACTGCATACAGTCAACAGCACATGAAGCTATACACTTTTCTTCGAATGTCATCTCCAGAGCAACGGAACAAGATCCTTCAACATATAGTTTGATATCGGTACATAAAATTAGGCAATTAAAAATCACGAAGATGTAATCCGACAAGTTGCAGAATATGTGGGTCAACACCTCCCCATTCCCGACTTTCAAGTTATAATTATACTTACATATTTAATTAATCTTTCATCATAATATTTACTTCTAAAGGTCAAAAGCACATAAAGGTACTTCACTTTAAACGGAATGGATAAAATCAAACGGCAATTTAAGAAAATACTTAACACCTTAACACGACGTTCTCGTACAAATTTATACATTTCACAAACTAAGCACCACCTTCACCCATTTTACCAACAAACAATCAAGAACGTTATATCAACCACAAAATTGGTATGAAAGGAAGCAGTTATCGAGAAAGCAATCAATTTTCAAAACTAAATCGGCGGTACCATCGCGTGTTGTCGAAATTAATTTATTTCCGACTTGTTTATTTTTAGGATCCACTGTAAGTTTGTAAAAGCCAATTTGGTATCAAATTCTATTAGTAAATTAAAAAGGTTTTTCTTTTCATTAGAATCCAACAATGATGTTTTGTTTTTGTAGTTTTGCTCTATAGTACCTGTAACCTTATGGCCACAGTATATATTTATTTAAACATGTAAAAATGTTGTTTCGTAGGGAACCCTCACTTTTTAAGTATCATGGTGCGTGCACGAACGACATGCTAGGCCTGAGTGCGTACCTGTGTTGTATTAGCGACTTCTGTAATGAGTTCCGCTAACTGCCTGAGACATTGGTAATTTTCAAAACTATTTTAGTTCGTTGCACAAGATAACATCAATGAAATAAGGGCAAGAATTTTAAACAATCGTGAGTAATTTTCATTTGTTTCTTTCTGTAATTTCGCAAAAAGTACTATAGAAGTTTGTGCTCAGGACGATTTATAAATATTTATACCAAGTTTCATTTGTTAAATTTAAACGAAACTAATTTTTCATTCCCTCTCTAAAATAGCGTAAATTTGTTTTATTGCAGTAGCTTGTGAAAGAGTTCGTCCAGGGAAGTAGTGCCACCTTACCTATTTATGCCGCCAAACAGTAACATCAGCATTACTGTGTTCCGGTTTTGAAGGGTAAGGGTGCTGCTGAAATTATAGGCACGTGGGACTTGTCAACTTATGCCTCAGTGTGACGGCTGCAGTGGCAGTGCCCCTCAGAACTTTGCGATTTAAAGCTCTCAATGGCACTGCAACTGCTATAGACAGGTGTGTCGCTTACCGCTAGGTGCATGACTTGTTCGTCCCGTCACTTGTTACAAAAAATTAAATACCTAATATTTGATAAAAGAGCACGAGTAATGTTGTTTATTGCACTTTGTCATCACAGTTTTAGTGCTCTAGAGTGTGAATTAGACACACGAGATTACGTAAAGAAAAAGGTGCAACAATAGTGCAATGAGTGTAACGAGCATACCAACCATCAGATGAACTCACCTCTGTCTGATTCATGTGCCGTGGCCGCGGGCACGCCCTGATTGGCGAGCGCCTGTATTGGAAATATATTGTAAATGAATTATTATATATAAATTTATAAAGAAAAGGATTCTACACCTAAATCAATGTGATTTCTAATTAATTTTAAACTACGAAACAACCAATAGAACAAGATCGCACGATAGTAATTGCAACCTACAAAAAACTTGTAAAGTTGACCCTTTTTATAATAAACGAATTGCCTCGTTGACAAAGAAAATGCTTGGTTGCCGTAAGGATAACAGAAAACCGCAGTTTCAGTGCAATACGCTCAAAACAACATTCAAATAGGTTGTTGTTGTTATTATTGATTCAAAGGTCGAATATACACCAAGAAAAATTCCTTTGATTGCTATATACAGCCCCTATTTGGCGAAAAAGTCGCTAGTTCGAGTCCGGCTAGATCAATGGAATTTTTCTTTATGTTTATTCGTTCTTTGTATCGATAATGACAACAAACTATACTCCGTCTAACCATTTATTTAACTTTTGACACGTCGAAATCTAATAAATTAGTGATGTCCTTATGCGTTTTGGATTACATTTTTAAATCGATTTTATTTATGAAGAAGTTTTTAACCGCGAACGTGAGCAGGTTCCAAAAAGAAGATATTGTCTGATTGGAATCGTGATGTTGCGTTTGACAATTTGTGCACTCAAGAATTAATAATTAAAGTTAATGAGGATTCAAGTGATGATTCCCGTTCATATGTAGAAGAATCCGACAATTCATTATAATAAAATAAGAATTTATTAGAATTATTTATAATTTATTTCATTTCATTATAATTTATTATAGAGGTAAAAAATTTATCAAGTTGAATAATCTTCGTTACATAATCAGATGGCTCGATAAATATCGGAGACTTCGGAGGCATGCATATGTCAAAAGTTAAATAAATAGTTGGACGGAATATTTTATTTTACTTTTATTTTTTATTTATGGCACAGTAACAGACATCAGATACAAATAATATAAAAAAGACACTTAAAAATTAATACAGTAGGCATATCTGAGCCCAATTATAACTATGCTCAACATTCAAAAGTACTTAAACGGACGCTAAATTTATTATTATTATACAAAAAAAAACAAAAAGAATACATTATTTACCTTACAACAATACAAGAAGTGACCTCTTGTAAGAGGTAGAAGGTAGAAGTATTTTCACATTTTTGTGAAAATACTTCACTATACTTGTAAGTATAGTGAAGTATTTTCACAAAAATGTAATATCATGATAGTAAAAAACACCATGATATTCAATAATGTAAATATCACAAAATTGGAGTTTTTTGTTACTAGAGGTTTAACAACTCTACGTTTATATTTCTCTTATACTATTGTGGTGCACTCACGATTGCTGTGAAATTAGAGGAAACATTATCGTAGACCACTATCATTATTGTTTTATTTGCGAAATTGCGCGCTTTGATAATGCCTGGCTCGCGCATGCTCTGGCCATTGGCGTGCACTTCACGATGCCTCTTTGAATGACAAGCCCACTCCTACAGTAATTGTTTACCCTATCGCTAACGTTGTATTATGATCATTATACTACAGATACATGTTTCCTATAAATTTAAGCATATAATTGGTTGGGAAGTAAGTACACACAAATCAATTTTACTTAATAAAGTACTAAATTTACTTAAATAACTTTTTAATAAATTATTTGTTGTTGACCCGTCAACTTCTTTGTAATGATACAGGTCGACCCACTTACGGTGATCCAAGTTTTGTTTTTTTACTTAAGTAAGGTACGCCGTTACCGTTCATTTCAAAAAAACATTAGTTTCACAAAAATCATTACTTTAGAAGTTATTGTTTGCTTTATACTTTTTGAAAATAAATCTTCGTCACCAAAACCACTGTTTAATAGAATTTTTAAAATAATAAAGCAAACTAATGTAGGCATTTCGGAAACTTATTGTAAAATTAATTTGGTTTACAGGTTTTATTAAATATATAACGAAGTTTTACTGCCATGACATTAAATTATTTTTGAGAAATTGTTACTACACTAGTTTGGTATATTTTACTAAAAAAATTTTATCCGTCCCAACTCTTACATCCACGCAAATCTATTTTTCATGTATTGTTGAGAATAGTAACATAAATTTTGAGTTGAAGTGTTGCTTTTCTAGTCAAAATTTGTTAAAATAACAATTATTGTAAACATTGTAAATTATAGTTGTTAGTCACTTAGTACATGTGGTTTTAATGTCTTAAGACGTTACATTTAATAAATTATCCATTTTTTTTACGTGAACAAATAAAGTCGCTAAAAGACCTAACACAATAGCTCATCTAAGAATAAACACAAAAACTACTCACTGCAGACTAGCTACATGATCACACTACATTCATGCAAATTTCATATTTTGATAATAGTTTTAAACCTAAAGTGGTTTTGGTAGTTAGAATAGAAAATTTTCAAAAAGTCCAAAAAAGCATATTTTACAACAGTATTGATTTTCGCGAAAATAATGTTAAATATAAATGGGTCGTCGCAACCTCCTCTACCCAAAAATAGTTTTAGACCACTGTCATTTGGTCACTCAGTATAATTATCTTAACAGTAAATATTAACAATATCACAATAATGCAATCATACAAACACACACAAAGATATTTTAGGAGCTAAAATAATTACCTAACAATTGTGAAAATCGCTACTTAAAATAGTGAATATAATTATTGCAATCTGAAATAAGTCGATAATTAAGTTGTGCAGACCCTAACAAAATATAGATTCAATAAAACTTAGTTAGCCTGTTGGCAGTTTTACAGTTTCAAAGAAATTATCGACCGACTGCAGAGGTCCTGGACTATAATAGAGTTGAAATTGGCTTTTTATATGCAATGTAATGGAATTTAAATTGCAGCAAAAGATAGCTTCCTTTAAACTTAAAGACGCGTTTACTGCACACTCTTGCAGTCACGACTTTTAATTATATCTAAATACAATTTACCTGGTGAAGACGTTTAAATTACACGTATATGTAGGTAAGACTTCAGTTTAAAAATTTGCATGGTAAGAATGATTCACGGTATATCAATAGGTACATAAATTGTATACCTTGATAGATAAGGATATTTTCCTGAAAACGGTTTCATGGTAGGTATTGAAGGCTTTGCAATACAAAATGAACCCCAAGACTAGTTATTATTACAGATAATTGACATCGTGGTGGCTGAGCGCCGTCGTTGCCGTTGGTGGCTGCGAGGTGGCAGCGGCGTGGTGGCAATATGGCAGCGGGTAGCGCCGCACGCGCCGCGCAATCTAATGAGTTCTGAAACGGGCGAAACATTCAAATTCGCAACCGCCGCGTGCCCGTATCAAATGTTGTTTTATAGCTAATTCCCAAATTCGGTTATGGCCTATAAACGATTCGGTGGAATAATTTAAATGCGAGCCCGCCTCTATAATGTTCGTACTTTACCTCGAAATTAGGTATTTGTATGTGAAATGCGTTTTGAAATAGGATTCTCTGTTGACTTTTATTTCTTGCGTGCGGAGATTCCGCTGCGAAATTCGCTTCATTATTCATTCCCGCGGCTCGGTACCAGGAATCATTTTTATTGGATCGATCATTAATGATGCAATTAAAAAGAAAAATAATTAGGTTATATTGTGATACTCTTTAAGTACTTTGAAGTAAAAACAATTCGAACAAGTATTCTATCTGTAGAAAGTGCACTCTCGAAGTCTCATAGGAAGCATCACTAACATTTTAAATGTATGAAAGTGCTTTCCTTAACGCCAACAAAGAACAAGTAAAATACATTAGAACGCTGCTAGCACTCCGCCTTTTCAATTTAAAACGTTTTAATATAATAAACCGTGCTCTTTTAAAGGTTTTCTCTTGTTTCCAAGCTAATTTCCAGACGGACATTTCCGCTCATTCAATATGACCGATTGTTTATTGCGAACTGCGCTGTGCCAGACAATAGGATGAATTACCTTACTTTAACGGAACTGTGTCGTTACAACAATTCAATTCATAGACACTATATTTTCGAAAGGTGTGCTTCTTAAAAATGTAAGATTACTTATTTACTTAACTCTGAAACAAGTAATGTCTTGTCAGTTGGGGGTACAAATGCTGTGATATGGAAAATGTAACTTTTTCTATGATACCAAGTGACAGAACGAACCAGTCATGCGCCTGAGTCGCTCGGAGCTATAAATCGCAAAGACTTTAAGGGCACTGCTGTTGCGCACAATGAGATTTCAATTGATGAGTCTCATGTGCCTGTAATTTCACCAGCAGCCTTATCCTTCCAAACCGGAATACAGTAATGCACACATTACTGCTTAGCTGCAGAAATAGGTAAGGTACTTCCTTGGACGATTTCTCTTTCGCGGAGCTCTACTGCTACTAGTTAGATATCAGTGAATGACATCGCCACTGACATTCTGTTTGGCGGATTGTGGGTCCAATTATCGGTTTTACTTTACACCTGTCCTCCTAACGGTGTACTAATGGACGAAATTTAATCATGACAATCGAATGCCACCTATTTATGAAGGCGAATGACTAAACATCTTTTTAATACGATTCACACGTTAGCAGTTATAGTTAGTTAAGTTTTTGTACCGGAACATTTCACGGTGCTATCTATTGAATTCTTATTATATGAAATGTGATGCCACATACCGGCTACTGATGGGATCTATTATTGTTGATCCACGGATCAATATTCAATCATCGTGCCACTTTGATTTGATGGACAAAAAACACATTTCGTTCCATGTTAACTATATCGGAATAGGTAACAGGATAAATTGTTCAAAAACTATTACTCACGGAATGTAGAAAAGAATCAAATGATAAAAACAAGTAAGCAAACCATTTCTATCGCGTAAGCATTAACTATTCAAGCATTTTTCTTTAAAAAAGGAACAAAGAGTTAACCTTAATTATCTCCTTTGACTAAGTAATTTCTAAGTAGTGAACACAAAATCGACGTATTAGATGGAGCAGGCAGCACCTTTCCCGAGGCATCGAATGACTGCAAAGCGCATACAAAATCGTGATGCGGCCTTTTAATCGGTTTCACGTTCGTTCCTACGCTAGTTTTTGTATTCGGATTTCAGACTGCCAATCTGAGGGTTTACTGGCGACCGAGACTCCTTGAACTCAGTGTAAATGAATGTGAGCTGTAAGGCCTTACGCCAAAGTTAATTTTAATTTGGCAGCCGAGAGAGCTTAGTAGTATAGCTGATGGAAGGTAGTGTAGTAATAAGATAAAGAGGACGCATTTTGTTTTGTAGTGAGCTCATTCCAATTTACGCCGGTACTGAGGCCATTAGCATAAGTCTGGAGCGAAGCGTGATGTGAGCGCGATTCGCTGGCGCAGGGCGTGATGCGCAGCGCGCTGCGCCCGCGCCGCTGCCATGGGTCTACGTAATTGCACCCGCGCGACACATTTGTTACTATTGTAAACCGTGAAGATGCCATCGCACTACAACGTCGTCTGACCCCTTGTAATTAGAATTTGTACAACGTTTCTTTTTATTTATTAGTACTAGATTCCCAACCATTTTGCAAGAACATCGCCACAGTGGAATGAATACTAGTCACACCTTCCGGAGCAAAGTAGACATTTGCGAATTATTCTATCTACTTTCGAGGTACTCGTATCCGTCACTCTAATTCTTCTACAGATTCTGTTTACCTGAATTCTATCAAGCTTAACATAGTGTGACTTAAAATATTTGTGTGTCTTATTATACTTAAGAAGAAATGGAGGAGTAAGTATAAATCTCCGTGTTATGCGGAATCATAGAAATAACGGACGCTGGGCAAGGTGCAAATATAGACACTCCGTCGCATTAATATTGATTGATGTCTGCGCATTCTTGTTTGGTAACATCAGCCTCATTTGCACTGAGTCTTTAGGGCTGCTAAATAATAAAATACACATTGTATACAATATACATTTATATAAACATGCGTGTTTGTATGCGTGTACATAAGTATATATGCATATATTATATATATATATAGTCCAGCAATATTACATAAAATCGTCAATGTAATACTGAAACCACTATACGGGTTTTAAACGTTATATTGAACTGAACACATAAGACAAGGAAAGTATTCTCTTCAACTAAACTATTGCAATGTGGGTGTAGCGAAGGCGTATACAAGCAATAAGTTTACATGACTGTTATGTATTTGACTATCCAGCAACCCTGAGTAGAAGCGAGGTAGCGGCGCACGCGCTGCGACCAGCTGCCGGCGACATTAGAATGTAGCATCTCGAGTGATTTTCCTAGTTTAGACTTGGTAATAGCCCTAAAAAACTACCACTAAGGAAAAACTAACCGCATAAAAATATTGTATCTCATTTTGCCTATAAGCTATGAGCAATTCTGAAAATCATACGGAGCAGTCAGCTATAGCGAGTCGGAGTACATATTTTGCCTTAAACAGGCGCATTAAATGAATGCAAGAAGGACTTTAATACCGCTAATGTCATTCCCGCAGTATACATTTGCCGCTTATACTTGCATAAACAGATTGTGGATTATGCAATGATAATTGCAAATTAAATCTTCGTAATTACAATATTGACCATTCATTCCTCAGTTAAATTAATCTACCGGTTAAATAAGCATAGGTAATTTGCCGTACGGAAAGGGTGCTAATAAAAAGTTTTGATTTGGACAGATCATTACATAATTATTTTGTGTCATATTTATAATAGAAATATTTCTTCTACAAAAATGTTATGTACCTTTGTAAAATGGCCGAACTCATAAATCAGTAATAATAATATGTGTTTAAACTAAGTCATTCGAATACTCATTATCTCCAATTTTATTGTTTATAAAAATGAAACTAGCTGTTGTTTCCGTTATATGACGTAGTGTTCGCAGAGATGCGTTGCAAGTGCAAGAAGGAACAGTAAAAAGCTCGCTTCAAAGTACTGCCAAAGAGGGATGCGATCATTAGGCCCGAGCCATAACCGCCGTGGCCTGAATAGGTAGGTGGTGAAGCGTGCTCGTTCCGTGTCGCGCTTACAACACATACGGCTGGCGTGTACACCAGAATTTAACTTAGAAGAGCCCGCATTCGTTTTATGGTAAAATATTATTTAGGCAGTAGAGCTCGTTGTGAAAGAGTTCGCCCAAGGAAGCATTGCCAAGGGTGATGGTGAAATTGCAGGTACATGGGACTAGTCGTTAACTTTATGTCTCAGGATGACGGGCGCTGAGGCCCGGGGCCCCTTAAGATCTTTGCGATTTCAAATTCTGAGTGTATTTGTTATGGATAGGTGTGTCACATACCAGACACATGACTTGCTCAACCCATCACGTTTTAGAACAATACAATACACGCAACTCCGATAACTTATAAAAACAGGACCATAGATTTTACATTCTTAAATAAATAGTAAAGAAAAGAAAGAGAATAGAGCACAACAATTGTGTATTAACAGTAAACGACTGTATATCGGAGCTACATAAATAGGTTGCTTGCCTTCTGTTAAAGAAAGTAGCCAAAATTATCGTCAACGTACATTTACGATTGTCCGTTTATTTTTCTTATCCTACTGGAAGAAGACTGCATAATTTTTTTTTTTGAGCAAATTTCTTTGGACCTTCTTTCAAAAGGCTGCCGCTCTAGTTTTAAGCCGTCACCCCTAATTTCAGTGCGATGTAAACGCTTCTTGTGTGTAGAAGATAATGGGCTATAATGACATTCACGAAAGCTGCCTTATATGACCAATACTTTACCCTGCTCATTTTTTCGTCTCTATCACCGAATACGCAATAGCGCTTGAAACAATGACTAACAGTTCAATGGACTAGTAAACGAACTTTGTAATTGTCAGTCTACTTAATATACTACAATAACCTAACATACTATTTCAGAATGCATAATTTTTCGATTAAGTAAACACTATCGACGAAAGAAATTGTGGGACAATCATATTCATAATAGAGTCACGCACAAACAATTGATAGAGGAACATTTGTTTGTTAAAAGTTGAACAATAATTAGGTAAAATGAAGAGGTGGCGTGAGAACGATCGGGGTGGCCGGCCCAGTAGTGGTCGGCATACAAATTGGAACTGTCAGATCGAGCAATCGCTGGCCGACGCCTGATGGGCGACGCTCGCCAATACTCTCACGGAAGCGATTACCGTAAGACAATGGCCGGCAAGACATGCATCTATTACCCTTTTTAAGGCTGTAACTGACTGATGCCCTTTGAATTACTCAATAATGAACGATATTGGGACTTGATTGCGCCTGTAGCTCGCATTTGTATTGCAAACATGTTTAGAATTATCACGATGTGGGTTTTTCTACATATTTGTAGTCGGTTTACGTACTTTCAAAATACATGTTCCGTATTTAGAAAGTAGCCGTTGCAAACAGTTGCAATTCCTAAAAAAATATGCCGATTGTTTATTCTTGTATGTGGGCAGATACAATGATGACTAATTGTTATGTATATAAATAAAAATATTCGCAATAAGATTTTTTTTAATGCTCAAATCGTTTTTCTCGATTACGTCAGTTTTGAGTTACGACAGTTTTGGTTTTATGTATTAATTAATTAAGCACATTTAAAAACGGTATACTTATTTTGACAAGCATTTAAACAAAGGTATTACGAAGACTCTGAAAACAGAAAATGAACTGACGTCTAGGTTACTACCTAGTAGAATACGTAAAAAAATTGAATCATCACAACACAAAAATTTACATTCGCTATTTCAAAAAATCGCTAAAGATCCTATACAAGTTTTTAACCCTATATAGCGAAAAGTCGAGCTCGGGGTAAGTAAAGAAATACCGACAAGGGAAACATTATTGATTGATCGGCACCGACCGGCCTACTTTGTTCTCTTGTTTGTACACTTCATAAGCTCGACAGTATTTCTTACTTTACTTCTGCCGCTATGTTATAATTCTCCGATAAAATTTTCCAGAAAGTAAAGTACTCTATGATAGTTGTATTACTTCGAAAGCTAGACTTGTTTTGTTTTTTAGTGTAAACGATATTACCGGACTGAGATGTTGATGACGATGACGATAAACGATATTTGGCATGGGAATATTTTTGTGACTGCTATGGATGTGAAGTCTTTTGATAATAAGTGTAATACGTAATATTGAGAAGTCAGAACAATTAACACGGGTTAAACAGAAGTTATACTTAAATATACCCCATGTCTGTAAATAATATGTGCCCTTCGATAGGGTGTGTACTCAATAAAAATATCATTTGATATTCTGTCAATAAAGAATGCAATTGCGGTGCAAGTTTGCAGGGGACTTTCGCGAGACAAACAAATGAGGAACACAGAAATGTACTCGCGCGTCCCTTCGCGAAGCTAAACCCTATGCAAAATAAAACACTCGATTGACATCTCTTTGAAATTTATTAAAAATTCAGACGGCTTAAACTCTAAATGGGGGGTTAAACGCTCAAGTGAAAGGATTATCAATCCAAAGTGTTAGCTTTCACTTTGTTATTTTTACAAAAAAGTTGCACAAACATTCTTTCGCAGCTCGAAGTTTAAAAATTTTACTTTTATATTTAGGATAAGGACATTTTTGTCCTCCTTTGTACGGGAAAAGTATGCATAAATTTTATCAAAGATGGCGGATTATCTGTTTATGATGATTAGGTGGCGAGCCGTTGCCAGGCAACAGGGGGTGCAGTGGTCAGCGGACGGGTGGCGGGAGGGGGTCGGGTCAGCCGTTCCTCATACTCGAGTCATCCGTACGAGCTCGTACTACCCTCCCCAACCCTGATAATTATTCTCGTTGTACTAGACCGTGTTAAGTTTAATGTTACTGTATAGTAATATGTCTGGACTAGTGTTTATACAGAATTGTAATGGGAGATTCAAAATGAAAAAACATTCTTAGCTATATAAACAATTCCCAATACGTGTGAGTTTCGCAAATTGATTTTGGAATTTATTACTTATAGTAAAATTCTAATTTAATAATACAATCTATTTTCTCCACAGACGGCACTACGATTTTCATAGTCAATTGTTCAAAATTCCCTACAGCCTGAATGTTAAAAAGTAAACTACTTCGAACAAAACTCCTTAATTAGTCGCCAAAGTCGGATGTGTAAAATCCTTTAAAAGTGGAATTCAAAAATAAAATAGTCACAGCGAAGATGCAGCGGCTGCGGGTGCAATGGCGGCATTTAACGGATTTTTCGCCATCCCGTCTCATTTGACGGCGCAAATGAACGAGCGATTCTAATCACAAGGGGCTCTGGATCTAAATAGCCGATGGTTTACTCTGTGGACCTTCAAAATGAGCTACTTTTAAAATGTGCATCAAGCTTATTTGTTTAATAGAGTTATAGGATCTTAAACTCCTTATTTAAAAATATGTGTGATCGTTAATTTCATTCGTTAACATCTTTTTTTGGTAAGTGACACGCTTATCCGTAGCAGTTGCAGACAAGCTGTTAAAATAATAATTATCTGTTATTATTATTTTGCAAGATATGATCTCTTCAATGTCTATCTAATAACAGGTACTGTTTAAAACTTCAGTATCTATCATCCTGTATTAGTAACAAAAGTTAATACAACATCCGTCAGTGTAGAAAATACAAGTTTAGTCCGCTGTAAAACATTACACAATAGTACATATTTCACGTCTGCAAATGAAAATAAGTTTCCAATATTCGAGCAACACAATACGATAAACTATCACACTATCAAGAGTGCATTCAACTCTAACGCGGTACTCGGTACTATTATTAAACGGAATTCGATTTAAGCCGAACCCTCCTAGTCGTTTGTGAAATTGACATTTATTCTTCCTTTTTCATTGTTGTTGCAGTCGGATTCGATCTATTGTTAATTAGCTTAAACGGCCCATGCGCTATGCCACGCTAAACCAAACCTGATACTAGATCATTTACAAATAGACTTAAAAAAAAATCTGGAACCCATTTTCTCGTCTAGTCTCTTCACTCCATAAAACTAAAAATTAGTATTCCACTGAATTTTACTTGAAAATTAGTAGAAACTTGGGGCGCTGTATCACAACGACAAAAAGTGGAACTAATGCAGAATGGTGTGTGACGATACTTGTAGTGCCATCTATTGTCGAATAGACGAACTAAATGGTTTAAAAAACTAAAACCGTTTGTTTGTGCAACGTTTTTCATCAATATTGTTTTTTCTTTATTCATTTCAAATCATTATTATTTCATTTTGAACTATTGACAATATCAATTGAGTCGTATATTCTTTTAAACACACTTTATAATCTCCTTAGCACTTTGCTGCGTAATATTTTAGTATTTCGGAAATTGCCATAACTAACTGTAGAACATTTCTGTTGTTTAAAACAACTCTCAGAATGGAATGACCTGACCTGACTTTATTCTGCATAACACTCCAAATGGAGATAACTTTACTATCACATTAGCAAACTTATTAGGTACCTACCCATTTCAGTCTGTCACGTTTCAACAAAGCTACAGATATTACACAAAATAGAATATTTATAAACATATTTATTTACATATCCCAAACATTATGTCCAACGTGTACCTACATAACCTACATAACATGCCTAATCTGCAAAGGTATGAGAAGTACAAATAGCATATAGATATGAGGCAGCGTTATTACATACGCGAGTTATTCGCTCCCCATCAGAGAGACAGTGACTCGATTAAAGCCGTAAATACTTTGAGATTAATTATCTCGTAAACAGTCGCAGAGCGCTCGACGAGAATCGCTCACCTACGCCGTGAGCGCGATACAAATTCAACTTTTCCAATTAAATTTCGTGAGGCATTAATAATTATTTGGGTACATCAATTTGTTTCGTCGCGCGCCGCCCGAACTGGCGCCGCCTGAAGACGACTAATGCACATGCCCTCTGAAGCTAAGACGTGTCTGAAGATATATTTTTTGTGTTTCTAAATTTCATTCCTGTCTTTGCGGGTTTATGTACAACTATAGAAATTTGCAAACTAATTTGAAACTTCTTTAAAACGCATATTTTCACTCATACCACCAGAAGTGTGCAAATCCTGTGACAATACAATAGATTCAATCATAATAGATAAAAAAAGGATCTGTCCTAAAAGTCAGCGGCAAATTCTTTGGTTTCGTTATAATAACTAAGTGACGACCAAAATGACAATTCGAAGCACTAGAATTATATATAGCGATCTAAAATCGCAAGATATATCCTCCAATAGAATTCTCACGAATCGCCCCCAAAAGAGCTAACTTTGGAATTAATTAAATTAAACTTGAAAATGAAATATTAACACTTTAACGTATAAAATTTAATACTGTTAAGTTATAACGTGATTATTCAACTCCTCGGCAATTTCCAAAAACATCTAGAAAATTAAATTCGCTGAGCGATGGCAGCGCCTCTGAGCCGCGCTTCCGCTTTTGTGTGAGGCGCGAGGCGAGGCGGCGGCGCGTGGTGCTCGCCACTTCGTACTGTGAAATTAATTTTCTTCGTCTTTATGTAATTTAATTATAAACATTTCAATATGGCGCTCGGGGAATTTCCGCTCGGGAGAGAAGTTAAATAGAAACGTTTGATACTTATCTCGTAATACACTTCGAGGATGATTGCGCGATTCCTCGAAATTAATTATTTTATTTAATAAAATTTATCTCTACCTCGTGTTTATTCGAACTCAATCTCAGTTGATATTTTATATTAAAAATATCTTTATGTTTTCAATGATTAGTACAACTGACATCCATTTATTTTTTTAAATGCACACATACATATATACATGTACTTAAAGAGAGAGATGTTTAATCTGTTTGGAACATCACGCTTTGTAGCTTTCACAAAAGTAGTTGTCCAATAGCATTCCATCTACAAAATTAAAAGTATTTATTTGTGCGTAGTGCGCAGCCAACAGATGCCACTGTAGCGTCTGTGCAATTTTGCTCTTAAACCGTTCACGCTCCAGCAGCCACGAGAGGCAACATCAAACATACGCGCTGCTGCAAACCTTTTGCCAACTTATCTGGCATTCACTATCTGAATCTTCCTAAAATATCTACAACCCACTCCATTGTTCAATGTTTATTAAATTTCATTTTACATTTATACAACAACACTTTTGTCGGTCTCTTTTTATTGCGATTTGGGACATTTTACGGGCGGATTACTTTGTGACATCTACTTTTGTCAGACGCCGAGAGCAATGTCTTTTTTGTATAACTCAGGTAGGTATTATGGTTTGGTATTGCGCGTATTATGTCATAACAGACAAGGTACTTGATGCACTCACTCGTGAGCTTTTTGTTATGCTATTATATTTTAAATTTAATTCTGCGTTGACAATGCGATGGCTGTAAACATCCTGCCTTTTTGTGCGCTATAATGAATAGTCGATTGATGTAGTGAACATTTTAGAACCACTCCTGGAGTTAAGCCGGAAGATCAGATATTAACTTCAGTTTATCCTAATGTAGCGCTGCATGATGTTGAGTATTAACGGCGTAGCTTTAAACTGAAGTCATTAATGGTAATCCACGCAAGCAAAGAATGGATAGTTTGACCCCAAAACTATACACATACACCTTAGATTAAACCATCTAGCCCTACGCCAGCACTAAAAGCAATAAGACTTACAACTCCACCCCTACCAAAACAATCCTGTATCTCGGTGTCTTCACTAATGGCGCAAGTTCGACAGTCGAAGTTAGTTCGAGTGTTCTACGGTAGCAATAAAGATAAATCCAGCAATAATATGTTCGGTTGGCCTTACGTGTGGGATTGTTCGGGCACCAAATTGAATTTGCATGGAGTCTTAAGTCGACACCGATTGAGACGCGGTGCGCACTCAGCTGTCTCACTCGTGGACAATTACGAGTTCACCAACTGTTGGGGAGCGATTACGCAGTTAAGCCGGCCGAGTTGTGCTTCCATATCAGCTCGTATTTACCATTAATCGATCTCTACAATAAATAGGGTTATTATAAAATGCCTAGTTAACTATTATAGTCCTACAGTCCTAATACTACTAAGAGAATTATACGCAGACACATATTCGTAAAATATAGGACGTGAACAGCAATCTTGCTCAGTGGAAGCGTACTAATCCAGACGCCGGAGGGCCAGCACCGTATGAAAGGACGTTCCTTATCCCTTGATCCCGTTGTTTACCAGACATTAAACAGATAACAAGTCCACGCCCTGATACCGTCGGCCCAGATTAAAGCCTGGCTGTAGTAATCCGGAGTTCGATTAATTTCATCCAATACTCGCAGAATACTTTGGTACTTATTCGTCCCTAAAGAGAAACAAATGGCATTACCATTAGTGAATTCACCGTGCAAATGAACTAAATATCTTTTTTATTTCTGTGTCGCAAAGACCTTTCTACAAAATAATAGTTATATTACTAAAACTGTAAAAAGGAAAAGATTTTATTTATACTATTTGAACCTTGTTAGACCACGTAAATGGGTTTTTGGGAGTCCAATAAACAGCAACTGGATTCAAGTTTGAATCTACTTACTATTCTGTTAGAATATAGTAAGCCTCTAATCAGATGTCACAACACCAACAAGACATGCCTTAATATTTGTATTGGGCGTCTTAAATCACATTTGCCCACGTTAGTAACGAGCGGGTAGGTATATTTACCGACCGATAAAATTTAGTTTGCTCTGATCGAATTCAAGTCATGTGCCGCGGGCTCGAACAACGGTAACCGCAATAGTTTCTGCTCTCCAAACACAAATGTAGTCGATACACGTCCTCTTTAGGGTTAAATAGCTTTTCAGTTATGGATTCGATTTTGTGTACACCTTCTCGTAACATCGAGTTACGAAAATATTGCTGAGTTGTGCTCATGCAAAACTTTTTATTAACACCCGGTAGGTACACACTTCAAACGACTTCTGACTTTCTGACAGCTTTATTAATAATAAAACTTCTCAGCCACAGCAACCCGAATGACAAACTAAGAGGCAAAGTCTCAATCTGCAAACACAAATATAAAGCTAATTAAAAAGTTTCAAACTAAATTATGAGAGGGGTTGTGCCGATGGTCTCTGTACCAAGATTGCCGCAAAGATTTAATCAAAGGGGTGTCGTCGCCAGGAATGCACGGATCGTGGCCCAGCGGCGGGCGGGCGCGCGACGATACCGCGCGTGTTGAAGTTTCGTGGTACCGAGCGCATGTTTGCTCAAGACAGTTGTGCCAACAAACATCGGTCTCACACTTAGAGAATTCCAAATTTAGATTACATATTCATAACAGGCTCCGAGGATCTGCTCATTTCGTATAACTCCCGGCGGAGTAACCGTTACAAAGTACTAGCGCGCGATACAGTTGTAGGAAAACAGAAATGAATTTAACATACTCGCTTGTGAAGAGCAAGCATTAATTAACATTAATGTCGTTTTATTTAATGTATTTTACGATGTTTGCAGGAGAAGGAAAATATATAAAACAATAAGTGTATACGCTTCCTAAGGGACTATCAATTCAAGTCAAAGCAGTAACGCGACAACGGCGAGTCAGCTCATAAAATTTATAGGCGATCGAATGAGATAATATGGTCGACGTTAAGAGCAGCTTAGACAGTTTGGAAATTTAAATGTGAAGTAAGTTTTGCGAGATTGCGCCGCATAAATCAGCGCAAGCGGTGGGCGGGCGGCGGCGCGGCGCGGGCGCGCCTCGTCAGGCCTGCGGCGATAAATCCGCGACTCCCTCGGGCTTCCACCGCGCTCCGTCTTCATGTACACACCACTAGCCGGTAGACTTGGCAATGCACACTGCCCTAATGATTTTTAAATCAAGAAATGAATCTCAAACAATTCTTTTTTAATTCATACCAACGTCAATTGAAACCTACCTACCAAATTTTATTTTAATTCACACTTATTTGCCTATCCATCAAGTTGTACATCCAAAACATTCCGGCGATCTCAGCCCAAGTCTTTTTCACGCTACATTTCAACAATCTTATTTTTGTAATTACAAAAATGTCTAGCAGGCGACGTTATCCTTAATTGCTGGACATAAAAATTCCATTTAAATTTTTCTTTTAACGATCAGGGAGAAGCGTCTAATTGTATAATACACTCGTTTGCGTATTTTTATTGTCGGTACAATAATTAGAATATAACGTGACTTGGCTCTTTTTAAGCAGGGCCGTAATTAAACTTTTCTCGGGAGTTGTAAAAGAATATTGCGAGATGCGCGAGTACCTTCTAGCGAGAAAGGCGGCCGGCAACGGGGTGCGGTACGCGGGTGAAGCGTTTATTTAAGGAATGGAAAGAAAAACAATTTACTGCTATCAGAGAGAGTGTCAGCCCTTAGGTCACTTCCACTAAAAAAGTGTGTTGGCTCAACCACTCAAACCTTTGGCAACAACGTCTTTAATGGTTTGACAAAGCCTTTTTACCACATATTTTTTTACTCCCTCACCTACATATCTTACTAAATAACATATTGGTGTTACGCTATATCTATAAGACGGGCCTCTACCAAAAATAGATAAACGAGTAAAGTTACTCTATTATAAGTTGTGATGAGTTGAGTGAGTCGGTTAAGTCGACAAATTCCGGCCGTAGTTCGACACGAGACTCCCGAGTTGTAGAGACAGTTCCGCACACCTAGCTGCATTGTTTTAAGACTAGTAAAATTCATCATGAGGTTGGAAATCTTTCGCATCGTTAATCTTATAATCCCCGTATTAATTTGTTGCGTCTAAATGAAATAATATTTTCAACATCAAAAATAATAATAAGTATGTTGATAACGTCTACATTGTTAATTCAAGTGCTTACAGGCACGATACTCTTGTAAATATTAAACAAAATACAAACTTAGAACCTCTCGATTATTACAGATGTTTACAAAAAAGTGTAACGTAGATTTGCAATGATGAGCGAGGGTGAATGCAGTTTTACACTTGCAACATACAGGGGTCGAGGATCGCGGCCCTGAGATACTGGATTGTGGGGTCCATGGTTAAATATTTGGGGTTCAGTACTTCTGATCACGTGGGCCGCATGTATTGATATTGACATATACGGGCCCGCATGTGGCTATTTAAATATAAAAAAACTATTTTAACAAATTCATTCTTATTCGGCAGTATAAAACGCATGTGGGTTTATTCTGGTATTACTCTTGTGCTAGCCAACTTTACAAATGGAAAGTAGAAAATGACAAATGCAATTGTTTTACTTTTTTAAAAAGAATCTAGTTATACGCGAACTAAAGACACACGGTGTTCCTAACGATTCTTATACTGTAGCGTTCTAGAGCCACAGGCTGTCTCTAACGCACAACTGTGTTTTTATCCACCATTCAAATTTTTTTTTTAAATGCTTAGAAATTAATTCGTCCCGTCACTTGGTTTACCAAAAACGTTAGGTGCGTCCTGGCGGATTAAAATCTGGAGGTAAATGTTAAAAATACATCCCACATAGTAATGTCCTTAGGCATTCTTTGATGACTAAAATTCATTACGTAGAATGTTTATCTATCATCGGGAGGGCTACCCGATTGATTGATGGAGAAAAAAGTGAAAGTTAATGTTTATTAACCGTATAAATTATACACGAGCTGAATTTGCGCTCAATCACTTATAGCCAATATAAATTCCGGCATGTTCCTTGAAACGCTTTGTCAACCTATCAATCAGTGTAAAAATTCCCCGTTGATCCCCTTAATTTAATCAAAAGATCGCTTTAGCTGGTCATGGACAAGAAAAAACGGGATGACGTTACGACAGCACGGCGATATAAAATTTTCATCGAACGGCCGGAGGGAGGCATGGGGACGGGGCGGGGCTCTGGCTGTAATATCCAAGTCGAGCCGAGTAACCAATAAATTACAATTTGACATAAACAAAACCCCACTCTACTACACGTAGCTTCGAATTATTTATTACAAACGCGGCTCGATACCTATTGTATGCTGTACAGATAGGCATGTATACGAATCACAAAGTTTTAGAAGCTTCAGGAAAATTCAATTCAGCTTCCTTATTTATTCTATGCAAAATTCATAATTTACTATAAATTCTCCATAACATTTTAACTGTATAATTTAGGAAAATCAAACGTTTAATTAATCACTTAAAAAAGAACTCTGTCTCACAAGAACTCACACACTCGTAGAAAAAAATGTACCAAATCTCGGAACAAATGTAATTGTAAATAAATTAGTCACATTAGATGACACTAGAGTTGTAAATTTTGTTGACCCCAATGAGCAAGGAGCATCCCCGCATCCCGTTCCCCGCAAATGTAATAAAATTTGCATACTTTTAATCAAGGGCCATGTCGCGGAGAAGTTTGCCAATAACGGAGCGTCTGATCGATTTGCCGCTTGTCCTCGCATTATAATGCTGTTTGTTTGTGTATGTCACACGGTATTGTCTATACTGAAATATTTAAAAAGTAATAATTCATCTAATCAATGATGCTCATTTAATTTATAACTCTATTTGTGGCACTTTATACATTAAATACGTGCTCGTATTCAGTAAATATTTTTAATGACAGGCATTTTTGTTCGTAAAAAAAGTGAGTTTTTGATTAATAAGTTTTTTTTTACCTTAAACTAATATACACATAAGGTAATACAGGTATACAATATACAAAGTTACTTTTTACAATTGTGCTATAAATTAAAATAACACGCATGCGCGGTAAAGTTAATAGTTCTTTACAAATACATAGGCACATATCCCATATAAAAAATGTAAAGCAACTGCAACTTTTTAATGCATTAAGTAAATAAACAAGCGCTAGTAGTTACTCTGAAAAATGTACCGTGTCGCCCAGTATATTGTAAGAGAACTCCCGTAGCGCCGTTTGCAATAAATTAGCTCGGTTCTAATATAAAACGACAAAACCCCGACAGAGCATCACGTCCCGCCCCGCCCGCCTGTCCATCTCCGCTCCGCATTAATCGTGTTTAGTTAGCGGATATTGGCGGCGGAAATTCAAATGCAATCAAATGAAAATAGAATTCGAAAAAAGCAAAGAAAACAAACCGACAGGCGTCAGTCTAGCGCGAACTGTGGCCCCCGCGCCCCTGACGCGCCCGCACGCTGACCGTACTTACACGATTTTAAATTGTACATATCTGAAATTCCGATCTGTCGCGCACCCACCCCGCGCTATGAAATGAAACAAAATAAAACTAGGACGACACACGGCGAGACCGGAAAAAATCAAAATCGAAATTAAAAATAAAAGGTTTTTCCAACGCGAGCGAGTGAGGCGGATGCAATGTTTGCGGCTGTCATTCGATGCAGTCCGCAATAAAAACATGCGCTTTGCTTCTATGTAGAAACGTGCGGTGGGATTGATTGGAATTGAATATGTGTGGGTGGAGGGGGTACGAGAATCGAAGGTGAACGCTAAGACCGTAATCGGTTTTGCCCGGGGAGCACCAACGGCGCCGCCGCACCGTTCACAATTAAACTTTGTTTGTACATGTGTCGCTGGAGATTAGCCACAGTGCTCTTTTTAAGTGGACCACCTGCAGTCCCACATGCAATTTAAGAACACAAGTTCGGCTATTAACAGACTCGTGCAAGAAGAAAATTAACGTTTCACTTCTTATAATTAAATGTTTCTTTTACCACAATAACACTTTTGAACTTGCAGTTGTGCAGCTACATCTCAGCTAAATGTTCAAAAGATGTAAATGCAGTAAGCGGCGACTGTAGCGAGGCGTACATAAATCATCGGGAGGGGCGCTGATTGCCTACAATTATGGCATTAGCTTTCATGGCTAATTTTATATCGCATGGATTCCTTCCCTGCTGGCTCCCTGTGGGGTCAAGTACAACGAAGTTTCTCCTACAACCACATAAATTACATAGGATTTTTTCTTTTCGGCTGGCGAGTGAGCTACGGATTCGTAGAGTCTACGCGTCGTAGGGGCTATCAAAATTAAATATTTACCTTTAATTAACATACCGCTATATATTTTCAATAATGTTTTTGCTTACTTAATAAATTAATGTAGATACATTAGGTGAGCACTAAATAATTCATTTTAGATTGATCAGCATGGCCTCGAGAGATAAATTAATATATTCGTTTTAGCAATTTGATCACAACAGTCAATAACAAGTAATACAAGTCACAGGTCAAATTGCAGTATTTTTCCTTCGTAAACATTACTTGGACAAGGAAAGTAACCACTTCAATCGATCAATCACCCCCGACACAACGATTACAACCGTAAAATCTTCAGGGGCAAGACAAAGATAATTCCCGTTTAACTTCCGTTTCCAACTTATCGAATAATTTAACTCAACATTTATTTTTGCGCGCTCATCAATCAAGCGCACTCGCGCTCCGCCGATAAGCCTCGCCTCGACGCCGAGAAATGACTAGGCATTACATAAATCCCCTCGGATGATGAAAAGTGAAGTCTAACAGATAAGAACCGACAAAAAGTTACGATGAGAAATGAATCGCGATTTATATCCGGCTGGCAATTCCCGCAGTCGTGGCACAGTCACCGCCGCCGCCAACGCCGCCGCCCGCCTCCTCGCCGCTACAACCGCCGTGCTCAGAACCCGCGGATGGGCCTCTTACAGAATTTGCTTTAATAGCGACTCCGACAGGGCGATGAATGTTTAACGGAATTACTTGTAAAGCAACATCTCATTATGTATTTATAAGTTTCTAGTGCTGTGAAGTAGCATTGAACAATAACTATACAACTATTTACTTCTAATATTTGAAGGAGTTATAGGTACATATTTTGTCTTCATTATTAACTTTCACTACTTTAGGTATTGTAGGGATTTTGCTTTTCTCACATTATTTTTTCCTAAAAAGGGCAAGAAGCCTTCTTTACCGACATAAAAAGGAAAAGTTTAATCTAAAGTTTTCTCCGGGTGGCCATTATTAAGATAAACAGTACAATACATAAGCCTATCTCGACATTTATTTTATCACGGGTTCACATCACGCCCGCTATTCGGTGTTATGATACGGCCCGTACCTGAGTGGAGCTGAAAGAAAAGCTATAAACCTGTTCGAAGCGTTTCTTCCGGCGCGCCGGAGCGTCGCGTACGCGCGCCGACTGCCAACCAGCCGCCCGCGCCCGCGTCTCGCGCCCCCTCTCCTGCCACCCACCACATCTGCCGACCATATTTTCCACTTTATGTGTGACAGTTGAGGTAATATCGAGACTCTCGCCGCTCTCTGATTGGACGAAAAATACACATTAAAGGAACCGGCAGGTTGCGAGCGAGCGATTCGAAACTGTATTACCGTGGAAAATGTCGGAAAATATTGTATTATGGGGGTGGAAAATTGCCACCCTCCCGCCCGCTCGACTCGGCAAAAACTGTCGAGTATTTGTTTTTGATGAAAACGATTTATTATTCTACGTGGGTTGGAGGCAATAAAGATAAGCCGGCGAGGTGGCGGAGCCTTATTACGGCTAACCCTCGCTTTTGTTTCCTTATAAAGAATAATAAATGAGGCCTCCACGCTTATTTACCAACTTCCTTAATTATTTATTTATGCGGAAACATTGTTGATATTTATTATATAAGTAAATTGACTTTGGAACTATAGGATTTCATTCCGCGAAGTTGAGAAGTAGATCTGTAAGCTGAACGTTGCAATTGACGAGTAAAGTATATATAATGTAGTAAACGACAACACGCTAAGCCGAGTTGGCAGATAGATAAATGATGCTTATACCACAATTTGCATCAATGCGCGGGTAACATCAGCAATGGGTTCATATGCCCCTTCCAGCAGGACGTCACTAAATCCTCCACACGAGTACGCGTTGCACTGTTCCCACATCTCGTTGAAAGTGTAAGCATCTCATATTATCTGCAAGTATTAAATCACGGCGGGATCAGTGTGAGAGATGACGCAGATACAGCGCAGCAATAACGCTAATGCCACAATTTGCATTAATACCCCCTGCAAGAGATTGAACGAGGTATTTATACAAAAGGGCTGACTACAATAAGAGTCTATACTGTGATTATAGACATTTATGGAACTTGTGGATTACTTTTATTATTATGTTTTTTATATATACTATTATATCTTCATAAATAGGTATGCGTATTTATTTAAGTATATAAAACTAAGAAGAAGTGGGATCACATTATACTCATAGTTGAATATCTACATATTATATATACTAAAGCATTATTATGTAGTTGCAATAACGTAGATATTTTATTGAATTTAATTCCAAACATAAGTATGGTAACATGTAACATTTCTTTATTAATTGATCCAGGATATTGTTATTATTATGCATATTTAATGCTATACACAACGAGCATAAAATAAGGTAGCATATATCCCGGCACCCCCATGGTGTGCACGCGCCGCTAATAGCATCTTTTTGTCACGTCTATCAATTTTATTATGACTAGGTACACGGCAGCAGACAATTCACATGTTGTGTCATCTGTCGACTATTGAAAAATTAATCACTACAGCTTTATTGTAGTTAATATGGTTAACCGGTAACAATTTCAAGCTTTTTTTGACTGGACAATAATAATGTGCTCATTTGTGTATTTGCCCGATGTGGATTATCTAAGGTTCGAGTTTTCCCAGTTAAGTCATTACCTATTGTATACAATCTACGTACTTTGTTTTGTAATCACCAATGGTCGGAAAAAGGTGTTCCACATACATAGATACATATGTAGATATCGCTACAAGTAGTGACATAGAGATCTTAAAACCACCAAATTTTAATTAATACTTTTTAAGAATTCCGGATTTCCGGAAATGGTTTTACTGCATCGTAGTACAAAACTACTCATTTAGCGCACCCATTCAACATAGGATTTCAAACATTCAACATTTAGGAAGTCAAAGTTGGATTTTAAAGTAATTCTAGTGGTAGTATCATTAGTTGCATCAGCATTATTAGTATCTTCGTCATTATCATCATTTTAGTAGGAATAGAGTTCCTTGTAAAAGAGTTCGTCCAGGGAAGTACCATACTTATTTCTTCCGCCAAGCAGGTTTACTATAATGAGAATTCAGTTATCTACTGCATTTTACATGGCACCACTAGAATTACTTTAAAATCCAACTTTGACTTCCTAGACGAGTAGTTTTGTCCTACGATGCAGTAACCATTTCCGGAAATCCGGTATTCGAAAAAAGTAATTAATAAAAATTTGGTGATTTTTAACAACTCTATTTCACTCCTCTTTGCTATATCTATACATGTATCTATGATTGTGGAACACCTTGTTCTGACTACTGATAATCACTAATTTATTCCATTCATCCCCAAGTAAAAAATAATAGTATAAATGATGGATAATTATTTACCCATAAATGTTCAATAATTAATATCTTTCAACGACAATAAATGATACGGATACGATACAATGCACCACTAGCACATACAAATATTCTACATAAAAATAATTTCGCGTATTGCCTTCACTCATCCATTATTTGCAAGCAAATTACACGATTCAGTGCATGACACAATGTCATATTGGCTCATAAATATTAATTTCAAGTAATTCAAAGTATCATAGCCATTGTAATTATCTATTGACTAATTAAATCCAATAAGTATCAGAAAAACACGCTCAGAATAAATACATTTGCAATTCATGAATGCAATTAAAAAAATTGTGTAGCCACATGTATACAAGAAGCGAAATTACAACACTATAATCTCAGATTACATTTGTTGAAATTGTACAATTTTTACCCGTTAAACATTTTCCAACAATGACTATGATTTTTACAATATATTTCCAATATATTATACATTTTTATTCCGCACAAATTTACAAAACCCTAATTAATAAAACTATGTCGTGTAGTCTATGATGCTAGTCAATAAGATCATGTCCCATTTAGAGAAATCCATCAGGTGCTTAAAAGCTTAAGGTATGACGAAACTCGTACTTCTGATGTCGGAGTAACCAGATAACAGTGTTAAAATATCCAAACCACGTCGCATATCTTTCTAGTTTAAAGTCCACTGGATCAACGTTTATATAAATCACATACAACAGTTTAAATAAGCGCAGTGATCAAACAGCAAGTTTGCACTGGCCGGACAAATTTGTACAAACACAACAACAAATTGGTGGTGCTGCGTCAGCGTCCCTGTCTAGGCGACAGCGACGTTTAAAAATTTAAATATTGACATCCAACCCCTCTTAAATTAAAACGGACGCATCACTGAACAATGTTGCTTTAACTTCGAAGTCGAAATGTTACTTATTCGTACTCATTCTTTAGACTTAAGACATTTCGTAATTTAAGTTAAAGTTGGATGGTATTCAACAATAACTGTGACTTAATATTTTTGTACACTGCAATCACATATTTAATACGGTGCCGCCAGGTGCAATCGACATCACTGGTTTCACATTGCACATCACATATTTATGTATTATTTCAAGTAGAAAATCATTAAAAATTTATTTACTAAAGCTTGTATTTCAAGTGATTGATTTTCCGATGATATTATGTTAAAAAAATAATATACAAATACATTTAAACTTAATATAGTCTTGTGTTATCATACAGAGTTTAAGTAAATAAAAAAAGAAGCAGAGATGCATAAAGCGATCCCCAGACACCCAAATGACGCGTAGCGGATGCGGTGTAAGTTAACTCATACTATTTAACCATCCGTTCATTCTGTGATGAAACAGCACCCTCCATTCGACAGGGCCGTGCGCGACCGGGCATAACTCATAAATAAAATACAATATGGTGAACAAAACATTGAATTATGCCGGTATTATGTCACACTTGGCCTTTGTTAATTTACCGCTAGGGGAACAGATTGGGTATTTGTCACCGATGTCAACTGATCATACTAGGTTATGGATTTATTATACAGTTGTAATTCTTACAGAAGTAGGACGATTATTTGGGAATTAAAAATTTAGAATATTCATTTGCGTGCATTTTCGCTAATTGCTTTATTCACCATTAAATATTTTTTAATGTTTCGTTAAAAGATGACGAACGGAGGTATAAGTATAAAAGATTTACCCCCTCGCCATATTATAGCTTTTAAACGACTCTTACATTGGAAACACTTCAATTTCTAAACAAAATGCTCTCCTCGAAGCCATAAAGGGGAAAACGACGAGCTCGATTCAGCGAAATCATAGAAAAGCACATAAATTGGTGCGCATTAACATTTCCTTTATCCTACGTGTCGGCGTATGACGGGGGCGCCGCGCTCAGGGCGCGCCGCGCGCCGCCCAAGACAATAAATTTACATATTTCACCCCTCAAACAGACCTTTTTTGCCATTCGGCAGAATTACGCACATATGGGAATATTCTGTTGAATATATCAGCAGTAAGGAGAGATACTCTCAGAATAAAATTATCTTCTACGTCGCCACATTTGCGATAAAGAGCCCCACGCTTAGGCGCCCTTAATACGGAAAATTGAGTTTCTTTTCAGCTATAGCGAGATAAATTATATTTTCAATATGATTAATTTTTGTATTTTCCTCTTATCAAAATGTATTCGAATAAACGACAATATTTTGATACAATTTGTTTACCAAACTAACTTATGCAATATCAACGTGTTAAATGAGATTACTTAAATAATACACCGCGCACTGTCTCAGCCATAAATTACTGTCCCTCAAAAGCCGTTAAATTAATGTATACATGGCCTATACGAGTAATAGAGTGTCAGGTATATAAGCAAATCCAAAGATGGAAATGTAATTTTGCGGTAGAAACACCCTTCAAAGGGTCAAATCAAAATCATTTTCACAGTCCAGTGAAGCCACGTGCGGTACGGTCGGCAACCTAGTGTATGCCAGATTTGTGAAACGTATCGACAGTTTCTTACATAGTGGCCATATGGGACCATCGAATTTACTTAACATGAACATGTTTGTGCGTTTAATTTAATCATTATTAAACTTAATCAAATAAAAACACTGTTAACATAATATATAATAGTAGCAGTAGAGCTCCTTGTGAAAGAATTCGTCCAGGGAAGTAATGCCACCTTATCTATTTCTGCCGCAAAGCAGTAATGTCAGCATTACTATGTTTCGATTTTAAAGGAAGTATAAGGCACATGGGACTTGTCAACTTAATGTCTCAAGGTGACGGGGGCAGGGGCAGTGCGCCTCATATCTTTGCGATTTAAAGAGCTAAGTGGCACTGCATGTTATGGACAGGCTTACCATCAGGCGCACGACTTGGTCGTCCCGTCACTTGATATTATAAAAAAAAATTCAAAACGTAAAAGTAAAAGACGATCCAATCCCGAAGTCTATTATCTAGACGAAAGATCAATATACAAAATATCAAAACACATACACATATTGCACCGTTTATTGCTCAATTAGATACAGAAAAATATAACCCAATCTTGTAACTCTGTGGACTAATATTGTAGATAGTGTTAAAGAATTGGGGAGCATGTTGGTTATGTTTTTCTGTATCTAATGGAGCAATAAATATTTTTGACATAACTCCACTTATACCATTCTTCCATGACGGGTGCGATATATAGATAGGTCCTCATGCATATACTATCCCGTAGTGAGAGCATTGTATGGGTCACAAATGCGTATTTCCATTGACGAAACAGGAGATTGCTTTATGCAGCGGCGAGGGCTGAAACCAGCAGACGGACGACACTAATACTCATTAGAATTACATGCCGGAACGAAGCGCCCGCCACATTCGCCAGGCGGATAAAGGGCATAGAATGATCTGAATGAAATCTGCCACTACTACAACGCGCGTTAGGAAGGGTTCAAGGGGATTAATATTAATTTTGTATATAACAAAACCACACTGTTTAGTAATTAATGAAATTTTTTCAACATACTTTCATATCTGTCCAATGATGTCTTTCATTTAACGATACATACATACATGATTATTATAGAAGGGCGTTTAGGAATATGCCTGTACAATGAAATATTCGCAAGTAGCTCCTATACATAATTTAAATCAGACCGTTACAAAATTCAACGCACTACATGTTTTAGATGAATCTATCTTACATGAGTAAACAAAAGTGTAATAAATCAATATACAGTGAGAACGTAGACAGGTCAACCCAAGGAAAATCATATTAATGTAGAAGCTAAACGCAGGCGGCATCAATATTCATGGAGCACATGCCTGTGCCAGATATCCGACTCTAACTCAGTTAGGAGCCACCCTCTGTTGCTGCAAATTCACCTCTCCAATGCGTTTTACATCTAAAATTCTTGAATGGTGCAAAAAATACATAGATTAACACAAAACGTGACATGCGTAGCACCTGATGTCATACATAGCAAACACGAAAATATTTATGCTATGTTACTATTATCAGGCGCTACATTTAAGTTTATAGTGACTTTTCCAAACTACATACGTACTACATTTGAAACTGAGGCATATCCTAGTCCATTTACATACGAATGAAAAGTTGCGAAATAATAAATCCTCAAGAGTTTGAAGTAATTTACTCACTTAGATTGTATCTCAGAATGTACTAGGAAATATCGCATTCTGTGCACGAATTCCACCACAATCGATAAGAGAGATGACCACTGGCCGCGGGGGGCGCCCAGAGGCGTGGGGCGCGATGGGGAGAATGTTATTTGATTAGTCTTACCGAGAATGAGCTCGCCTCTACTTAATGGGGTGAGGGCTTGTAACCGGACCACGTATAATTTTCACTTCCACGCACTCCGAACGTTGTAAAAATACACAAACCTAATCTAAACGGCACCAATTAAATCCACTTACCGACTAACAATGAGACTATTCACAGTGGAACGCGTAAGAGTACACCCAAAAAGCGTTCATCGTATCATCGCTTAATAGACACGCATTTCAACATAAATGAGTTTCGCTTTAAATTAATTAGTAGCACATTTTCCATTATAAGGACAAATGTAAAAGCGACCGCTTAATAGCGCGGTGGAAAACTCGCTAGTTTTCGCTCGCGAGAATAGGGCCTGAGAGAAATTGCGGATAGACATAATCAGTCTTCTGGCTTTGAGGCCGCTCAGCCCCTAATGTGCTGCGCGCCTCTTCACCTGATGAATACACACGCATTATTCCTTGACGGAATTCAATATCCACGCTTCATTTATTCACAGTACAATTAAAATTTATACGGACCAACACGACGGATTAAGCAATCTAAATTTTTAGTTAATCTCTACGTCTGCGCTTATGCGTTTATTTTGTGAATTTGTTAGAGCGTGCATGTATTTTAAAATGACATTACTTTAGTTAGCCACTAACATCAAATTACAACACCATTATACGAAGTGTCTCGAAAGTAAAGTTGCAAAACGGGAGGTCGGCGTGTGAAGACGGTCCGTAGCCGTAATGACCCTGGCCGATCTTACAAAAGGCAATTACAATAAAGTTCCATTCGCACATGCTCGTTAACTGGGCGATATATCTTGGAGGCCTTCAGTGACGCCGCCGGCCGCGTTTCATCTTGCCGCTTCGATACGTGACCTTACGACACAACTCTCATTTTTAACTGCTCACTTTAATGAAAACATTTTAAAGACATTGTAAATGCGTAAAAAGATTGTATTCTGAAATTTATTACCTACAGTAATAATTTAAAGAAAGCTTTAATAAATATTTTAAATTAAAGATAGTGTTCGTAATGTAATGCAGGTGTCTAAATGAGTAACAAGGTAGTTTGAGAAGTGTAGGTGTGTGTGGTCGTCACCCGCCCGCGTACCTTAACTGCCTCCGAGCGCACACTTTACGAGCGAGGGATTAACCCGTGTAACGAGATTCATTAATTCTTGTCGTTAAAATTTGTCGTTCTCGATTAATAAGGAAGTCCTGGGTGGGGACGTTATTATCACTCGACCGCATGTGACGCCGGCGTCGGCGGCCTGAACACCGCCGCCCGCGTCTCTACCGGCCCGCGGGGCCCTCGCCGCGAAACTTCCCACTCCGCCCGCTTTATTTACACTATCGAGTAAATTAAACTCGCGCTCGAGTGTCGGAGAAAACTTTAACAGAACTTTGTGTGTAATAAGTGGTGCAACAACACGAGTGGAAGAGCAAACGTCGGACGCGGTCTCCGCTCCACACTTCTCTCCCACTTAACTCTTTGGGACATATTTATTCGACCCTCCGGCGACCACTGCGACACTCGCCGCCCAAGCCCCTCCGAAATTAACCCAACGAATCAAAGCCACGTTTAAATACTGCCTGAACTGTTCCTACATACAATCTGTGTCCATTCTTTTATGAATGCTACCCATCGATCGCCTACTCCATTAATTTTTGATCGCCTTGGATACATTGGAACAAAGAAAGCAGGGCTACCTTTCCATTCCTTGTTTGTATGTAATTTTTAATGCGGGGTCAATCAGAGAGCTATATCGTAGATCTCCGTCGGGCGGCCGTAACGATAATGAATCGTCGTTGGAAGTACGCGGGACCGCACTCTCGAATTATTAACAGCACCGCTTGTACTCGGACACCGCTACCGCCTCCACTCTATTAAATAGTGCTTGATGTAGGTACTCGGTATATGTACACAACACAATATCAATACATATAGTACATAGTTAGTTAAAAGGGTACCTTAGACGGACTTTACCTCTCTTTGAATATAAGATTAGCGGCAGTGGTCAGTATCGTAATACGGTTTCAATTAGATAGCATTACTAATGCATAAAGAACACCTTGTGGTTTTCACACCGGTCGCGTTTCCTTGTCCTTTAAGATGACCCTCCCTCCGCAGGAGGCGCAAGACTTGTCCGCTATTTGTTTTGTCTACCTGCGACCCTCGTATTGTCCACTAAGTGTTGATTGCTTGTAAACACTTGTCCGTCTACTCTCCAACTGTATACATTCAACCAATACCTTGAAAATGTATAGGTACTTAAGGAAACTAAAGTTATAATTGTATATTTACACTTTAGTTAAATGTATATGCAAGCGTCATAAGTTTATTTTGTGCGATAGAAGCTCACGCGCAGAGGGGATTGATAAGGCGCGCTCGAACCTTTGCGTCTATTGCACGAAATTTATTGGTGTTTTGGGTTTTTATTGTTCCGTTTTACGGCCTCCTCGTGTATAAATCGTACAGATAGAAGATGAATTTAGCGCTATAGTGGCCGCTACCGATGCTTCCTGATACTTTTCTACGGCGCTTTCATATAATAATGTAAACAGTTACCCTTAGTATTAATATAAGGTACAGATATTAACATTCAAGGGGAGATAAGCCAGTGGGGAAAGCTATTATTTTCCACCCAAATACCTCCCCGAATGGAGGCTTGGTCGCAGGGCTATTTTCATAGAGGTCCGTCACGGCGACCCGCCGTCCACGATATATCACACGAAATTATACTTGGGCTGTGCGGTACGTGTAACGGCAGCGAGCGGGACAGAGACGGCGCACGAGACGCTGACCCTCCGCGCTCGTAATGTACGGTCCGGTTAGGTACACGACTTACGGGAAATACGTACCTACGTAACCTCTGGAGCCCGCACCCGCCCCCGCGCCCTGTGCATGAAATGCTTATTATACGCGGCACGTCCGCCGCCCGCTTCGCCACCGACCCGCTCGCTCGCCCAAGCTGCTTGCCCGCCCGACAGGGACGCACGACCGATATTATAGCAAATCGAGGATTGTTATGTCCGGTCCGGCAGAGGTCGGCATAATATATGGCCACGGTATTCCGGGCACATATATTAACAGGGAACTCGCCTCATACGAAAAGATCTTGCACGATGGAAACAAATGGCAAGGAAAATTTTGGCGGTGAAATTCATTGAGATGAAAGTAACAAAAACAGACCGAAATATTGCAACCATTTTTTAAAGCGATACTCTGTTTCTGTCTCTGTTTTAGAACACATTTTGTGTCCTGGCATTCATCACCATGGTATAGTACCTATGTAACCGCTACCGACACCGTAAATAATGCTACGCGTGTCGTAGCGTTATTGCTACGCTGTAGACTTCTAGAATCAAGTTTACATTAAAATAGGTTGTGGAGTATGTATATGCACAAAATATTTAAAATAGTCTTTGTATGGAGAATATCATTAAAAGATTGATATAAACGTCTGTGGTCAAGCGGATGATCGATACTGTAGGTGACAAAAGAAGAATGATCACCGTTGTGCAGCGGAGAGACACAGGGCGGGGCCGCGGGGCGCAGGGTGCACGGTTGCTGCAGTAGTATAACACGTCGCACTAAGTGAATGATGATGCTGAACCATGAATATACTTTTTAAGACCTTTTTAGGCAACCCCTCAGGGAATATTAGACAAACTTAACTATCGTCAATCATTTGTTACGTTTAAGGTACTGCTCAGAGGGTTGTCTGTCCGCTTACTTTAATATTAACGTATCATTACCCCGTTCATTCCACAAACGTGCTTTATATGAATTATTTTTATAATCACATTACAATTATTTACAAAACATTCTCACCTGATTTAAAGAAATAACTATTTTGCAGTAGTTTTCATAATGAGAAAATGGGAATTTTCTTGTGTTTCCTTTTAAAGACTAAAATATCAAAAAAGTTTATATAAAACTGCGTTACTTTAGAGACATAAACAGCAAGTATTGATGTAAAATTTTTATTTTACATTGTAAACACAATCACGCCCCCACCATAAACGTCTGAGGGCGCGTCACCCGCGTCGCTTAAACGAATTTAAATAAAATCGGGTATTAAAATCTCCAGGCGATCGCCAAATATACCTATGTCAATAGATTTGAACGGAATAAAAATTCCTCAAACTCAGCGCATTATCGAGGGGCTGGAAGTCTCCTGTTTTCTTTTATGGCTGTCGTAAGGTATAATCTTCAAGAAAAATGCGATATTTAAATGAAGCAAATTCCTGGTGGGAATTTCTTTGTCATCCAAAATTTTTAGCTGCAATTTCCATTCATTAATTTGGAAAGATTCGTGTAATTCTATTCGTGTCAAGTGTTTGAAAACATTATGTCGAGCTAATTTTTTAAATGTATCTTCCATACTATCGAGAAAAGTAATATTTTTATGTAGTCTAACCACAACGAACCAAACTAGTAAATCCATTGGTAACGTTAAATAAACGTTTTCAAATTTATCACGTTATTCTTGCATCACCTATGTCCTATTGTGCCCAGCATAAATAAAATAAGGGCAGCGCGTGCGCACGCGCGTGGGGCGTCTCCCGCACCACAACACGGCACGTGCGGGACACGCGCGACACGTCTCTAATTGCCCTTCCATAGCGTTTGTGACAATATTGGACAATCCACTGAAAATAACACCGGCCTCCCGGCTTCAACGCTTGAGCCGACAATAATCTCTCGTTATAATAGATAAGTGTAGGCGGAGCTCTGTGATTTGTTAGCTTACGATAGCAACACATTGTTATTTATTCCCTCGAGAAAGATCATGTCAAATACTTCGTATCTTTTACTATTGTTGTGACCGTAATTAAACTGTATTCAGTGTAATCAAACTCAGGAAATTACACGAGAAAAAGCTCCACGCTAACCACACTCGGTGGCCGTTCCAATAAAATTAAAAGAAGTTAAGTCGTGACACAAGACAAACTGCCGCCTGGAGAAATAAAGAGAGCAAAGCAAATGAGAAGAACTCATTTGGGCGGCCGCTGAATTGTGTTCGAGAGGATAATAAAAAGGGAAGCCATCAGTGACACGCACAATAAGCATCAACCTCAAGAATATCATAGATAACTGCGGGCGCGCCGCAGGGACCTCATTAGGAGGCCGCAGGGAAATTAAAAAGAAAGCAAGATCTCGGACTCGATTGCGACCCGAGAAAAACTGCGGACCTTCCTCTCATAACATTACATACAGCCTCCGTCGATTTTCCGGACAATTATTATTTTGTGGTGCGTAAGACGGGCCCGGAAAAGTAGTTAATGGCATAGCGGGCTGCGGCTACGGCGAAGGACACGGCATAAATCAGTCTGGAGCAGTGATGAATGCAATTACCCCCAGACGAGACAAATCGGCTCTCTGCAGGGTCTGATCCGCTCACCGTCCCACCAACGTCGCACACATTACACATTTACTCCATAATAAAGTAATATCAGCTTTTTACCACGTACATATTAATGCAAGCAATCATCTCAAAAGTATCTAATAAAAGTGGAGAGTTTGAACCGTGAGGTCCCTTATCTATTTAAATCGTATGCACCTAGAGAAACGAAGGAAAACAATTAATTGCCTTTCTCGAGTACAAATTTCGAGTCGTCGAACTTATGCGATTTGCTAAAAAGAAACCTATAGAAATCTTGCATTTATGCAAAACAAAGGCAATCAAGCCTGGAGCGAACAGAAGAAATGAGCTTCATTAAGCGACGGAATGAAAACTTTAATAATGTAAGATGCAAAAAAGTCGACAAAAAATACTTAAGAAAATCTGTCGACATAAAGGCTGTTCTAACCGGGGCCTCGCCGTAAAATCATTAAGATGCTAATAAAAACTTCCTTTTGTCGTGCAGAGACGAACTCGAAGCGACGGCAAAAAATATTCAAATAAAAACTCAATCGAGAGAGTGGAATGGGAGTCGGTGCCCATGATTATTCTTCAAAACATAATGAAGAGAATTAATGTAAATATTCTTTTTGCGCGGAAGTTTTCCGCCCTCCGGAAAGTTTTACTTTACGGCGCGTCGTTTAACAACCATCCCTACTTATTGACATTCAATTCGGGGGAAATTGATTTATGAAGATTGTGTCCTTAATTGAGTGAAGATTTTTTCCGTGTCGGATGCAAATTTGATAAGCTTTCGACCACGAAATATAACGGCTGTACTTAGTACCTACATCTAAGTATAGCCGTTATATTTCGTGGTCATATTGTTGATACTAGATCACACGAGAGACGATTGGTTGCAACATTGCATTATTAAAGAGCCTGGTGGGCACGGGTCGTGAGCTGCAGCTGCAACAATTACCCCATCAATGTCACATAAAATGGGCAAGCGGAACAAATGCCCAGTTTTTACTCATTATGTAATAAATAAATAATTATTTCCTACATTTATCAAGTTGTCTTGATAAATAGATTGTTCATTTATAAAAATATTGCTTTAATCAGTCAGCAAAAGTACCATCAGTTTGTACAAGCCACATTTTGATATAAAAAAAATATTGTTATTTATTTACTAAATATAAGATTTTGTTTATTAAATAAACAAAGTAGCCAAGTAGCAGGTCAATAAATAAACGTGACGTATCGTGATAAAACTTGAGATAAGTACGATACCCTTTCACAGGTCAGTATTTTTCGGGATTTGGACCAAAATATCCGTAAATAATTGGAATCTCTCCAGAGGAGTCGCCGTAGAAGGGTCCACACAAGGTCCGGCACCTTTTTACGGTCGATAAAAATAATAAGTCGTCGCGCCCCACCCCCTCGCCTCATTCCTGTTCAGGAGGCACACATCCCCTTCGCCCACAGACGCCTGGACACCGTTCATTTCTTGTTACTGACATTTTTCATTTACGTATATTTCAAAATGCCGACCGAAGTTATTAAACACAATACTTTTTCTGGAAAAAATGGTTTTTGCTTCAGTCGCCTATACACAGCTCACACGCAGTGAGCATGTATTGACACTACCGCGATTAATGCTCACGACAAAGACATTAAGCCAAGTTACACACATTAAAAGTTCCCGAATCGACTCCTAATATGCAATCACATACTTTATACAAAATTTATCGTACCTATTACAAGATTCGCATTAAACTACCCAGAAAATCTTTAACCTAAGCTTTAAGCTTATAAAAGCTCGGCGCTAATGGCCGGATACCGGAAATTGCGCTCTCATATATCTCCGAACAGATTTATGAAAGTACCCACACACGGGCCGGTGTCTCCTCGCAGACGTGTCGTGTGTGCGCCACGCCAGTGTCGTAGTCGTCACGCCATCGCCACTCACACTGCCACAACTGCCACTAAACTTTGCCACTTATTAATTTGAAGCATCATTAATTTTGGAGGACTGAATAATCAAAGGATACATTTTGTAAACCACTTTCAGTAAAACTACAACTTAAGTAGACAACTATCTACTGAAGTAATGTGTATTGGAAAATGTATTTCTTTCAGACGATCTTCGAGAATAGGGTCTTCTACTTGAAAGATTAGCTTAAGGCTCTAATATGTTATGTTTTAAATATTAAATTGTCAATGACGTCTTAGACTAATGCTTTCTACGCGCGTAGCAGCAGTGGGGCTACATCGTAGCCACGTAGCGGATAATCCGCGTCCAGTGGCGTTGTCTCACGCCTCCCGTAGCCGCAGATATGCCTCTGATGGTCTTTCCCTGTCATGTTTAATGCACCTGTCAATCCTACATACATGTTTAATAATAATCGTGCGGCTTTTGCACCCTATACTTAAAGCCTTGGTCTTGTATTTGGTCAGATAATGTGATAGTGCTTTTGTTTATATTTAATTTTGCTTCTATCGTTATTCTCTACTGTTGTTTTTAAAAAACATTGATTTATATTTAAATCAGTGTTACAAAATATAAAGGATATTTGTATGTACAATGTATCGTAGACTAAACCAGCATTGACCTCAGTAAACATCTAGCTTAAATAATGGAACTCTAAACCAACTTCGTCAACCTAAGTCAATTGTGGAAAGAATATTAGATATATTCGCAGCTGGACTGTTTTTTTAGGACGGTAATCTTTTTCGGCGGATCCCGCTTTAGCCCTAGCGGACACGTACTGGCCATTGTGACGTGGAAACGTCTTCCGTGGCGCTTCTTATATGAGCGTTACAAGTGCTTTCTAAATAATCTAAGTCCAGCTGAAGAGAGAGTATTGTATTGACACAGTGGAGTGGTGGCCGGCCGTATAATGCGATGCGAGTGTGTGTGTGTGTGTCGGTGCACGACGACTGACGCATGTGGGGCCACGCTTGATAGAATAAGCAAGTCGTCCGGCGCCGGGTGGCCACGCGGGCTACGGCGGGGGTGTCGCGGGCGCGGGAAGCGAGGACACCCCCTTAAGTATCTTCAAGACTGGACCTCCACCACCCCCAGCCCACTACACGTCTTCTGTAGCACTTCCCGTGGCCTCATCCAGCAATAATGATCCTTTATGCCATCTTTGAAGGTACGCTATCATAATGCATAGATTTTTTTAAATCAACGATAGCTACTTAATAACCACAGAAGCAAAAATAAATCCGCTGTCAATTTGGAATCCTTACTTTTAATAATTTACCATAACTATCCAACGTTCTTACGTTATATTCTTATACAAATTTCGGTGAGTTTATCTCACCAAAACAGCAAAATATCCACAAGAATTTTGTGAATACTAGCAAAAGACATAATGGTATAAGCATGAAGCATGAAACTAGCGAGGCAGGTTTATGAGGTTAGTTAAAATGTTACAGCACCAGCCTGTGGAGGCGGGTGGCACAGGCAAATCATATTAACGAGGAAACTGCATGCTGCCTGCCTCTCAGCTCTATTTCGTTGCCTGACCACGTACAAGGAGTAAAAAATAGTTTTACCTACGAATTTGTTTTTACATTGCATTTTACTCTACCTTTAACATAATTATACTTCATCGATATTTTTAAACAATTTATGTGTTACATAGCAAAAAATTATTTACTCAAGATGAGATATAGAAAGAGCGAAAATGTAATGCATTCATATGTCAAAACCGACGATTTTTTCAATCTACTGCTCATTATCCCAACATATTAAATTCTCTTGCTATATATAATTATGAATTAATGAAGATATACATATGTGTATATAACAAACATTATAACGTGCAAATGTTCGTATTGCAGAAGTTTCATATTACTTTAAATCGGGGAATGTTTCCGGCAGTGCCAGCACATGAGGTGCTCGAGCCAAAAGTTATGTTGAAATACTTTTAACGGGCGTGGGCGAGGGCACGGGTTGCAGGAGCGGTCGGTATGAGTAGATTTACAATAAATACACCAAACAAAGAAAAAGGAACCTCGCTGCGGGGAAAACTTCGCCTTTTGTACAGTACAGTATAAAGCTTCAGTGGAGTGCTCGCGATTGTATGAATATACCTCACGTAAATACGATGAAACATTGTTTCGATAGATTGTATTATTGAAGGTTTTACTTTAGTTCTGTATCCATAGCTGTACACGTAATCTAAAAAGTTACAAAACAAATTACTGTGAAAAAGCTTTTGCTGATGTCCTTATAGTTACAAAATAGAACTTCATCTTCAGAAGGGTAAAACACACTTATGATAGACTATAAGAAACTTTAAAATGAAGGTGATATTTCACATAATAAGTTTGTAGCTGTAATTCTGTGTCCCGCCGTATCTGGAATTGATACCGTCAATATAATGCTTGGGATAGAGAACCGTTCAAAAGGCAGAGCCGTGACAGCGGCAAAGACAACGCACACAAAATAAATAGGAGGGTTACAGGGCCGAACTATAGTCGTCGATTTGTGGTCCAAGTAAATAAGAACTGTATTTTTGCTAATAACCAAATAATTAGAAACTATTTTATACAGTATTGTAACAGCGATTCCGAAATTATAGGCCAATATGTTAAACTGCGCAATAGATATACATTTAGCTTTTATATATATTAGTTACGTGTTGGATTTGCACTAAGTATACATTTTTCCAAATACTCGAAGTTTCTAATTAGACTACTACTGTATGTAAACGAAAGTACTAATGAGAATCTTATACGAAATAAAAAATTAAATAATTACACGAAAGAAAATTGTTATTACTGGCCAGTCACACCTGTGAATTTGTAAAGGTATTGTTTATAATTCTATTAATTGAACACTTGTTATGTAAAACTGACGTACACACTTGCAGATGTTACTTTGCTTGTCACCACGTTCCCTTGGATTTTTTTGTTTTCTTACATTGGGGTTATCGAAAACTTTTTTAAATGAGTCTTATCAGACTGTAAATTCTTCATGTCCAGACTCTCATCCACTGTGTGTATTACGCATACATACAAGGTTTAAATACATCTCCATACATTTTAGTACAATAGTTCTACGAACACTGGTTAAGACCCCATATTGTGAGTTTTGTAACTAAACCGGCCCTGAAAGCGGCATGCGGCGAGCGACGAGGCGGAAGTATTGGGGATCTGCCGCGATCGCGCAGTTTTGAAGTCCAATTATATTGCAGGTGATGCCCGAGGCTCCGTCGTCGCTCACACAAGCATCCAAACCAATCGACGAGCCAATATCTCACTTTTTACACTTCACTAAAAACAAATAAATTGAAAAAATCTAAAGAACAGATATACACGTGGGTGTTTACCGTACTCAGCTCTGATTGTGATTGGTGTTTTTGTCATGTACTAAGACACTATTTTGTTAGATGACCGATTCTTTGCTTACAAGTTCTTATCCGTTTAGTAACATTAGCGCTACACGAAGTAAAACACTAACAAAAACGAAGCCCTGTACTTGTCTGCAATAAAGGGGTACGACACAGGTAAAGCAGTAAACGTTTTATTTAAGTTCCTGTGGTCGAGAAAACGTCTTGGCTAGTTAAATGAAATGTGAAAGGAAACTCCAAAATCAGCTCATGCAAATAGAAGTGTCGTTTTCGGCCACTCGAGTAGCAACTCAAGAAAGAAACTCGGCCCGGCGGTCGAGCGTCGTTCACGCCTCAATCAACTGCCAGTTACGAGCCTTTGTACGACGAGTGCCTCCTCTACCCCACTGCACACTACCTCACACTCAATGAATTTCAAAATGCTCCAAAAGTTCACTCACTAACTTTTGTCTCAACTTTGAATCCAATTACTTATGTGACTAAATTATCCTATTTTAAGTACCTACAGACGTCTTGCACATATAGTTTTCATTTCATAACCCCAGGATTGAAAAGTCGAACGAGCAGCAAGCTAAGGCGAATGACTTAAGACCGACAATTCCAAATATGAAAATAAAGAAAATAAGCTCGCCCTGACCGCTCCTCCAATCGCGCACCTCGCTTTTATTACATCCATAAATTCATCATATCGCAGCGGCAGCGGGACTCGCCATTGGCCGCGCGAGCGGGACCGCGGCGGCTTCTCGCTCGCGCCTCCTTCATATTAATATTGAATTTTTCTCGACCCCCGCCCGCCACCCGCGGGAGGCTCTATACTCGCTCGCCCCCGTATTGTTGTTATCTTTAATGTTGTGGAAAACGCGTTTTCTTGTGTCGTTAACTTTTATATTGCACGAGTGATACGTTTACAGGTTCGATATATAACTTATGCCATGGTTTTTAAGACAATACATCTCTGTTTATACTTTATGCATAGAATATAAAATAATATTTTGTAGAGCTTTCCTTATACATATTTAGTTCATTCCATGCACATATACAAAACTAACTATTTTCGTTTATTATCCGTACTAAATCATTTATTAATAATTATATTTTTTTAAATTAGAGTGTAAAAAAATTATCAAGATAAAAATAGAGAAGAGCTACAGAAGAAGATGAGAAACACTAGAAAAGCATCAAAATAAGAACTAAATAATAGCACCGCAAGTATGTATTGTTTTTGCGTAGCTGAAATCAAAACAGAAACAAAGGGCATAATAAATTAATCACTCCGAGGGTTGGGCTCCCCTTTAATGCTTCCTTAGTGCATTGTCTGATGGCAATGGCCAAATTAAAAAGAGGAACACAACAACATCTCCTCTATCGTTTACGCGACACTGACCTTTGCTATTTATTTGTGTTATTTTAGTATCTCTGCAAATTTAACAATCACTAAGTACAAAACAAAAAATTATAACCATTAACTCAAAATATAATTTTATGTTATTGACTAAGTTTGAACATAATACAAAAATAAATGTATTTTATTTTCTTCAAGGATACATTATAGTTCGGCAAAATAAGCGAGTAAATATACGCTTAATAAAATCGTAAGAAAACTTTTCTATCCCCTAAAATATTAGATCCGGAAATAGGCACATAAACATAAACCTTACATTGAGTAAAGAAAATACACAGAATCTTTTTAAATTCCCTCCCTTATATTTCAAAGCTCAAAAGAAATCGCTTGCAATATCTGTCTGAAAAATATATCGGATTGCTTTGTCGCAGCTTTGGAAATCGAAATCTATTTTCCTTCAAATCTAAGTGAATCCCGTGCGGATTGGAAATGTACCCTTTACCTACCGCCGGGCGAGGCAATTGATATTCCAACAATACAATGTATGAATAAAATATAAACTGAGCTCTATCAGCCGTGTTCGCCGATCGCCGTGTCGGATTTTGGAGAATGTCTTATTATTTCTACACTTTATTTTTGTCTACAGATTTTTCTAGCACTCCAGTTCGGAAAGTTCTATAAATAACACAGTGGATCGAATAGTCGATCTAGTACGGTTTCAAATGCTAGAAATATCTTTAAATCAAAAGTTGAAATGGTGTGATAGTCAAAAATATAAAAAAAGACGAAAAGATACAAGGTATTGTAGAATATTATACCATCTCTGTGGGTCTGACAGCAAAATCATGCGCAATAAAAGTACCCTGCGCATGTAGGTAGGTCGCTATCGTAATTTTCTTTATTGTTCTTACCGCGCCGGGTAGCGACAAATCCAGGGAGATATTCTAGGCTCGCTCGCTAAACAGTTGTTTCGGATATATTTACTCGTATCACTTTACTACTGTGACTGAATTTCATGCACTCCTTTACTTGCTACTTGGTAAAGTTATTTGTACTTACTTACCCATTACTGTAACATTTGGTGATAATTTGATTTTAAATTCGGGACTTAATAGTCGTGCGAGTTTTTCTAACTACCAGCACTTGGTCTTCATTATTTATTTGTGCACTAACTAGCAAATTATTTATTAGTGCACTACTCGTAGGATGACCAAAGAATATAATAGAATAGACATTTATTGCAACGCCAAAAACACACAGACACAAAAAAATTTAATAACACTTAAACAAGCAAAACAAAAATAAAAAGAATTAATAAACAAAATAAAAATACAAAAAACAAAAGAAAACAACATAAAATAGGACAAAGCAGGCAAAAAGCAGAAAAAACTACATAAATATAACGACTACAAATGTTGTACTGTCATTTGTGCGGTTGTGGCGCAAAAGGACTTCATTCAGGTGATACCACAGCAGAATACAATAAGTGCGATACTAAGTGTCATAGATACTCAAGAAATAAATAGAACCAGGAGACCCGATGTAGCTTAACCACGTGTATTGTTCGTAAAACAAATAATAGCAGCTTTACGTGGCTATCAGCAATCATATCTAGAACTGCAATTAAAAAAATACCCCTTAAACTTCCGATACGGGATGCGATAGCATTCAATGTACAAATATATCATACCCTTGGTATAATAAAGCCACATGCGATTATACGTCACAAGTGCTTCTATCACATGGAAGTCATAAAAATAATATGAACTACATGAAACTAATTATGTACATGTGAAATTTTATAACTCTTCTATTAAACATAAAAACGTTATCGACGAATATCGTTCGTAGAATCTATAAACCTCTTTCCAGAAAAATTACCATTATGCAGATATGGCCCTCGCCAAAAGTGCAATATTGTTTTTATATGTATAAGTGACAAACAACAGCAGTGTTTAGTTTGCTATTTGCTATACCGACAAAACCTATAGTGAAAATAGACCAAACTAGTTGCGCGAACGTGAACAATGTAGAGTGAGCACCGACTAGCAAACTTAGGAAGTTTTCAGAATAGGACGGTGGGTATAGTTATTCGCGTCCCCTGCTCATTTAGCTGTCGGAGAGTTATTTAATACTGCGAGTGACCCCCGGCCCGCGAACACCACTGCTGCATTGAACACATCTGCTGGACATTCTGACGCTAATAAAATAAAGAATTTCAAGTAAAGCCATGACAATTAATCACATTGTAACAACATAAATAAGTTGTAATGTAATTTATTCAAATTTATAAGTACATACCATCTGATACGCTATGTAGTTTTAGTAGCATCCAAACAAAACCATATCTCATATGACTTTTTCATGGTTCTAAAGAAGGTCTATGCCTATATATTGTAGGGCCGTATAAGTTACGTCTTTTCAGACATTTAATGTTTGAATAATATGTAATCATCACATTGAGTTGATCGGTTGTAATGAATTTTATAAGCAATCGGATTTCAGAAAACACTGCACAATAGTATGGTCCGTAATCTTCAGCATCTTAAATAAAATAGTCCAGAGTTGTACTATATGGCCCGTATCTTATGAATTAAATATGAGCGCTTTATTCGATTCCCGAGTCCCTCGATATCTGATAATAAAAAAGAAATTTATCGCACACATACGGAGCAACGAGCGGCGAGCGAGGCCCAACTCATCGGCCGCTATTTTTTACTGCGTCTTTCCGCCGACAATCACTTTATAGCGACCCCTGTCCGAGCGCTCGATGACAGAATTATTTATCAGTTTGAAAAATGACGGAAAATTGAATGTAGTCGCAATGTTTACAACGCATTTTCTGTCCGGTGTCCTCGGGGGCTCCTTCCCTCGCGTTCCGATGTCCACTTTTCAAAGAGGCCGCTCGGACGAGGGTCGAAAAAGTGTCCCCAGAGTAAAAAATAAAAAATATATATTGTATCTTCGCTTTCCGAACGTTACCTTACATGTGTACGCGGTGGATGACAAAGAAAAAGTCTCTTCTGATGAAATGAGAGTGGAGGCGGGCTGATACTTTATTCATTTTGTCGTATAATTGTTTTGCGCTGCGGGAGTAGCATTACGCTGTGACGCAATCTATTTGAGTGACCTGACGGCAACGGCAGAGCCAAGTGAGCACGGCAAGAGCGGTGAGAGATGCGCACTTCCGACTCCAGAGTCATTGAATTATCAAATGTAAACCTAGAACTCATTTTCATGTTTCTAATGATAGACTATTTTTTAGAGTTTAGAGTTATGTATATACGAGTTGGCTCGTGACCTAATTTATTATATATAGGAGCCTAATTTATTGTAGTCTTTGGAGAAATGTTTTCGATCCATTCTATCACTACAGTTCTCTTTTTTGAAGAGTGGCCCCGTATTCCGTCGTTTACTCTATCGGCTGTTAATTTTTATATTATATATTAATTGTTATTACTACTTACTGATTACTTACCATGGTATAACTTCTTCTTACCATCCCGACATTTCCGAACGGTTATAATCACTCTAGCCACGAGTTAATTGTCATCCATGAAGCTGAAATATTTTATCATGAATCCTAAAATTTGTGTGTAAATATTATTATATGATCACATTTGTGAATATGTTAGTTCACTTAAAGTACCGAAAAAAAAACAGCACAGAACTATTCCGAATTTTTTGTTTTTTTACCTTTACCAAATATAAATTCCGGTGTGTTTTATTTTGTGTGTTTCGGGATTGCTAAACTTCTTTTGTTTCAGCGATCCTACCACAAATGTCACAAATCTATGAACCACGATAAAATCGTAGATATATTCATTATTATTTACCATTATAAATTACGAACGAGTGATACGCCTGGTGGTAAGCGACACGCTTATCCACAACAGTTGCAGTGCCACTCAGAGTTTTAAATCACAAAGATCTGAACGGCACTGCTGCACCCATCACGCTGAGGCGTAAGTTGACTAGTCCTATGTGCCTGTAATTTTACCAGCAACCTTACCCTTCCAAAACCCGAACGCAGTAGCGCTCACATTACCGCTGACGGCAGAAATAGGTAAGGTGGCAGTACGTCCCTGAACCAACTCTTTCACGCTGCTACTAAAATATATTGTTATATATTTATTCACGTTTATCATTAATATGTATTTATAAATGTCATACGTTGAAGCATCTGAAAGAGCTAATATAATTACTTCTATGGATTTCTGACATTGAAATTCGTCATTTTTAAGGTACTGCTCGTTCATTGTGCTGACTTTCCTGAGAAGAACGAGCAAGAAACTGCAGGGGTTGATATATTCAAATAAACTTAATTGATTTGCTTCATTAGGTCAGGATACGCATTCGTTAAAAGTTAATGCGAAACTTATTTAGCGTGACAATGTGCTCGTTAGAGCAACGTAAGGATTTCGTATCCCTGGTATAATAAAGCCAGATGTGATCATACGTCAAAAGTGTTTTATCACATGAAAATCATAAACACAATACGAACTACATGAAACAAAATGGCGTATATATCAAATTTTATAACTCTTTTAATGAAGCATTAAAAAGTTATAGACTAATGTCGGTCCTAGAATTTCTAAACCTCTCTCCTGAAAAGTTGTCATTTTGCAAATGTAGCTTTATTATACCAAGGGTGCGTATATTTTGATGGAAGAACTACAAAGATTAATAATACTTTGTATTTTTTTTTTCATTGAATTGATAATCAATTATTTTTTGTGAAATTACTCCACTAGTTTGTTATAATTATTAATACAAAGAGCGAACACTCAGAGAAAATTCCTTTGATCCGGCCGGATTCGAACCGACGTCTTCTAGCTTACCGTGCCAGACGCTATACCAACTAAGCCACGGAACGATACAGCGGACCTCACGAATTTTTCTATGTGCTTGCGTCGTGTCTCTGTATTCGGTTTTTTCAACGATTTTTTAGTCGTAGCGCCATCTATGAGAAATCTATGAAAGATTTATCACCCAGTTGGTACTTTTACAGTTACCAGTCCTGGCGAGAAATGTCGCTTTTCGCTGTATTAAAAAAAAAATTATTGAATTGATTTTCAATTATTTTTTGTGAAATTACTCCGCTAGTTTGTTATAATTATTAATACAAAGAGCGAACACTCAGAGAAAATTCCTTTGATCCGGCCGGATTCGAACCGATGTCTTCTAGCTTACCGTGCCAGACGCTATACCAACTAAGCCATGGAACGAACCAGCGGACCTCACGAATTTTTCTATGTGCTTGCGTCGTGTCTTTGTATTTGGTTTTTCCAACGACTTTTTAGTCGTAGTGCCATCTATGAGAAATCTATGAAAGATTTATCACCCAGTTAGTACCTTTACAGTTACCAGTCCTGGCGAGAAATGTCGCTATTTGCTGTATGTTTAAAAATTTTTTTCATTGAATTGATATTTAATTATTTTTTGTGAAATTATTCCACTAGTTTGTTATAATTATTAATACAAAGAGCGAACACTCAGAAAAAATTCCTTCGATCCAGCCGGATTCGAACCGATGTCTTCTAGCTTACCGTGCCAGACGCTATACCAACTAAGCCACGGAACGAACCAGCGGACTTCACGAATTTTTCTAAGTGATTGTATTGGGTTTTTTTCAACTTTTTAGTCGTAGCGCCATCTATGAAAAATCTATAAAAGATTTATCACCCAGTTAGTACCTTTACAGTTACCAGTCCTGTCGAGAGATGTTTCTATTCGATATTTTGTATTTCTATTAATTTAAAGCTTTGAGAATATCTCTTTAATATCTATAACTTACCTTTAAATTGGCATGATTGCCTCCAATTTGTTTTTAAATAAAGATTCTACAACTGTGGAAAACGCATTTAATGACTTGGTATACAAAATTAGAACATCTAAAAAAATTTCTATTTTCTACTCCTTAATCTAAAAAAGCCAACGCATAACATCGAACAAAGTAACCATGTGTTCGCCATTTTACATTAAAAAAGAAAATTACATATGCAAGCATATGAAAATTACAATACTAAAGCAATGTAATACAATATATCAAAATTAATACGTGTTTGGGAGCGTCATATTAATATTTTATATTTTATATTCTGCCCTCGTAACGAAAAAAGGCACAACTATGCGTACTTTATACAGCAGTTGTGCCTTTTTTCATTCTGAGGGCAGTATTCTGTTCAAGAACATAGTGACGCGTTTAAGGAGACTCTTTAAATTAGTGTAAATACGACGATCTTTTTTTGGAACTCATTAAATTTCATTATAGTTCTGTACTGTGCATAGAACTATAATGATTTTTTTCAGTTGAGTAGGAAGTACCATAGACAATGTAATTTTGGTTCAGAACTAAAAAGAGCGCCTTTGTGATATGGTTTATGAAATTGTAATTGACAGATTAAGGAGTAGAAAATATACATTTTTTTTAGATGTTCTAATTTTGTCTACTAATTAAATTCGTTTCCCACAGTAGCAGAATCTTTATTTATTTAAAACAAATTGGAGTCAATCATGCCAATTTAAAGGTAAGTTGTGGATATTAAAGAGATATTCTCAAAGCCTTACAATAATAACGCATAGAAACCTAGTCCGCACACGCTAAGTGAGGCAAACTGAAGCGCTCCCAATGGGCCTACACGAGCGGGCGGGCCGTCAGTGCTCAAGGTCAACTTGCACCGCGAACAGCTCAAGAATTTTAGCTAAAAATGACGAAATGTGCGGTAAATGAGTGTAAAAATACGTCAGACAAACATAAAATAGATACTAACATCACATTCCACAAGGAAGTAACGCGTTTCAACTTGTATTCTTATATAAATATTCACTAAAACCGAAAATTAACCTACTACTAAAACTAACCTACATGAATTTGATTTTTGCCTCACTTGTGACAGTTCGTTTGATATGAAACTATCACTCTATGTGTTATTATTCTAAGCTCAAAGCTTTAAATTAATAGAGATACAAAATATTGTTCATCTTCATGGTCCTTGGTGTAATAAAGCTACATTTGCAAAATGACATCTTTTCAACAGAGAGATTTAGAGATTCTACGATCGAAATCAGTCTATAACTTTTTTATGCTTCATCAAAAGAGTTATACATTTTGATATATACGCCATTTTGTTTCATGTAGTTCGTATTGTGTTTATGATTTTCATGTGATAAAACACTTTTGACGTATGATCGCATGTGACTTACTTTGCTCTAAGGACATCTTCTAGCAAACTTCGAATTCGGCCGGATCGAAGGAATTTTTTGTAAGTGTTCGATCTTTGTACGAATAATTATAACTAACTAGTGGAGTAATTTCACAAAAACATTATTGAACATCCATTCAATACAAATTTGATTACTTACTTAGTACAAATTTTAAGTTACTTACATAATACGACCATAGATATTTCATGCTGCGTGTTTAATGTGTGCATGAGAGAGAATGCTTATTAAATGTGTATTCACTAATATCATCAGGTTATTATTTAACAAAATTGTCAAATAAATTATCAATTATCCATTTTTATCGAGATACAAATTCCCTCCAACTTAGTAGAAAGGCGCTGGAATTATATATCAGAAAGTTAACATTGCTATCACCCATTGCGCCTTTCTACTTCAGCAGTGAACTGGCTCATAAATATGTTCAAATATAAACTCAAATGAAATAATCTGTGTTTTACATACGTAGTTTCGTTTGAATTTGACCTGTTTTGAATATATCACGTTTATTTTAACAAGTCGCGGTAGAGGCGTTCTACTTGAGTTTCCTTTGAACAACGCTAAAAACAATATAATTTTAAAATAATCTAACATTAAGCCGTGCGGGAATAAATTCGGCATATGCAGGACGTAATAATACTATAATTCATTCAGAGAAGTACTACCACCTTACCTTGCCTATTTCTGCCGCCAAGCAGGCATGTGAGCTTTACTGCGTCTCGGTTTTGAAGGGTGGGTAGGGGTGCTGGTGAAATTGCAGGCACATGGGACTAGTGAACTTATGTCTCAGGGTGACGAGCACAGTGGCGATGCAACTGTTATGGATAGGCGTGTCGCTTACAACCAGGCACCGATTGTTCGTCCCGTCACTTGCTATCATAAAAAAATAATAATAAAACTCGCTATCATAAAAAAAAAAACTCTACCAAAACAGTCTGTATATGTTTACGACTTTGCCCTGGTATATCCTTTGGTCTAAAATATGGTCTATAGCCGATGGGTGTAAGTAAAAACACTAAGGATCTTTTATGCATTTTAGACTTATCCATATCTTTTAGATATATTATTATCCTTCTTCCCACTTAGCTAGACTTCACATCACGGATACAGATTTCTTTGAATGTAAAGATGATGTGGGAGACCTAGGTAAGATCTTTTTCTCTTCCTGATCTATTCTATCATCTTCTACCTTCTAGCATGACTCACTACATATCAGATTCTTTACCATAATTTATTTATATTTGTGTTGTGGAATTTTGCATCAAAGTCAAATTTGTTGTCTTTCATAGGTATAAATTAAACAAATCATACTTGAAATGTCTTCTCTGTTTTCTGTATATGTACTAACTATTAGTATTTAAGTCTAAATGTTACTAACATGGGGCCTTGTTACCTTAATATACGACATTAATAATTATATTATAATAAAACTACTCAAAATTTAAATCCATATAATCTTCATTTCATACGTAAGTAAAATACCTAATATTGATTAAACTCTACTGCTCATTCGTAAGGCAGATTCCCCTGAAAATAATAAGCAAGAAACTGTAGGGGTTGCTCTTTGTAAATAAACATTTGTACACATTTATCACTTATAATATTTATTTCAATCCAGATAACTTGTAAGACCTAAACGGGTCACTACTACTGATGTTTGTCGTTGAACTACACATAACGTTTAGTATAAATATGTTGTTTCACTATAGTTTTAAACTTCGTGAATGGCAAATTTGAAATATCAACCGGAATCATGTTATAGAAGTGTATATATTTAATTTTAGTCATAATAGTCTTACATTGATTCATATAGACCTTTCTAGACCTAGCGAAGGCTTTTGATACAGTTTACATCACTGTGCTGTTACAGAAGCTTGAATCGCTTGGTATAAGGGGCATACAGCTTAAATTACTCGAAAACTACCTGGAGGACCGATCCCAATGTGTTAAAATAAGTGACATTCATAGTTCTGATCTGAAGTGCACTTCATTTGGAATTCCTCAAGAAAGTATTTTAGGACCAACACTTTTTCTGATTTACATTAATGACCTTTGTAACCTAGATTTACAAGGTGGAAAGATCATATCCTATGCTGATGATACTGTTCTACTCTTTTCTGCAAACTCTGACAAGGAGGTATACGAGTATGCACAGCGTGGATTCAATATAGTAAATAACTGGCTCCAACATCATTTGCTAACACTAAATACGGATAAAACTTGTTTTATGCAATTCCATATGCGGAAATCAAAGTCATTTACATCTAACCCTAAACTATATGCTCACCATTGTTTTGAGCCTACTAACAACCTGTGTAAATGTCCAGACATTGCTATTACTAACAAGATAAAGTATTTAGGTGTTATATTAGATGACATCCTATCCTTTAAACACCATATCGAAGCACTAAGCGCCCGACTCCGTAAGTTAATGTTTGTGTTTAAAAAACTACGCGTTTCTGCTGATTTTAAAATAATCAGGCAAGTTTATTATGCATTATGCCAATCATTAATTACTTACTGCATTACATATTGGGTTGTTATAGCTAAAACAAGCTAAAGAGCCCAGCGAGCTGTCCTAAAGGTTTCTACCCACCGCCCTTTCCGTTACCCCACTGACCTTCTGTATAAGTCATGTAAAGTATTAACTGTAAGGCAATTATTTATTAAGTCCACAGTCCTCAAACAGCACGTATTACTCCCATATATTACTGAAAACACTAATAAAAGACGAAAAGATATTGTCTGCCCCAAAATTATATCATCAAAACATACTTTTATTTCAAGATTTTTTGTGTTTCTTGGACCATTTTTGTACAATAAATTAAACGCCAAATATTCCATTTATAATTTCTGTTGCTTTAAGGTAAAGAAAATTCTCCAAGAAGCTCTTCAAAATATGTCCTATGTGGATACAGAGAATTTATTTATTATCGTAAAATAAATGTTGTCTTGTTTAAGTGTATATTTTTCTGATTGTCAATTTATTGTTTAACTGTTTAATTTTATTTCATAAGATTCTCCTAAAAAGTATTTATAATATTAATAGTATCCACGTTTATAATTAGTAGTACTTTTTACCTGAAATACAGGAATTTCCATGTACATTATGTTACTGAATAAACAATTTTTATTTATTTTTTTTTTTTTTTTTATATTTGGCTCTTTCCTGTCCATTTCTTGGGCTGATGACGTTGGCGCATAACACTTACAAGATTCGTTCAATAGCACAAATTTAGACCTTAGGAAAAATATATATTTAATAAATCAAAAGAACTTACGTACCTACCTAAGTACAAACCCTACGTTATTTTAACTACGTAAAATAAAAGTTATACATTGTACATAGTTTTAACTTGTAAAGAGAACAGAACATTGCAAAAGACAACATGTTCGGTTATTTATGTACAGTAAGCCACACCTAAGTATATACTATCTGCCCAAATGCTTTGTTCAAATTATACCTTATATTACTTACAAATACGTTCAAAAATGCGAATTGATAAACGGCAGTTTGCATAGATTAACCTGCGGCTGTGTACATACGTGAAAATTTGTAAATAGTCGTACTGTCGTACAGGTTATGTTACGTAGATAATCTTATTTCAGTGTCCGTTTCAGTACTTCTACAAATAAATAGCCCAATAAACATTATATACGACGTTCATATAAACAAAGGCGTTTATATGAAGTTTATTACCTGTAGGCATATATTAGGCGTAGGCGTATGTATTATGGCACCCATGGCCGGTCGTAAAAATGTTTTATTCACCCCATACGGCGTCGTAAAAGGCGTAATAACGTGAGGAGGTATCGTGGAAGCAATTACTGATCTGTTATAGTTTCTTACAAAGGCGCTTCTTTATTATCCTTTTATTATCGACTCGTTCGAACAAGGACGCTATTTAATTCAATATAGTTTTTTGTATCATTAATCCGTCGTCTTCAGACAAGTTAGTTAATTTAAATGTACATTATTTATCTCGATTTACACCAAGTAACTCTAAAAATTAGATTCGTATTTTGACGTGATTACCACCAATTAACACCCAGTTACACGAGGAGAAAGTTTAAGCGCGGCGGGCGCGCGGCGACCGCCCAGTTACCACGCCTTCATGTACATTAATGACGAATCTGAATTCTATTTACTAGGCAACAACATTGAAATACCTCTGAATAATGAAACCGCGCGGCCGCCGCGCGGTCGCTGCGCGGGCCGCCGCGTAGACCAAATTCAAGCCAGTCTCGCCCGCGCGCCCGGGACGCTCATTTAAGTTAAAACGTAAAAGCTAAATAAATATAGCGTACTTTGCCATAACAGTAAGACGCACGCGGTCGCTGCGCGGCGGCAACGCGGGGTGAGCGCGATGAAATTCGTGTCGAATAAATGCGCCCTTACACTGTCAAATACAGATTTACAAAAAAAACATATCTACATAAAGTTAAAACAATAGTAATAGTAATATGATTAGGTAGGTACTATTTTGTAATGTACGACATTACAAAATAGTACCTACCTAATCCAAAAACTACTTGCTTATCTTTGAACATAAAAATGTAAACTACCTTTCTTTAAACCAGTGCATCACAAGAAATCGTATATTCAGCATCAGTGTACTTAATTATTTAGTTACTCTACCAAGTAATCAATATGAACGCAAAGTCTTCAACTCGTAAATCAAAAATGTACTTTTACTAGAGGCTCAAGATAAAAGTTGCGCAACAAAACCTTATCCGTGTTTCAGGTCACGATTCTGCAAAATCGACGAAAATAAAATCAAACGTTCCGCCGTTCAGTTGTCGAAACGGAAAATGTGATATTGCAGGTTAGACGCGCACAATGACATAAGACTGCGGGGGTTCACCAGGTGCCTACAGACCACGACTCTCAGGCCATAACGTAGCCAGTAAACTTTTCCAAATCTACGACTTTAACTGAATACTAACCACAACTATTACAAAAATCGCAGTTGCGTATAGGACATAATTTTCCATTGGAACTAAAGATATATCAAAGTTATTATCTATTATTTAGGTAAATATTAAGACCTATAATTCATAATTTATAACAAACATTTACTACGCCTACGATTGGAGCAGATAACCCTCACCCTATTATAATCATAACAGAATATCATAAGTCCGCCCGCCCAACGAGGAAAAACTGCCGCTTGTAGTCGTTGTTGCCGCCCGCCTACAATATCATAACGCAATGCGATTGGTTGCATGAGTTGATATAATATCATAACGGACTGCGATTGGGCGAAGGAACAAGCCACGCGTCCCTTACCCCGCGCCCCCGCTTCATTAAAGGTTAGTGCACCGTAGATGGTCTGCGTCGTTATAATAAGTTTTACGTTCGTATGTGCCCCGCGCGCCTCAATAAATATGTCGGGCCGTTTGGGGGGGCTGGCCGAGTATGAGCGGTAGGAAATGCCGACCGCCGACCGCCGCCGCTGGATCAATAATAATACTCGCCCATATCTGCAGTGGACTGGATCTGCTTGAGAAAGCGGCCCCGGCCCCGCCGCCCCGCCTGCTACACAAACAATATAAATCATTTTCTCGGCGCTGAAACCGCGGCTACACACAACCCGCTTCCGCTTATCGCGCCCGCCTGAAACGCCTGTTCAAGTATTTCGCGATTCATAATATACGGACAAAGTATGATTAATATATTTATTTTACATTTATACAGATTTGTTTATAGGAATGTCTAGTTGACAAAAGAGAAAACCAAAAATCGATATATATATTTTTTTAACTTTGTTCATTTTTTAGATTTGATTTGAAAATAAGTTATCAATTCCAAGTTTATAAGAACTTACGTACAGGTCTGATTTATATTTGTTCTTTCATAGGTATACTTTAGAAAGTCAGAGACCACTTTAAACATCCACATGCTCTAGGTATCTCTCACGAGTCAATAGGTATGGTATGTCAATGAAACTGATGTTGGCGCTGGCGAACTTTGCACAATTTATCAAATTGAGTTACCGAGGGGCAATATCGCAGAGCGAACGCAATATTGCAGCGCGTGACCGCGTCTGCAATACGCGCTCAATACATCGGCCGGCGGGCGCCGGGCTCACGTCCGCCGCCCCGCCCGTCTTCTGGCCACCCGCGCCCCCTGCCCGACTGACCACCTAGATATTTAGCTAACAATGCCTCGCTGCGTCCTCCATCCCTCTCCCTCCGGCCCACATGCGACCCGCCTGACAGAGATGCCTGCACTCTCCTCCGGTCATTGCTATATTTATTGGCGACGCTCATAAGTACGCGGGTCAGGTTATAACTTCTACGAAATGAATGGCCGAGGCACGTAGGAGGCGAGCGCCCGCCACGCTTAACAAGAAAGCACCTCCACAGATCTTGGAGGGGCCAGCATCCCCACGCCGGCGTTATAATTAAAAAACAAAAGAATACAAAGCCACTCAGCCTCTTGGCCGCCATCCCTCGTTCGACTTTCATGCGAAAAATGCAACACCAGACAGTTTTACTGAAACTGGTTTAAGCTTGGAAGAGTAATAAAATTGGCATCCGCATTTTAATATTTTCATAACAAAATAATGAAAAATTACTTAGATGTATAGTATATGCCTACGTCATGCCTGGTTCAATACTTCAAGGTTCTAAGAAACTGGTGCCATTCGAGGTGTTATTCATTAAGGAAGCACAATATTAGTGTGAACAAAATCTCTGGGCGCCGCCCGCCCACGTCTCTGACGTAGGGACTGTTCCGACTGTTATTGCCGTTACGAGTAAGTTCATAAAGAGTAACAGAATTTTATAAATTAAATCTTAATAGTAGTAGATTACATCGTATGTATACTGTGTAATAAGATTGATAGTTATAACGACATATGCTAGTTAGTTAAAACTGATTTTTCGTAAATAGATCAAACAAATTAATATAACATAATAATATTATCATTTAGTGTTTTTTGAATAAAAACACATAACCGTTTTCTCTTTTGAAAAAAATTATCTTAACTCACTGTTATTAAAATAAGTGCAAATTTTTAAAACAAGTCCCAATATTATTGGGACCCAGTATACCTATTTTTTTCGAATAACCACAGTGTAGTGAGCATCCAAGTATCCAATCTATTTTTAACTCATAAACAAACCATCAGACTCATCTATGCGGCGATCACTATTCATGCGGCCAGAGCTCCTTTTACAAATACCATTACGGAGTTGGCAGATGACCGCACGGTTTTATAATGCGAAGGGAACGTCGTGGCCCCCCTGCACCTCCCGCACCCGCCCCCTGCCTCTCGCCCGCTCCCTTGACCATCGACCGACAATTGTAAATGGCACATAAAATAAATGAATGTGCAGCGGGACTCGCCTCTGCAGCAGACAATATAAATTACGACCGGACGATTATATTCCGGCGGGAATGAAGTGTTTTCCTTCAGATACATTTTACATCTCTGGCCGGCCGCGCGGCCTCGCCGTATAAATTCACGGCAGCGCTGCCCACCGCCCGCTCTCGTTAGCCGTGCGTGTAATTGGCTACTTTGTTTTCTGAATCTACTCTGATTAGATATTATTCCTATTGTAATGTATATTTGACAATGCAATACAGACTAAACTTAAATAACTAGCCTAGAATATACTATTACATTCATTAAATTTATAGTGATATCTGTCCAATTTCTTAGTAGTTAATTATTAGACACAACATCCATTATTATAGGTAACGTGTGTAACTGGGATAGCACATGAAATTCTGTTTAAAGTTAATATGAACTAATTTTTTTCACGTACGACATCAACATATTGTAAAGACTACAAACAATGTCCATTATGTACCCACACCGGTAGATAAGAAGGAACGTAATAAATACAATAACACACTCAATCTTCCGAAAGCAATTTTGGGGAAGGCCTGTGCCGTGATAATTTAAGTCCAGCGCAGACGAAGTTAATGGCAAATTTCCAATAACATCTCATTGATCTCGCTAAGTGAAATTTATGGTATAATTAGGGCTGAGAGCGAGAGCATACTATGCGTCCTTTTAACTTTGTTTTAGTTGCTCCATTGGATTTTCTTTTGTATTATGTACAATATTCCGAACGAAAAGTATGTTGGAAACAAAATCGCACGATAGTTACACCAGAGAGTAAACAAATTCTCACTTTTCACCACGACAATAAAACACCTCAAGACGACCGACGGTAAATTTGTTTAATAGATATCTTAGAATTTGTATTCTTCAACGTATAATATAACCATTAGTAATATAAACGTACGCAGAAAAATATACAGCAATAATAACAGCACACTTATTTCCGAAGATCCGTTAAACGAACGGGTAACGTAATTTTTTTGCCGGTGTGGCTTAATTAATCCGGATGAATTATACCAACTAAGTGGCATAAAACGCGTTATAACGTAAAGGTACATGTGCACTATGTAAATAAGATAAATTATCACGTAACTACAGAATTACTTTTGCTTTACAAAGACAGACTAATCACGGGCTGAATGAGTCATCCGATATCGCAGACCAGTCATTTGGTCAGTGTCGCAAAACTAATGACACATAATGACGACCGCGCTAGTAGCCGGGGGGGTGGTCACCTGAAACAAAGCAACTGTTCACCTGCGTTAGACGACAATGAGCAGTAACACTCGACATTACAGAATATTGTTGTGCATGGATTTCCGTCAAGGTCTGTTAGTCTTCTCCCCGGGAGGTCTTGCCCTCTCGGGTGCAGTTGGAACCAGTGACCACCTGGACACCCATGTACCTACCTACGGCTAATTGAGAACTTCCTGAGGTACATTTGTTTTGTTTTGGAATGAAATAGCTAAACAAATTTCTTGTCATATTAGCTAAACAGTCTACTATATAGACTTACATACAATTAGAGATTTTTAAACCTATAACTTATACGTTCATTTTATACTGCTAGTTACAGGTCCAATAACAGTACGACTATCAAAATTTCCAAAATCAACACCTACGTAATTTTCTTATATAATCAAAATACAACCTCAGTGGCGAAATGAATTTTTTTTTAATTTACTTGGGTATAAACACTATAAAATACATCAAGGTGTTCATATTCAGTCCAGTAAAGTCGCTCTTACTATATTTATTTGATTTAGTTTTAGGAATTTCAAAAAAGTCAATAAATTTACTCAAAACATTATTATCCATATCTTTTTAACCTATAAATGCATTTTAGTAGCAGTAAAAATCCTTGTGAAAGAGTTCGACCAGGGAAGTACCGCCGCCTTACCTATTTCTGCCACCAAGCAGTAATGTGAGAATTACCGCGTTCCGGTTTTGAAGGGCAAGGGTGCTGGTTGAAGTAATAGGCACATGGGACGTAGTGACTGTGCTCTTCAGATCTTTGTTATTTAAAACTCTGAATGGCACTGGTACTGCTGTGGACAGGCGTGTCGCTTACCACCAGGCGCATGGCTTATTCGTAATTTAATATAATAAATAATAATGAATATTTCTAAGACTTTATCGTGGTTCATAGATTTGTGACATTTGCGGTAAGATCGCTCAAACAAAAAAATTTAGCAATGGTAATCGTCTGCCGTACGAGCCACTTCCGAGTGCTCGTCACTGACTTCGCAGCAACCTATTATACAATGCAATATATATTATACAGTGAATCTTCGGACTGCTAAGTTCCTAATTCTTAAACGCAACCCGTTTTTGGAACAGGCGTACGCACTACCCAGCAAAAAGGAGTTTTATTATATCAACTAGCTTTTTGCTGGAAAAATAATAGGCACATGCGACTTGTCAACTTATGTCTCAGGGTGACGGGCATAGTGGCAGTGCCCCTCAGATCTTTGCGATTTGAAGCTCTGAGCGGCACTGCGACTATTATGGACAGGCGTGTAGCTTACAACCACGCACACTACTTCTTCGGCCCGTCATTTTGTATCATAAAAAAATGCATTTACAATGTTCTCCGTTACAATTTGTGAATAATGAATGTGCGAAACGTTGGTTTGTTTGAAAAAACAAATATACGCGATTTAAATCCGGAAAAACAGTTTCATTTCCTACGTGTAACAATCGCGAAACCATAAGAAAAAGTGTATTTAATTGAATTGAAGAAAATGGATCACATTTTAACTTCTTAATTATACTCTATACATCAACACCATGCTAACATCTAACTAAGTCACAACCGTCACGCCACCTAAACTAGCCATTAGCTGTGTAAATTATAAGATCAAGTCGCTTGCTATATCTAATCAATTATCTAAATACCGTGCATTTAATTTGCAAGTGAAAAGTTTGTCTCAGTTGGAAAAGTGCAAGCAATGAAGTGAAAGTAAGCGATGCACTCGCCGGCGCACGCGTCCATTTGTAATAGAATTATAGCAATAAATCGCATTTCGAATCGAATGTACAACTGCATTACACTTTCACGTTTTCCGTGAAGACTAGTAAAATGTCATATAAAATGCATAAGTACTTTACAGAAACAACTATATGAAATTAAATTGATCATTGTTGTTGAGAGACATGAAATAAACACACTGCCTCCGTGGCTGTAACAGTTAGGCCACACAGGTCTGCCACGCAGAGGTCCCGAGTTCGATTCCTACATTTACTTATCTCATGAGTTTGGGTATAATTTGTGGTTGTCTATGTGTGTGTCCATGGCACCCGCGATACAGGGTTTCCGTAGTGCGGGGCTATGAATGTGAGCGTTTAAAAAAGCAAAGTTTGACTTTAGTTAAACAGTGTATATCTACCGTAACACTTTGTTTAAAAAAAAAGGAAAAACACAAGCACAAAGTATATCGCTCACCAGCTTCAAGAGAGTCATAAATAAAAAAAAACTATTTTTAAGTATTACCATAGCGCGCGGCACAATTGAAAATATGGCAACTCAGTCTAAATTTAAAGCTAAGTACCTAAGGCACAGGTTACGAAAAATAGCAAAATGAAATAATTCCCGTAACTAATTACGTAAGTGGGTAATAATATTTGTGAAATTATTATTACTACCATTAATTCCTGCATTATTAACTGTTTAATATCTATGTCTTTAATTCTGCGTAAGGTTTGATTGCAATAAAAATAAGGAAATTCATGCTCGCTTTAATTACTCAGTAAAATAGGCGTAGCGATCCATAATTGCAGTTCTCGAAGAAGTAAAGTATAATTTATAATCATGAACAAAAACGAGTCCGAGTGCACGAACCGCAAGTGCTAACGGGAAGCGAGGTAGTGGGCTCATGGCATATAAGTTATCGTTCATGATGCAACCACGTTTTATTGAGCCCTGACTGCATATCACAGGACTATATTGGGAGACCTATTTGGCAATTATAATCAAAGAGATAAGAAACTTTAAGATTTTGAATAATAATGTGTCTAGTCATTTGTTACATGTACAAAGTTTTATTCATATAAAAAGTATAAGACTAAGGTAAAGTGGTTGTAAAATAGGTGTTATTTTCTAGACGGCTAATAGGAGCAGTGGGGCAACAGGCAAAGCACGCATGCGTGCTGAGAGCAAGCACAGCGTACGCGCATCCTGCAGGAAACTATTTAACACACCATCTAATATGTAGTCTAGGCTCTACTCTATGACTAGAACTACTGGCTGAGTGAATATAGTTTTGTATTTAGAATGTGTTTCAAAAATAGGATAGTTAAAAAGAACATCTTGGGAGATTAAAAAGTAGCCCCAAGAAGTAAAGATGTAAAAAATATAATAAATATCAAGTTATGAAGTTAATCCCAGTTTATATAATATTTATAAAGTACCTCTCGCATCCTAAGCTACGTCTCTAGCTTACAGTACTTACACAAATGATTACTTGGTTTTTTATTTATAAATGTAGAGAGGGACGAAACATATATATTTTATAAATAAAGGTAAATGCAGCCACGTGTACAAATATAATCGTCTGTGTTTGGGAGAAAGGGCGAAAGCGCCATTTCGAAAAATCTTTCAGGGGAGAATGTTTTAGATGTTAACGACTATTTTAAAATTTAATTTTGGTTTTAATAATGCTTAAGTGTTAAAATTGAATTTAAAACAGGGCGTAAATATTTTAAAACAGTCGTGAAAAACTAAAACATGCAAACCTGAGATATTTTTCGAAATCGCGCTTTTGCCCTTTTACAAGACAACGACGATATAAAGCTGTACGTATTTAATTTTTAGTGGATCCTGTGTTCTACTACAATATAGTACCTAACAATTGATGCAATATTCAATCAAGGAAAAGATTATTATTGATATTGTACAAAAGTTCATTATTTGACGTACAAAATCTACGAGCATTCGAAACGATTTGTAGCTCAGATGGTAGAGTGGTAGCGGTTGGGACAACAGTAGCTGGTTCAAGTCCTGTCGGGTCGAAGAAATTTTTCTTTGTGTTTTTTCGATCTTTGTATTAATAATTATAGCAAACTAATGGAACCGTTTCATAAAAAAATTACAAATATCAAGGTTGTAGAAACACCATGATATTCAATGAAAAAATTGTAGAAATTCACATTTTTAAATCGATGTATAGTCATTTAATCAAGGCATATAGATATAGACAGAGTGTCAATATAACCATAAACATAGATGCAATATGTATGTATTGAAGAAATAGAGGATCAAGGCGCACGTGTGCGGAGCGGGCTTGAGCGAACGTGTGCGAGGCAAGAAATGAAATTGATGAACTTTTCTCGCAGCAATAATGGCTTTGGCACGTACCAACATAATTCCCGGCAAAACTTCCTCGCAGACCCTGTCTAAATGCAGGGCTGAGCCACACACAATCACGCTTCATATCTTCTTATCTTCATATGTATCTGTTAGTAAATATCCAGCAAAGAACAATCACTTTTTAAGAAATCATTAGCACTTATAAAACTGACACGGTCATAACAGTGATTGAAAATTATGTAATTTTCTGTTAATTTACTAATCGCTAGATAAGTGTAATTATCGCCCACCTCTGTGATTACTACTTACAATGTACCTAATCTCGGTTTGGCTGAAAATAACACCGAGTAGCGTAAGTTTTAAATATCACGACCTTACACAACCCAAATATATCAGGTAAGAAGGTATTTTAACTTATTTAATTTCCGAAAATCCTTAATTTTAGTCTTGGCAGCCCTGACACTAAGGACAGCGGACAGCGCGGGCGAAGAAGGGAGCGCACATCCAATATAAGAAGAGAACAAAATAGGTTTATGTCGGATACTTTGACCATTCGCCCGTAAAGTAACTTTGCTCTACCAGTGACGCCCGCAGCCTCATATCCTACGAACGTTTTTAATATAAATATACCTATATCATATATAGTCCTAGAAAGCATAAATGTATGTATGTATTTTTAAACGATTATACAGGTAATACGACATATTCCATAAACATTATTAAGCTCAAATTAAAGTTTACCTACGTTAAAATAACTTTACTATCGAGTTCATAACCAAAAGGAAATTACTCGTATCGTGCATTGACACGCCACACGACGTATATATGTATACATAAATAGCATCCAACCATTATCATTAGTGAATCAGTAATTTAGCGAGGCTGTGCCGCTACAGTTTACCTAATTCGAGACCTGCATCAAGTATTGAAGCCATGAGATGGCCGATGTCACCTGAGCCACTCTGATATTATTAGCAGCAGCATATCCTCGCGGGATTTACCTTATCTCAGTAACAACCCTTGATACTGTTACCAACTAATATAGTGCTATCTCGATATCAGTAAAATAGCAAACACTAATAATAATAATATAGATATAATAATAATAATAACAAAAAAGTCTAAAATAGATATCCAAAATAATAATAATAGTTCTCTATTCAAGACAACATAGGTCCACTTGTTAGTTTTATCGAAATCTTAGCTACTGTGTTAGTTTACAGTTCAATTTTATAAATGTGATTAAATAAAATACAATCAAAAATAAAAAATCAAATTGAAAATTTAAATAAAATAACATTAAAAACTGAAAATTGAAATATTATAATTAAACAACATTAAAATGTTTATATTTCAATAAAATAAAATAAACATCAAAATTGAAATAAGAGAATAAAATAAAAATTGCACCCTCAGCTTGATATACATTTTAATTTAAAATTTTGTATGACCATTTGCCATACCAACACGCCAACAAAATGCTCAAGCATGGGCTCTGCTATTTTACAACTAAACATTTTCAGAATGCTGTTGAAACTGCTACATGTTCTATGCAGTAAGGATGCTCTCTTCTTTCTCATCATGGTATGAAAGTCACCAGTCCACGCGCCTGCGATCATGCCAGAAGCACTGCAATGACGCAGTAATCCCAACAGCACTCTGAAGCCGTTGCTATACTGTACCTACACGGAAAGTGTCAAACATGTAAAACGTTTGGCACCAAGCTTTAAATAACGTTATCTTGACCTCGCTACTACAACGCGCGAACCTGTGGGCCAACATATTGCACCTAGCCGCTAACGCTCTACATTCTCGCTCAATGTCGGCATAATCTCAAAAACATAATGCCCTAGACATTCAAATAATTTCACTTGTTTAAGAAGTATATTATTTAGTTTGATGACAGCCGCTTTCTTTCTTCTTTCTCTAATTATTTTAATCTTTGAACTTGAATAAATACATATTAATAAAATTTTAAATAATAATGCAATATTTGTTAATTACAGACGCCTATTAATATTTGTTGAACTAGTACCCAGTAGTGTCGGTACAATGAACAGAAACTGGATCAATCGAAACTTATCACTTGTATAGGTATCGGTAGATATTGTTAGTAGTGTAGTCTAGGCTCTACTCTATGCGTAGAATCACTGGCTGAATGAATAATAGTAATAGTTTTGTAATTAGAATGTTTTGAAAAATGAAGTAAGAAAAGAATAGAGCATCTTGATATAACGAAATATAACCCAACGCCAAAAGCATGTAAAAAAGTGCAATAAAGTATATTTTGAAGATTATTCCAGTTTAAATTCATAAAAGTACCTCTCGCTACGCAACCCAAGCTACGCCCCAGTTACAAATGGTGGAGGCGCCGGGTATATTTCGAATGAAATGATATCTCCGAAGATATCGCGACAAACTTTGTCGCAGCAATCTCTTTCTTTTTGTCTTTGCTAAAATCACTTTGAATCTTTTACTTGACAATATCTATTGGATGTAATATTGACAGTGGAGCAGCGAACTAATCAATCAAAGCGCACAAAAGTGAAGCCAAAGTCACCACGAGCGCGCCGCTTAATCAGCGCTGACCGGCCGCCCTATATTTGCGTATGCAAAGAGCCAGCCACATTAACGATGCCATATAGCCAGCGTAGCGTGCTGCGATTGGGCAAACACATATCTGCATTATAAACAGCGTCCGAGAGCACAAACGCGCACTGTGGTCGGCCTTTACCGGTGCCGGCTAATCAACGGGCGGCCCCGACCTTCCGCAGCCGAACAAACGCTACGCCACACTCTGCCTACAACGCACAACACATAGTACACAGCACCCCTGCTGCAAAATTGTTAGTCCATCCTATTTACTTGATTTCAAAGTTCGTTCCTAATTACAGGAAGTTTCCACACGGAAAATATAATTTACATCCATAATTACAAATCACACACAAATAATTAAAAATAATAAATCCAAAATTAAAAATGTCAAATTTTTCCGACTTTAAAATACAAAATAGTAGACAGATGTAGTATATGATATTTCTCTAGTAAATAATATATTTATTTTAGTAGAGACACAACGAATACTAAGAAATTGTTAGCTCTAATCGTTAATAATAACTACTTGAAAAAAGCGAAATCTTAATGCGTTCTTGTTATAGAATCAGCGGCAGCATAACGTGAAAAGTAATAATTGGTCACATTAGCCACTTTACCTCGATATGTAATAAAGCAGAAATGATCATACCAAGTGTGTGTCTAACTGCATGCGTGCATGTGCAGTGAGTCGATTAAAACTTTCTACTTTCCACGTTCGTAGTCAGTGCACCCGCATTAACGGAAAATCTCGACACATTTCTCGGACTTCTCTCCACTAGACCGGGGAAAGAAAGCAGGTTACTGGTAATCATTGCCTACATTATTATTACCATTTTTTTAAATTTAATACTTATGAAATGATTACTAATTAATTTTCGCACTTACAAATCTACATCCATGGATCCTAAGGACAATGAAAAAGAAAAAAACTCACATCAGTTATCCTAAGTACATTTCGCTTGAAAAAATCTCTATGTAGAAGAAAAGAACTGGTAGGAACCACTGTAATTCCGGTACCGTTATGTAATTTTTCGCGACACGTAACTGATATCGTTTCCGCGACACTGCTTACTTACTCTGTGATTTCCTAATATGTCCCTCACTCTAATTAACCATTCGCTTGAATGGGTTTGCTGTGTTCCTTGTTTATAATTATTGCACAGAGTCATCGTCCAATTTATGGACTATGCCGGAAAATAAAACTCTATTACGTGTGACATTTTTTTATTATCTCTTACATCACTTTAGTAAATTAAATTACATTAAACATACAACCGTAGTCACAAATAAATAAATTACATTAAATAATTTACTGACATAGATTTAAGAACGTGAGTGGACGACCTTTTCGTCTTAGTAGGATGTCCACGATACGGACGGTACTTTGGTTTGAGGTTCTTTGTGTGGGTTTTGGCGCGGCGATGTCGTTTGACGAATGGCGATGAGCGACGGGTCGGAGTGGCGCGGGCGAGCCGACGATCGGTGCCCGCTGGCCGCTGCTCGGCCATGCTACGCGCTCGCGGTCGTCTGCTCGGCGTAGTACCGGTAAGGGTCCGCGCTTGCCTTCGCTGGCCTCACCACATACAGATTCCGCCTTCGAATTAAAGACTAGAATTAAAATATTTTTAGAATTAAAACATGCAACTATTATACAGTCTATTATTTATACTACTCAACGCATGTAGGACTTACCTATGGTGTCCATCTGCGTGCACCTGGAACGTAGTTTCACCCGTAGAACCGTCGTGACTGAACAGCTTCTTGAGGGCGATAATTCCAGCAATGGTCAATGCCACTTTACTGGCGATGAGGGCTTTGCCAGCGATAGCGGCCAGAGTCTTCAGGGCCATACCTCCTACGATGCTCACGGTTGTGAAGATACCGAGGAGCAGGTACGGTAGGACTTTCTTTCCTGCGCACGTATAAATTAAGTCATATAACTACCACACGAATTTCAAACAACTTCAAAAAACTTTTACACAAATTTTAAGTATAAGTTATTCATACCTCTGCCTCTGCCCTCTGTGAGATCCATAGATACGGTATGCGTGTTCATCAATTGCTCGAATTTAGTTCGGAGAAGTGTGTCGAGCTTATCTTCCGTAGACATGCCCGGCATAAAGCGAGGCTCAGAGACGGCGGCGGGTGTGTCGTACTGCTTCACAAGTGTCAGCCCATCCGCGAGCTGCACGCTCTCCTGTACAACACAACAAAATGTTAGACTTATCACACAATTCTTCACTACACACCCGAACTAAACACTGGCAAAGTCTGCACTTAATTCACCTGTTCGACCGCCCTCGTGAGAGCTGTGAGCGCCTTGCCTTTCAGACACATCGTCAAATGTTTCTGCGAACTGCAGTCGTCATAAACTTTCTGTAATACTGCGAACTCGGCTGAAGGCCACCAGCTGTCCTCGGCTCTTCCACTGTCGATTTCGTTCTGTGCGTAATCGTCGACGTCCATTCTGCGGGATCTTCGTGGTCCGTGAACATGGCCGCTTGCTACGACCACACAGATAACGGAGACAACGGCTATCCGGAAAGAGGAGCACATTTTGATACAAGTTCCACACACAGCACTAAAACTAACGATCGACAATGTAGGAGGGTGGTCTAGCGGCAACTGATGGCCGGCGGAGCGGGTGCAGGCTTATAACAGCGCGCCACTTCGTCGTCGAGCACCACCAAACATCCGCTATTCCGCACCAATTCTCCAGCACGCGCACTTACGTAACTGAACTTGAACATGATCGAGAACCATTTTCCAAGTGAATTTCTCCGATAAAATGCACGACAAAAAGCAAGACATATATCTGTTGCCAATTATGCCGTGTATTCTACATACATCGCGAATATGTGTGTGTGAAAAATCGTAATTACAGATGACTTTGCGTGCATCATGAGGACCATTCAGTCCCTCTTTTCACTTACGGGCGACCGATTTTGGTAGGCTGTGTCAGCGTCGAATTAACATTGTCTTATTTTGGCCCAATTCAGCGTGTGCGCAGGGTGTAAAGTGCTTAATTACTTAAACACCGATACCGGCGGCAGTACGAAAGTGGCAGCGCGGCAGCAACACGGTGGCGGCGAATCGGCGCCGCGATTTGTGTTTGGTTCGCGGTACGGATGGATAGCGTGGCGAGGATGTAACTAAAATAATGTGAGTCACACAACATGCATAAGGAACTGTATCTAACAACTTGCATAAAGAAAAGTAAAAGTACCGAACGCACCGAACCGTGCCGACTGATTATTTGATGTTAATTGGAAAAAACTTGAAAAATGTATTGTATAGTAAAGCTATCAAAATACAACATTTCATACAGATGACGGACACAATATATTTATTAGAAATTAAATATTTGCTTAAGAGTTAATTACAGTTAGTTATAGTTAAGCGGGAGAGTGGCGGTTTTGTAAAGAACTGTCCCAATATCAGATGCTACTACTGTACTGTATTATTTTCATATAAGAAATTTTGTATCTGAGCCATATCTGAGCCCAAAACTTACCGTTTCTACAAAGCACCTACCTGATAACATGACCAATGGCAGTGTCTCCTTTGCGCCAACTTACATATAGAATTAAGAGCGAATTATGTGGTCTGTGAGTGAAATAAAAGTACCTAGTAGTGGATGTATATAAATAGATATAACTGCACAGGTTCCAGGTTCGATTCCCGGGCCGGGAGAAACATTCGTATGGCCTACATTTGTTTCTCTCGTGAGTTTGGGTGGACATTGTGGTTGTCTATGTGTTTGTCCATGGCACCCGCGACACAGGGCTTCCGGATTCGCTCTGGATCTTTTGGAGGGAAAATTGTCGTTTTTATTTTGACTTTCAATTATTTTGTGAAATCTAGTTTGAAGTGGAATAGGATAGTGCTATTGTGCCTTAATCGAAGATGAAAACGCGAAATTATACGAATCTCGAACTAGAATACCCGTATCGGCCTGTTTTAAGGAATCCCGAGTCAATCCAAGCACGCCGCCTCAAATTGCCTATCATCTTTGTGGCGGCCATATTTACAGAAACATAATTAAACTTCATGTTTAGGCTGATGGCTTTGCCAAAGCCTTAGTAAATTAAAAAAAAACACAGGGCTTCCCTAGTGCAGCGCTATGTTGAGTGTATGCGTTATTATTGTTATGATATACATACATGGGTACGTGCCTAATAATGTTGCGAAAATAACTTTTAGGCTTTGCGGATGATATGAAGATTATAGCGCCTATTTCTTTGGTGCCTGTGCAATCCTGCTTCAAGAGGACCTTATGAGGCTCGACACCTTCTGCACCGATAACCAGCTTGACCTTAATCCGTCTAAGTGCAACGTCGCCACTTTCCGCCGCAAAAGTAAGTTAGTGCATTTCAAGTACTCATTGAAAGATACTAAATTACAATGTGATGCTGTGGTAAGGGATCTTGGTGTGCTTCATGATCATAAGTTGCTATTTGCTTCGCATGTAGACGCCATTATTTCAAAAGCCTCCAAACTCTCGGGTTTGTGATGCGTAACTCCAGAGATTTCAGACAAAAAAAAAGGCAAAGACACTAAGGGTCGTATTCCAGAACTGTAGGTACTCAATGCTCAAGGCAGAATTTGAGCAGACTTGAGTATGATTTCAAGCACTGGAAATACGACTCTAATGGCAAGGACTTCAGTATGATTTCTAGTGCTTTGAATTATACTCAAGTCCTGACTTGAGCATTGAGTAGAGTTCTAGAATACGCACCTAAGGGTCGTATTCTAGAACTCTACTCAGTGCTCAAGTCAGGATCTGAGTATTATTTCAAGCACTGGAAATACGACCCTAATGGCAAGGACTTGAGTATGATGTTAAGTGCTCACTGCAATACTCAAGTCCTGACTTGAGCATAGCATCCCTTAGGGTCGTATATATAGAGTAGAGTAGAGTATGTATAGAGTTCTGGAGTACGACCCTTAGGGTCGTATTTCAGAACTCTACTCAATACTCAAGTCAGGATTTGAGTATGATTTAAAGCACTAGAAATCACACTTAAGTCCTTGCCATTAGGGTCGTATTTCCAGTGCTTGAAATCATACTCAAGTCCTGACTTGAGCATTGAGTAGAGTTCTAGAATACGACCTAAAAATGTTATATTGCTCATTTGTCCGCAGCCACCTGAAATACGCATCGCGGGTCTGGAGCCCCCAATACCTTACCTACATATCGCGTATTGAAAATGTGCAAAAAAGATTTACTAAGTTTTTATGTTCTCGAAGTAGGGCGCGGTACGAGCTTGTAAAACCGGTATCTTGATATATGTAAGAAACATCATCTTTTGCCACTAGAGGTACGACGTCAGACAGCAAACCTAGTATTTTTGCGAAAAATTGCTTCTGGCGCCGTGAACTCCCTAGAACTCGTGTCCACGATTTCTCATAGAGCCCCTAAAAAGTCCCTTAGGTTTAATTCGCTTGCTTTTGTACGTAATTCTGGCCTCTTCGAGTTTTTGGCGGAATGCATATCGCTAACGTGTGAGTAATAGCTTCAATGAATTGTCCAAGCAGGTTGATATTGACCTTTTTAACACTAATGTTGCATCGGTGAAGTCTTATTAGTAGTTTGCATTTTGGCGAGTAGGTAATTACTAAGTGTTGCGAAAATGTATATGCTATAGTTAGTAGTTATATCGTTAGAATTTAATGCTCATTTACTTAATGTGTGTCTATTGGTGAGGACCTATATATGTATGTATGTATATATATATATATATCTCTTCCGGGTCGCTTTTGAGTAAATGGAAAATAGACTTCAGACAAAAATTGACACCGTTGACTTAAGATCTTTAGTTATGACCGACACATCCACGTCATCCTCAGTCGGGAAATGCTCAGGTGAACAGCAGGAGCAACGCATGCAATTATTCAAAGTGTTTAATCGTTACATGGGAGAAATTTTACACGTAGAAGTCACACTTTACAAGATAGACTTGCAGAGATAAGACTGAAAAAATCGTAACAGTTTTCAGTCAAAACTTATCCCGGTGCAGACATAGGGTCGGATCACAACCCTGTTGTAGAGATTCTCAAAGTAAAACTAAAGAAAGTTTAAAAACAAAAACCTCAAAAGTTAAATACAATTACTTAGGTACTTATACTATTTTATCTATTTTTTTATTTATACTATTTTATCTATTTTATTATAATGTAACTATTTTATCACTTAGCCGAGTTTTAGTTAGTGGAGGGCAGAATGGTAATAGTGGAAGACCACCTATCCAAAAAAAATTGAGATCAAACGTGATGTAAGGTAAAGGCGCATATTATCTTACCAATTTTATTTAATGTACATGCTGAGAAAATAATGGCGGAGACTCTACGTGAAGCGGAAGAAAGTACAGTGATAAACGGAGAAGTCATTAATTACTGAATAAGCGTATTATTAATAATACTCTACGCAGACGATACGATACTGTTCGCGGTCCAACAAAAACTGCTGGGTCGTGTAAATGTAGCCAGTAACAACTATGGCTTAAAAATCAACACAAAAAAACTAACTTCATGATCGTCTCGAAGACCCTAGTAGCGGACGAATATTTGACTTTAGGAAATAATCCATCAAAACGCATAAACCAATTTAAATACCTGTGTAGCTACATTAATGAACATTGGTATAGCGTACAAGAAGTTCGTATTCGCCGAACAGGCACGAAGTGGCTTCATACCATTGAAAAAGATTTTGTGTTGTAGATGGTTCAACCTCAAACTCAGCATGTGTATGGTCCGCGTTGTCTTCAGTGGCTTCTTTATTGGTATGGAGTGTTGGACCTTGACTCCAGCATTATGCTCAAAACTGGAGTCCTTAGAGATATGGCTATTATACAGACGTGCTTGGCATATCTTGGGTCCAAAAGATCGCTAATCTTGATGTTCTACGTCGAATTGGGAAAAGGTTGGAAATACTCACAACTGTAATGGAAACGGCTGTATTTTGGGCAAGTAATGAGGGACAATACATACCGGATTTTTCAACTAATAATGCAGGGGAAAATCCGAGGAAAACGTAGTCGTGGTAGACGGAGAACCTCTTGGTTGAACGATCAAAGAGACTGGTTCAATCTTAGCACACGTTCCCCCGTTCGTGCGGTAGCTTCAAAAATAAAGACAGAGACATGATAGTCGCGATAAGAAGCGGCAGACTAAGAAGAAGAATATGAACCAGTGATGGGACCTATGACATAATTAACTTAACGTTATAATATCACGGCAATAACTGAAATCAGCTCTATAATTCGTTAATAGGGTCCGCCATACGAATAATGGTAAATACATAGGGCGCACTATAGGTTTCCAGAACTGGCCACTTACATAAACAATATTTAAAAAGCAATTACAACATTTGAAAATGCAACTCTTTAGCTGTAGAATACAGTTTGTTTCATCTGGCTGTCACTTGTTTTTACATTGTGGCGTCATTTTAGGAATTGGTTGTCTACATCACCATGGACTTAACTCGTCAAAATTTTCGTAGTATGATTTTCTACGATTTTAAGTGTAATTTATCAGCTCAACGGAGCTTCGCTCGGCTTCAGACTGCTTTTGGCGATAAAGCAGATTGCAAGACGACTATTTATAGCTGGTTTGCAGAATTCAAACGCGGTCTTGTTAATCTCAGTGACGAATTTCGTGATGATCGCCCGTCCACTTCTGTGAACACCAAAAACATCGATACTGTGCGCCGTATGATCAAAACAGACAGGCATGTGACATACCATGAGATTCGGGCATCTTTAGGCATAGGCATAAGTTAAATACAATCAATATTACACAAACATATGGGTGTGAAAAGGCTGTGCTCTCGGTGGATCCCACACAATTTGACTGAGGCTCAAAAAACCTCGAGGACCGCGTCACTTGGTGACACACAATGCCGTGCTTAGCAGATTCAACGAAGGGGCGTCAAATTTTGTGTGGGACATAGTAACAGGTGACGAAACATGGATTTATAGTTACAATCCCGAAACAAAGCAGCAATCGAGAGGATAGGGTCTTTCGAGATGAACCGAAACCAACCAAAGTAGCGCGCGTGCAAAGTGCCTCTAAAAGGATGATTGCTTCTTTTTTGATTAAAACTGGACACGTGGCTACTGTTGCTTGGATAATCGTTGTACCGTGAATAGTGATTGGTACACGACCATTTGTTTGCCGGAAGTTATTGACAAACTCCGCAAAAATAACCGTAAATGCCGTATAATTTTGCACCACGATAATGCCAGTTCTCACACGGCCAGACAGACAAATGAATTTTTGAAGGTGAACAACGTTGATCTTATGAGCCATCCCGCGTACAGTCACGACCTGGCACCTTGTGACTTTTATTTATTTCCAAAAATTAAGAACCAGTTACGCGGTCAACGATTTTCATCACCTGAAGAGGCTGCCGAAGTGTATGGAAAATATGTTTCAGAGATTGTCACGGAGGAGTGGCATAAATGTGTTCAAAATTGGTTCATTCGTATGCAAAAGCGCATTGACGCTAACGGAAAATATTTTGAAAAACAATAATTTTATTTCTGGCCATTTCTAGCATTTTTTTCTAATTCATTCCGGAAACTTGTAGTGCCCCCACGTATAGGTGTGGCGCCACTACTTCTTAATTTTCAGTTTAATTTCCGTAGATAACTAATAGTATATTTTACACGTTTAATAAAATTTCTCCAAAAATGTATTTTTCAATGTATCCCATCACAAACTTATTTTTCCGGCAAACGTAACTTTATCGTATTAAGTTGTAAAAATAAATAGTATAATAATATTTCTAGTGAATTTACTCAACAGAGGTGCATCAATGATTTAATTACCGTGTGTTAATGGGTAGTAACGTACATAATCTAAATTTTTATTGTTTTGCCGTGTTTAAAAAATAATATATAATTTGTAGGACGCTGCTACAAATTTACGTCGTCATAATTTTGTTGACCTGTCATTCTAATCAAACTAAATTTTACAGACTTAGTTGCGATGACGGGTGTCAATTCGGGCCTAATTAGATTGTTATGAACTAAGTTCTCATATTATAACTAAACTTAGATCTACCAAGATCACTGGATCTACCTTCATGATATATAAACTCTAATATAAGAAACGTAGTAAGTACTTTCCTGCACATAATAATAAATAAAATACCTACTAATGGTCACGTACTTAGGTACTTTATTTCACTTGTGTTATCTATATCTATATCTTTGAAATATTCATTGTTACAATAAGCGCTACGAATAAAAATATTTACTATCTCAATTCAACGCCAGAAAATCACTTTGGTACAATCTGTAAAATTACAAGTCCATAACATTTTTATATGCACAGACGATTGATCTAAAAAAAAATCTTACGTATTTTGTGGGTGATAGCGATCTATTTGACAGAATGCTAAAATATTAATATTGCTTTATATTTCAAAATAATAAATTAAATCAGGATGTAGAAAAATACAATAATCATAATTTGCTTGGAAAAAATTGTAAAATGTTAGAAAATATTTTTTTCCGTAAATCTATAGGGTTGAAATGATATTTACTATTGAGATCGTACAAAATAAACAAATTATATATATGATTCAACAGATCCATCACAAAATGTTTTCAAGCTAAAAAACATAGCTAATTTTTACGCGCAACGCAACTAGCATACGACCAACTTAGAACATTATTATACCGTCTTCTTAGATGACGCCTATAGGAAACATGATATAATCTAGTAAGAACGAAACTATATAGTTTCGTATGATTCCAGATGGAACAGGAACGAAAACTTCATGAACAAACTGATTACTTAGCTATTAGGAAGCTAATAGTAACTTAACAATTTCATCATTTGGAACTGATTTATGCATAGCGTGATCCCGTTCCAGCGTCCATCCGGTAACCGCCGTGCAGTGGATGCGTTAATGACTCGCGCATGACACACTGACGTTTTTCACTAGGTACGAACTATGAGCGTCACGTGCTAATAGATATCATCAACATTTTAATAAGAAATTGTGAGCTTCGTCATACGGCGCGGCGTCTAGGAAGCAAAATATATACTGCTTGAGACAACGAAACACATTTTTACTACGGAATACGTCAATAACCTTTTTAGAAACTTGAAGTATAGTCTAGACAACATGTTTATATTAGCATGTAGTCACTTAAGACTGAAATAAAATTTTATTTCAAGTAAAATTAGTCTGAAGATAAAACTTAAATATATCCTCAGACCTACTATATAGGCGTACAACAAAAGATAGGCACTTAGGTACTCGTTAAGTTTCAAATGTGCGGGTGCTTAAGTACCCACAGTTAAGTGTCAAAATAATCTACGTAGCGTTTAATTTATGAAAAACATATGAACATTTTTGAAAAAATCTACTTTATCTCAAATAACAATTACGATAAGAGTGCACTTTAGATGAAACAGAAATTCAATTGAAAACTATTAACAGCTAACTCAAAGTCGACTTACTGTAGGTACAATTGGGTAATTTTCCGAAATATTCCAAATAGTGGAAATTTTTCTGGAAAAATATCCGAATAATTAAAAAAATTGAAAAATATTGGCAAAATATAATTCGAGGCTCATATTACGCTCTTCATTTAGAAATATCATTTTATTCATTCATATAAATAAAACTGATATTTCTAGCCATATGAAATTCATAAGAACAGGCGAACAAAATTTGACACATTATCCGACGTCGACAAGCTCCCGATGGCGACTGACGGGTCAGCGGATGACGCAGCGCGTCCTTAAACCACTGGACAATTTCCAAATTTGAGATAAATGTAAATATAATAACTACTGGGCATCGGTTGAAAACCAAAATTTAGCAGGTTCTCTGTAGTACTTAAAGTGAAATATCTCCATTTAAAAATTATGTACAACGTTAGATATTTTAATCTTCAACAATTCGTTTTAGACTTTTATTTTAGCCTGTTTTCGGGATTTTATATGATCGGGTGAAGTACATCGTATCGTGTAACAAATTACACATTATTTGGACAATATCCCTTGGTGTATCGTAGGTATATTTTTTATGAGACCATTATTTAATAGTAAATACCTAAACAATTTGATCTAACAATACAGTTTTTCCCGCTTCTCCTTCTGTGACTCGCCTTAAACCGCTGGGCAATTTTCAACTTTTGGGATAAGTGTGAATTTAGTAACCGTTAGGACTTCAGTTGAATACCATAATTTAACAGGGTCTCTGTATTGTATGTACTAAAATATCTCCATAAAAGAATATGGGCAGTTAAATACATTGATAAATAATTCCTTTTAGACTTTTATTTCAGCCTATTTTCGGGATTTTATAAGATCGGACAAAGTAAAACCCGTCGTTTAACGAATTAGCACACTCATTAGACAATACCTTTAGGTGTATCGTATATTCAAGAAGAAGAAATCATTTGATGTAGCAACAGTTTTTCCGCTCTTCTCTCTTCTCGCCTTAATATTCAATCATGACACTGACAGTACCTACTATTTATTGTAATCAATGCAACAGGATTTCCACGTCCATAGACAATCCTCGTCAGGATAAGAGTTCACAGTTCACGTAAATCGGCCTGTCTTACGATTAATATAGTTTTATACATTTGTGTTCCTCAAATTTTAAAAATTTTCGCATGTATACGATGGTAAATATACCTAAATAACACACAGTCTGAGTACCTGTTAATTAACTCGGTTAGATTGCATGAAATTAATCGGTGGGTAGCTCCCCGCACAAACGGAAAATATGTGGGTGTATGTATCGCTTTTATTTCCTATAGGCGTAAGATTTCGCGGAAAACATTCGCAATTCGTGCACGACTGAAGACGGTGATTCAAAGTCAGCATAATCATGGTAAAATTACTCGGTTAAATGTTCGCAAACTAGCGCCATCTATACGAAGATATCAAAATTAACACGTCTATTAGTATGGTAGCGTTTTTGTCGTACTCAGTCTTACAACTAAAACGCGACCCGAAATGCCAAAATCAGCGCAAGTTCGACAAGCTATTAACATTATGTCGTGTCGTCAATATTTCTGAATTGTTCTTTCGTATTGGTGCAGGAACACACTCTGATAAATTTTCAATCAGCTACAATTTCGACTTTAATTTTGTAAAATAGTGGCTGCAGCTGTGTTTACAAGGTAGTGAAATAAATTACATGGTTATTTTGAGGTTAATGAACGTACTGTTTAAATCAGGTGGCTATAGTAATACAAAGCAACAGATGACTTACATTCATAAATGCCAAGAATCTTACTGAGGAGGTTGTATTGAAATGTTACAGTCTATAATTATTCCAGGTTATTTCATAAGGAAATAATGAAAGCTGAAGAACTTTCTTTCATTGGAGGCGATCCGGGTGCAACAAAGTATGGCAATTTTATCAACTACTACTCCTTTCACAGTACAAAAGAAAGAACAGACTGCCTTCATCCAGACATGTTTGTATCCTCAATAACAACACAACCTATACTCTGCTTAGACATTGGATGCAACACAGGAGAACTCTCTAAAGACATCTATTTATATTTAAAAAATATCTACCCAAAGTATGTTATAAAAATGTTGGGTATTGATATAGATCCAACATTAATACAAAGAGCCAAAGAAACAAACGACAATCCTAACATAAACTTTACAGTAGCTAATATTATGAATGAAACAGATAAAGAAGTCATAGAGAAATATCTTGAGTCCCATGAGAAGAATAAGTTTGACATAACATTTTGTTTCTCAGTGACTATGTGGATTCATATTAACAATGGCGATGAGGGTTTACTATATTTTTTAAGCTTCATTCAGGACATATCGGAAACAATAATTATAGAACCACAACCTTGGAAGTGTTACAGAAACGCTCAGAGAAGAATGAGGAAATCTGGTAGTTCATTCCCATTATATGAACAAATAAAGATTAAAAATATTGACATAGTTATTGAAAATATTTTAAATAAAGACCCTTTTAAAAAAGTGTATGAATCTCTTGCTACTGCATGGAATAGAAAAATACAAAGTTATCAAAGAGTTCTAGAACAATAAAATTGGTAAATAAGTTTTCTATGCAGCACCTGCTAATAACAAGGATTTCTCAAAAACAGAGCAGATACATACATAGTACACAAAAGTTTAATTGATATGAAACATATGCAGGTGAATTTGTATGACAGCTGTAAGACGCTTAAAGTGTGGAACTTGTTATTAATTTCTAAACATTGAAATAAATATAACAAAATACAAGAAAGTACATAATATGCATAATAATTACTAACAGTACAATATGCTGTAAGAATGCAGAAAAGGTTTATTCCTCTTAAGTGAGCAAGTCATTTTGTAGCCTGTTGCATGAACACATCATATTTTATTGCCTATCATTTATTTATTTTTGTATATATTTTGTATGTGATTGCAGTAAATTGAATTCAATATAAATGTAATATACTTTGCTATGAAAATAACATATAAAATGTTACAATAACTTCTTACCAACTTATTTATTATCCTAATTGCATAGACTAATAAATTATTACAAACATTATGTGATGACCTCCTCAGTGCTGGATTCAAACTCTAACTTCACCTCATTGCTAAGACCTTCCACATCCATCTCTGACTCACGGGCATTCAGCATGTTTAGTGTGACCTGAGAAAAGATATTTTAATATATTTCTTTGTATTCAGTATCTTAGGTCTATATGAATTTACAACAATGTATAATTGCATTTATTGATTTCCAAATTATAAGATAGCATAGAAGTTATAAATTAACGAAGCCGTGGTAGCTTAATAGTACTGCCTCTCAAGCAGAGGTCGTGGGTGCAAATCCGGGTTCGCATCGAATTCGCTCGCAGGCTCGAATTTATGTGCGAAATTTAATATGTACTATGAGCTTTTCAGTGAAAGAAATCACTGTGATGAAACCTGCACGTCAAAGAAGGTTGACAGACAGACCCTCGAAAAACGTGTGAAGTTCCCAAACCGAATTGGCCCAGCGTGACTAACTCTAAAAACCCTCAGCTGAGGGGGAACCCGTGCCCATCAGTGGGACATATAAACATAAATATATATATAGTGGGTTAATGTTATTGAGTGACAGTATTTTTAAGGCCAGTAAGGGGTAAGACAGGGGTTTCCAACTATTATATTTTCCAACACCTGTATCTACAACTCCAAAATTCGAAAAAAGTGCATTGTCTTGTTGGGTTTATAGCATGTAATCAAAATGGTTTTAGCACATTTTATATTGTGTTATAAAACTGATATTGAATATTTTCTTTGATAGTTACTCCCAATTCAACAATTAATTATAAATATTTACTTAAAATGACTACTAATATACATTATTCTACTGAAAGGCCAAATTTGCAAGCAATTATTATCTGTGCTTCATAGTGAGGGACCCACCAAGTATATCCTTATACATTCTATTTGGTTGCAATTTTAATTAGTAAGACTGCATATAACCAACCAAGTCTATGCATGAAAAGAAACAAAACAAAAAAATAATGATATGTGTGTGTCAGAGATTGTCTATCTTGATTTTTCATTACATTTAACAGTCATAAATTTCTCTTCAAAACAGGTATTGCCATTGTGGTTAGAAAGGCCGGATTGTAACTAATAAATCTATGAAACCTGTTGCGACATAGGTGGTAAATGAACATTATGCTGCTGCTGACTGGCTGTGGGTGCCTGGGTTGTCACAACTCTTTCTTCTACCACCTTCCTCTTCACTGGAGTTTTGGATTGGGAACTGAAAAATGTATTATATTCATAATGTGCATTATGCAAATAAGTCAAGAACCTTAAAAGGAGCGTTTGCTGCCTTAACTCTTCCGTCGCAGCGTTCGCAGATCCGAGACGGACCCATTTCTGGTTCTTGTGGATGGCCAATTAACTTCCGCATGTCAAAGAGTTAAGTTACACTTACTGAAGTATTCATTTTGGTTAAGTACACTAATCAAGCTACACACATTTTACTTTTACTCAATTGGGCTGTATTTTTTCATATGTATATGTATGTTACACGATAATTCTGGCATTTGTGAACCGATTTTGATAAAAAAATTGGGGGACGAATCTGGTTTCACGCAGTTTGCGGTAACCAATTTCAATAAAAGTTGGCAAAAAGATTTAATTCCACAAACTTTTCATGTCTGTTTTTTTAGTAGTGGTTAGTCGGTCTCGGTACTGACATTATTAAAATATTGAAAAACAATTACAAAAGCAGTAAGTTGTACACATTCCAATTTAAAATTTTAACGGTTTGCTTAACTAGTTGTGGTCTGTCGTACTACAAAACTTTTACGACCTCCATTTATTATACTTAACCACTTCGGTATATATACATTTAAATATATATATAGTTGAGTCTGAATGTATACCTGGGTGAGCGTAAACCTTACCCTGGCAATTGTTCTGCCATAGGATGCAACAACATAGTCATTTCCGCGAGCTTGTTAAACGCTGCTCCAGCCTCAGTAAATATCTCTCCAACCTGCAGTCACAAATAAAAATAGAAAATAAGATCAACCCTCAGAGACCCGAGGTAATAT
>NW_020653337.1:12261648-12262486 GCF_003589595.1 Hyposmocoma kahamanoa
TCATACCGTGGTAAGAAACCTGATACTAGTGATAATCATTTAGTCATACAATGTTTTATTTTTAACTTTAAAGTGGTTATACCCCTCTAAAATCAAAACGAAGATTAGGAATTTTTCCTCTGCTCCCTCTTAATGAAACATAACAATGAAAATTTATCGCAGCGCATATGAGGGATAGAACTTTAGAATAGTTGACATCAGAGTCTGCAAAGTTTAAATTTTTTTTACTTTCGAGATTAAAATTTTTGAAAATTTCTAAAAAATAAGCTCAATATCATATATTATACTCTGCATGTACTAATGTATTAAGTACACAGAGGGACGAAGAAGGCCTTAAACTTCTAACCTATATCAATCCAATTGGTTTTTGCCCAGAAGTACTTAATTATGGGCTTTTGTACAAAGAGCTTTTGTGCAAAAAAAACTTGTAGTCCTATTTTAAAATGTTTTTAATAATAAAAATAATTGCTAAGAAGTTGAAAGAACTTCTAATTTCTTTGAACACTGACTGATGCCAAACCGTAAGCAAACATGATGAATGATGTTATATTTTATTGTACAAAATATAAAATTGTTATATAAATAATACTACTATTTTGAAAAACCTTCATATGAAATAATATTTAAAATTTAATATAAACTGTATTAGTATGGTAATAGTAATAGTGTTTAAAAATAACTACAAATATTTTCTAAATTTAACAACACAATATCATGACAGTGGAATATTGAAACACAAGCAAGACATTAAATCGCGTTGGTGCGCTTTTTTCACACATTTTCTGTATTATAGTCGTCACAAAATAATAGATCATATTTGACAGCTAAACCAGTCGAT
>NW_020653337.1:12262496-12304966 GCF_003589595.1 Hyposmocoma kahamanoa
TTTCAAGTATTATTTTCGCAGGAATTCCAAAATAAAATCCAATTTTGGGTTACTCCGAAACGTCTTATAAACAGTTACATCTTCAGTCTACAAAGAAATAATTCTTTTTAATAATAATGTTGTAACCAATACGCGCCGACTATCATCGAGTCAAATCGGTTTCACTTAAAAAAATGACTTATTTAATTACAAAAACAAAAATTTTAAAGTGCTTACAAAATTAGACTGAGTATACTAGTATTTATAGTAGACAGAACCGTAAAGTCAGATTTGTATTTCCTTTTCTTTATCGCAAATTCTGAAACGGCAACACTGATGTCGATTTAGCGTCACTCTGCATCGGCGCCCGCGCAGTCTTTCGCCGTCTTGGAAGTTGACTGTACGCTTGGTTATTCGTGGTGTTTTTTCTTGTGACTCGGCTGTGCTTTTGGACTACTTCTATTTTCAATCTCGTTGACCTTGGCTTGGATATTTTGGACTTGATTCTGTGTGAACTCTTTTTCAACATGTCGAAAAGAGGACGTGCTTTAAATAGCCAGACTCGCGAACTGGTTGTGAAATTACACGACTATTTCGAAAGGGAGTCACTTAATGGTGGACCTCTATTACCAGTGACACAAGTGCAAAATCGCGTCGCAAGTGCACTTGGAATCGGCAAAAGAACGGTACACACCATCATACAAGAAAAATATGGGCCTTCCGGCTCTCAAGAAAACGTATTACATACGCCTAGAAAGAGGAAGAAAAGCAAGCCTGTAACAGGTATCGACACGTTCGATGCAGACGCTATTCGTAACCATGTTTATACATATTATACTAGACACGAGTACCCTACTGTGAGTAAATTGTTGGTATCACTTCGAGAGCTTGGCTTATTTACTGGGAGTGCTACCTCACTGATTACAATTTTGAAAAAAATTGGTTTTAAATACAAGAAGTCTGACAAAAGAAATATTATGATGGAAAGACATGATTTAATATTACAAAGAGTTTCATTTTTGAGAGAAATGAATAAAATTACAAATTGGGATAATGTTGTGTTTATCGATGAGACTTGGTTGAACTCAAACCACACAGTACCACAATCATGGACCGACGACACTAAAGCATCCAGCTCGAAAGTGCCAATGGGAAAAGGTGGTCGCCTCATAATTTGCCATGCTGGATCAGCCGGGGGAGGTTTCGTTAATAATGCTTTACTAGCATTTGAATCAAAAAGTACAAAAGAATATCACGAAGAAATGGACGCAAACAAATTTAAAGAGTGGTTTAAAACTTTACTTCAGAACCTCCCCGAACAATGTACAATAATTATGGACAATGCATCGTATCATTCGGTTCAAATAGATCGAGCGCCGACTCAGGCAAATAAAAAGGCTGATTTGGTGGCATGGCTACAGAGGAATGGTGTCGAAGCTGACATGGAGCTATTGAAAGTGGAATTGTTAAGATTAGTGCGAGAGCATAGACCTACAAAACTTAGGTATGAAATTGATGAATTGGCACTTGAGCATGGACATAAAATTATAAGGACACCGCCGTACCACTGTCAATACAATGCTATTGAGTTGATTTGGGCTCAAATTAAAGGTTAATATTTTTGCATTTAATACTGTTATTTTAAATTCGTATATATTAAGACTTATTTTGTACTAGTAGCATATTTTAATAAAGTACAAATGTAAAGAGGTAACATATAAACTTTCGAATTTGTAATATCACTGTGAAGGAACATTACTATTTTACAACAGTGTTTTTTTTTTACAGGCTACGCAGGACGTAATAATACTAAGCCACCGTTCTCCACAAAAAAAATGATGACTTTATTAAAGGAAGCATGTACTAAAGTAACAAAGGAAGACTGGAGAAAGGTGGTGGAAAAAACTAGAAAACTAATAAAAGAAGATTTTGACAGAGATGTTAATATTGATAATTTAATTGAAAACGAGTTAATTATATGGACTGGTGAAACTAGCTCAACAGATGGTTTTGGTTCATCTTCCGATGACGTTGATAAATAAAAAATTCCAATAAGGAGGTCTTTTGTTTTACTTCAGAATTTTGTTATTTACGTACAGGTTATCCTCGTGAACTATGCTAATGTATAACTACAATACAACAACAAGTACAGGTTGCCGTTGTGCTCACTTAAAATACTTACTTATTATTTCTATTAAACTGTATAACGTTTAAATAAATGTTGATTGATATATCTAGAACTGAAAAGCAATGAACAGAAAAATAACCTAAACGATTACAAACTCCTAAAATTTTTAATCGATTTCTCGTGAGAATCGTTTAAACTGGTTACCGATATTGCAGTTCACATCACTATTTACGTTGCGATGACATGTGTCAAATATGATCTATTATTTTGTGACGACTATAGATAGTTGTGTGTAGTGAGCCGCTACTTCTACTAAAAAAACCTATTTTATATAATTTAACAAATGTTAAAAATGTAATAAATGGACTTTATTTTTCCAGAAATGCAATATTGATGGATGTCAATTCATAGCACATCCCAAAGTTATTACTAAACATATACAAATGCAACATTCTTCTGGTCTCTTCAAAAAGATTGCGAAACTGGACAATCCACAAGAAATCAAAAAATGGAGGGATGAAAGGAAAAAGAGATATCCGACAAAGGAAAATGTGGAAAAGAAAGTAGCTGCAATGAAAGAAAAAATTGAGAGAGGAGAAAAAATGGGTCTCAACAGTCACAAGAGAACTAGAGATAATGTGTCAGGTGTGACTATAATCAATATTTTTTTTTATTTCATTGTTGTACTTACTGTGATAGATAAAATGAATGAAATAACAACCTTAGACTTAGCTTAAATTTTGACACTTAGTTTAATTATTTTTTTTTATGAGAAATTTATAAGCATAGGCTTTGTCTCTAAAAATATACTTTTTAATTATTTTACAGGTTCAGGCCATAAAAGAAAGCAACCATTTAGAGCTGATAAAAACAACAAAAGAAAAATGTTCAAATCTAGACAGAATATTGGTAATGATAAAAATTATTCTACAAAATTAAATGACAATAATAATGACATTCTCCCTAATAAGGATACACCCCATAAAATAGACATAGGCAAAAATAAAAATGAACAATCTCAAAAAAACAATAATATTGTGCCTAACATTTATGATAAAAGAAAGCTACAGCCTTTTACAGGAATACAAAACTTTATAGAACATGATGACAAAGACAAAAATCAACCACTGACAAATGAAAATTATATGATTGAAGATGACGATGATGAAATATACACTGAAGCACCAGCACCTAAGTCAACTGAGACTATAAAAGACATTGAACCCACTGTATGTGGTGCTTTGTCCTCATTGATGTGTGACTATGGATCTTCAGATGAAGAAACTAAACCAGAGGAATCAATTGACATGAATGTTGGCCCAACATCAAAGACTATATGTACAACTAATGTACCTGTACAAAGAGTTCCTGAACATATAACAAACTTATTTGTTAACGTTTCTAAGGCTGCAAGTGATGATGATAGTAGACCAGAAGAAGTAAAAATGGTAAAACATGGTACAACTGTGGTAAATAAAGTGAATAAGACTTTTGAAACTACAAGTAATAAGATTGTTACTAACAATGTCAGAAAAAATAAGAAAGAAATTTTCGTTCAAAAAAAACACATTCAATGTAGACCTAAACCTAAAGTGCCTTCTACTTTACTTCAAAAGCTATTGCACATGGAAATTCGACATGAACGGAATGTAATTCTACAATGCATTAGGTATATAGTAAATAATAATTACTTTGATAAGAAAGTATGACATAAGTTTAGAATAATTTGTAGACTTTTTAAAGTAACTGAATAAATTTCACCCGGCTACCGTTTTCACAAGTGTTTCCCGGTCGGCTATCCAATCAATAGAAGCTTTTAACTCCTTTTTATTTTTGGGATATATTTATGCAAAGATACCTAAGCCTATGGCTCAACTCACACTGGCGCAGTGCTATTTAAGCCTGTAAGTTGGATTGCCTGTCAAATTTGTACTATGACCTCACAAAAACAATTCACTGTCCATGCAGTTTACGTTCCGCATTCGAAATCCGTTCACCTTTTCTTTCATAGTAAAATCGTATCATGACGTGCCATTTGCCATGCAAAGTCTAATCTGTAAATGCATTGACTTACAAGTAAATGTAAAAATAAGCAATTCAAGAAAAGTTACTCCGTAACTAACTTTTTTTAGATTGTGTTACATTTTTAAGAAATATTGTTTAAGTTTTATTATATTTTCAGTTTCATTATCAATAAATAAATACCATTAATATCTATTGCGCGTTTTTTGACAATTTTAGTTCGAGTTCCCAATCTTTAAAGTATTGTTGATAAATTATTGGCAAGAATGTTATTGCAATTTTTAAAAGGAATTTTAATCATTTTACTAATTTTCTTGACCGAAAATCGTAAAAAAACTTTTAAATAGTGCCAAAGACTTTAATGCAATCAATAAAAATGTACGAATACAGGATACGTTCCAATTATGCTATCAAATAACAAACTCGCCTTATTAATTTCAATGATAATGACTAGACATGACATGTAATTCTGTCGTACGACTAATTGTAAAGTATGATTGAAAAGTTGCCGATATTAGAAATTAACATATTATGTATAATCAATAATAAAATTAATAAAAAAATATAATAATTCTCATTTTGAACACAATCGGTTAATACTGCTTGGACGCTCCCAGGTTAGTACATCTGTCTATTTCTTTCATATGATTCATGATGATTAACGGTCGTATTCTAGAACTCTACTCAGGGTCGTATTCCAGAGCTCTACTCAATGCTCAAGTCAGGATCTGAGTATTTGACTATGATTTAAAGCACTCGAAATCATACTCAAGTCCCTTTTTTTTTTTTTTTTTTTTTATGCCAGATAGTAGGCAAACGAGCAGACAAGCCACTTGATGGGAGGTGGTCATTGTCGCCCATGGACACGAGCAATACCAGAGGCATCACCCATGCGTTGCCGACTCCGGAGAACCTTGTTTACACGTCTTTTGAAGAACTCCATGTTATAGCGCAAGGGGAACACTTCAGGAGGAAGGCCATTCCACATCTTACTGGTTCGGGGAAAGAACGAACGAGATGCTCGAGTGGTCGTGACGTGCCAAGCATCGAGGAAGTGGGGATGGAGTCTTCTCCTTCGGCGGGTCGTGCAGTGGTAAAAGAGTGACGGAGGCACCAACTCAAAGAGTTCGTCTGAGCACTCCCCGTTATACAGACGGTAGAACACACATAGAGAGCCAACATCTCTCCGCAAACTAAGGGGCTCTAAACCGTCTGTAAGCATAGGGTCGTCGACAATTCGAACAGCTCGACGTTGGATGGAGTCAAGTGGATCAAGCTGATACTTGGGTGCTCCAGCCCAGAGGTGCGAGCAGTATTCCATATGGGGCCGAACCTGAGCTTTGTATAGCAAAAGCCGGTGCCCCGATGTGAAACACCGCTTCGCTCTGTTGAGCACACCAATCTTTTTAGAAGCCATTTTGGCTTTATTCTCCAAATGACCCCGAAACTGGACTTCGTTCGAGATGTCGACGCCAAGGATGCCTATACTATTAGAGGTGACGAGGGGAGTGCCTTGGAACTTAGGCGCTATAACAAATGGAGTTTTCTTAGCGGAGAACGCGCAAACTTGTGTCTTTGTGGGGTTAAAGCGGACAAGATTTTGTCGGCCCCATACGGAGACTTGCTCCAGTGAGGTCTCGATTTCAGACACAAGTTGTGCTCTTCCTTCTACCACTTCCTGTTGGGTCATATTTGCACGGCCAGTATAAAAGGTATCACCAGTACTGTCATCCGCATAGCAATGAATGTTACTTGTCAGTAACATATCATTGATATGCAGGATAAACAGGGTTGGCGATAGCACTGACCCCTGGGGAACGCCAGCGTTGATGAGCATGGAGTCCGAGCAGAAACCGTCCAACGCAACTTTAATGCTCCGCTCGATCAAAAAACTGGCGATCCAGGTGCAAAGACCATCTGGGAGCCCGTAGGATGGTAACTTCGATAGAAGAGCCTTGTGCCAGACCCGATCGAAAGCCTTAGCTATATCCAAACTCACGGCCAATGCTTCCCCCCTGCGCTCAATGGCAGCTGCCCATTGGTGAGTGAGATACACAAGAAGATCACCAGCACCGCGACCACGACGAAAGCCGTACTGGCGGTCATTAATCAGCTGGCGATCCTCAAGGTAATCTAGGAGCTGGTTGTTCACCACGCGCTCCATCACCTTAGAGAGCAAGGAGGTTATCGCAATTGGCCGGTAGTTGGACGGGTCCGAGCGATCACCCTTTTTTAGGATAGGGTGAACACAGGCAGTCTTCCACGAAGCCGGGACTACACCTGAGCGGTATGAGAGTTGGAAGAGGCGCGTTAAGACCGGAGTCAATTCAGGAGCGCACGTTTTGAGCACAACTGCAGGAATACCATCAGGCCCACTGGACTTCCTTCCATTAGGGTTGTATTTCCAGTGCTTGAAATCATACTAAGATCCTGACTTGAATATGGTTTAAAGCGCTCGAAATCATACTCAAGTTCCTGCCATTAGGGTCGTATTTCCAGTGCTTGTGTTTCAATTGCAATCTTGACTTGGGCATTGAGTAATGAGTAGAGTTCTAGAATACGACTCTCAGTATGTAGTTCCATCTTACTCTTGCTAGATGTCAGCTAGCCAGTCAGAGGCATTCATTAACGTTTAAAAAGTAAATCTCATCAATCATCATCCTGTCATGCCATTCCGTTCAACTTTGTGTTGGTCATGATACGAATTTAAGCAATTTAGTTTTACCACGTCAAGTAAATTGCATGAAACTTGGCTGGCTTACAAGTAAAGATGGGAAAAACTGTTTATTTTTTTAAACGTTATGCTTTTTAAAAAAAAAGCGTTTTTTTGTTTTTTTAAAGCATAGATACAGAATTTATTTATTCTGTATCTATGCGTTATTATTCTAATATTTTTTAAACGCTTTTTAGTTTGAAGCTAACAAAATCGTTTAGAAACCGTTTAAGCGCATAGACTTTTATGTTAAAAAAAGCTTGCAACGCTGTGTTGATAGCGAAACGCAAGAGTAGACCACTAAAGGTATTAAGATAAGTAAGTTTTTTGTAAAAAAGAAGTCATATTTTTATTGTGACATAACATTATTGTATTAATATTTTGTTCATTGGCGTTTAAAAGCGTTCAAAAACATAAGTTGTTTAACTTTTGTAGTTGTTAACCGTTGAAATAATTAAACGCTTTTTAGTTTGACGCTTAAAAAGTCGTTTAGAAAAACGTTTAAGCGCATAGACTATGTTTAAAAACAACGCTTACGCTTAAAATGAAAAGCGTGTCTAAGCGCTTATTTTAAAAAGCAGACTTTTCGTGCTTTTCGTTTAAGCGCCCACCTCTACTTAAAAGCTCATAGTAGGCCCCCTGGATCCGGTTTTTGTCTTGACTATCTAAAAAATAAATCGACATGGATGATTCTTTGACATGAATATAGAATATATAATGAATGCAGTAGCCATCACTTTACCTGCCGAACATCTGCTTCTGTCTTTTTGGAGTACATTCTTCTGTAGAAGTCCACAGCTTTGAACATTGCTTCGTTTCTGACATAATAAGAGTGAACCCGTGTTTCGTAACTGTGACGTACCTATGCAAAGCAAAAATTTGGGTTGCACTTAAACAAGGCTAAGCATTGCTCAGTTACACGACTTCATTTTTATCCTACTTTCAGCAAACCTGCCCAGATAGGTGCAAACTTGCAAAAAAACTTACTTACTCAGAATTTCGTGCAAAACTATGAAAAACTGTCAAAACTACATCGTGAGTGTTGTTGAAGATGGCTTTGGTGGTTATCTTAATTGGCCATAAGTCCTTAGTGCTCGGTGTCATTTGTGGTGGAGCGAAAATAACGAAATTAATTATGACTGGAGGTTCGAGTTTTTATTAATAAGTCTCAGTCGTTATACTAAAAGACTTGAAACGACTTATTTGACTTAAACGACTCAAGTTGTTTGCAATGTATACCTATTTTATGTCTTATTAAGCCCGAAGTTTATAAATAAAAATGACGTAGTATGTAGTAAATAATCACGTTTATTTAATTAGTTATAATTAACTGACTTCTGTGAACAACAATCGTAAAATAAATGTCTTGTGGGTAGAAATAAAATCACGCCATACGGCTCATGACTCGCGACTCCCGAGGCTATGACGCGCCAGTCGTTTTAGTTCTATAAGTCTTTTAAGCTTCCTAGGGTTAAAAGACTTCGACTCGAATTAGTCTTGAGTTTTAGTCTCACTAGTCGTGAGGCGTTCAAAATGAGTCGAGGTTTTTTAAAAGGCCTTATAAGACTGAGTTTCTTTATCACTATTGTTGATGACAGTCGACAGGAGCTTGCCCGCCGAGGGCGGCAAGCTCCTGTCGACAAAAATTGTATACAAATAATGAAAAATACGTGTTATGTAACAGATATGTGTGTAGGTACTAGGTTACTTACGACTAATGCAGAACTTTTACCTGCCTAAATAATCCAATTTCAAAAACTTGAGCTTGATGAAGCTGGCATATCGGATTGATATTAGGGTAAATTTTGGAGTTACTTTACCTAATTTCGGTGGCAATTTTTGTAACTATTCGGGTGAATTATCGTAAAACAATAGAATAACAATAACAATTTCAGGTTACTACACTCGAATATTAAATAATACTTCATGATAATATAATTATTAGCTCACGCTACCGTCGTGGATAGTAAGATAAATAGAAGTATTGAAATGCAACTGAATAAATTAGTTGATTGATAAATTTTAAAATTCGACTGCAGTACCCATTAAAGCTCCGAAAAGTAAATTAATAATGAACGTAAACAAATTCGAAAATTACTGCGTTATTTACTAAGCTACCGAAAACTTCAAAAGTTTACATAAACAACCGAATGAAATACTGAAAGTTCGACGATAACGTAATACTACAATACTGTCTTAATATTTTTAGCCATTTTATAGTAAATCACCACCTATTATAAATTTAAAAGCGAGCTATATACATTTAATACGCATGGTACAATCATGGATATACTCGTAATACTTGTAGTGTGCGCGTGCCCTATTCCAGCGTAATCATGCATTCATCATCATCATGTGTTAGCGGCCCCATCTACCGACACCGTCCCTACAACTATGGCAGGCCGTTAAAACAGTGTAATTAAATACATCACCCTGCCACTAGATGGCGGTGCTTTGTAAATAATATAGGTTTCGTTATTTATGATTGTTAATAATTAATATTGATCGATGAATATAGTAAATATAATAATGTTGTAACGATAATAGTAATTAGAATAATAATTGTAAAGATAATAGTAACAACAATAATTGTAAAATTGTAACATTGTTTAGTATAAGGGAAAGGGTTGATTTGATTGTCTATATAGGAGGTGCTCTGTCTTTAGTGTAGGAATATTTTTTCACTGTCTGCGCTTATTTGAATAAAAGCCATTACGCTGCCCGTCCGACTCTTAATTTTCGCCACTCCTACAATACTTCAGAAGTGGTATCTGGACCAAAAAAATGTCTGGCCCATATATTGAGGGGCTTGGTCAGCGAAAAAGAAAGAATCATGAGCCGTTCTGTGCGCCTCCTGAAGAAGATGAAAATTTTTTTCTTGAAAAACCACGTGGCGACCTACCCGTCAAGAGGCGACGAATTACTCCTACTGAAGCCGAAGTAATACCAAAGTTTAAACCAGATGAGAAGACTAGCAACGTTACTGGGTGGCTCCATAAAATAATTCAATTAGGCGACGTGTACAACTGGAGTAACCAAGATCGACAATTCACAATGCAAATTCGTCTTCGTGGCTCAGCGCGTGATTGGTATGACGATTTAGAAGATTACAACTTGACGTGGAGCGCTTGGAAAGAAGCTTTGAAGAGTGCATTTCCTCGATCTACAGACTACGTTGACAGACTGGAAGAAATGTTGGCCAGAACTAAATCCGACACCGAGACCATGACGAAATACTTCCACGATAAGTTATCACTTCTTAAAAAGTGCAAGATTTATGAAACAGATGCCATTTCCTGCATTATAAAAGGTCTCCCAACCGAACTGCGTGCAAATGCAAAGGTCTACCAGTGCGATAAACCGGAAAAATTGTACTATGGATACTTGTCTTCATTAGAAAATTACAAGCGGGTTGAAGCTACGGCCAATACAAGAAGATCTACATGGAGAAGAGGCACAATTACAGCAAATCCTCAGCACCAAATGCTCCCCAAGATATGCTACGCATGTCGGCGTCCAGGACATGAGGCAAGGGACTGCAGACTACAGCTTCGCTGCGACGTATGTCAGCGTGTTGGCCACAACGCCTCGACTTGCTGGTACGCAACGGACCGTTCGCGTAAACATACACCAAAGGTCAGTAGTATTTTGCACATTACTTACGACATCTACATGGATATTTATAAAAAGAAAGTGTATTTAAATGGGTATCGTTCCACGCGTACATAGACACAGGCAGTGTATTAAATATACTCGCAGTTGAATGTGCTCATAGAATGAAACTTACTGTTTCCCCATCTTCCGTCGTGAAGAAAGGCTTCGGAGGTGCATATTCACATTCACTAGGCACTATAAATATTGAAGTTTTTGTGGATAATGTATTATTGCACGGTACTGCAGAGTTAACCGATTATAATTTTTCAGAAATAGATTTAATTATCGTTAATAAACCAAGAAAATATAAGTATGATGACTACAGCAAACACTGTCACATTTGTTTACACTCACGAGTTAAAAAACGCTCTCAGTGACGTACAATTACAATCGATTGACTTTGTTTCAAAATATCCTTTTTATTTGTTAAGTGATGTTGTAGTGCCAAAACATAATTCTGTTTTTGTTGAAGTAATAGTTGATTTTAATAGGAATGAAAGAGAACACACATTTTTCTCACACCCCGTCTATTTCGAGCTAGGGAGTATTTCGTTCTTTATACCTGGTGCCGTTTTATCTTCACGAAAATGCTTTATGAAGATTGTAAACGTAGGTGACGACGCGATTGTATGGAAATCAAATAAATTAGTAGCGCGTGCCGAGATTATAGATGAATGTGTGAATTGTGAAAGTTCGACTGTTTTAACAGTAGAAAAGTGTACTGAAAATTATGAATGCGATAATTCTATAACTATGGGTGATTTAAACGTAGGTGAAATTAGTACTGCTGACCGTCACACGTTACTAAAATTATTGAACCGATTCCGTGACTGTTTTGCAAAAAGTACGAATGACTTAGGATGTACCGACCACATAAGCATGCACATTAACACTACCACCGAAGACCCCGTCATTTGCAAACCATACCGGTATTCTCATAGGGACAACGAAATTATAAATAGGAAAGTACAGTATTTGTTGGATGCAGGCATTGTCAGAGAATCAGTGTCAGATAATGCAAGTCCCGTAGTCCTTGTAAAGAAAAAGAGCGGTGACTATAGACAGTGCGTTGATTATCGCGCCTTGAATGCGCGCACTGTAAAAGAACGTTTCCCGTTGCGTAATATACAAGACCAGCTTACTCGTTTGGCGGGAAAGTCATTCTTTACAACCTTAGATCTCGCGCAAGGCTATGTGCAAGTGCCCTTGAGTGAAAAATCTATTCGTAAAACTGCTTTTGTGACACCTTCCGGCCAGTATGAATTTATGAAAATACCATTTGGTCTTGCTAATGCGCCCACTGTCTTCTCCGATTAATTAAGTTGGTTGTTCTTTACCTTGATGACATCATGTTGCCTACAGTTACGATTCATGAGGGGATTCATTAGATTTGTTAAAACGTGTTTTGCAATTCTTCAAAGATGCGAATTTGAAATTAAATTTACAAAAATGCTCTTTTCTTAAGACTAGCGCTAATTACTTAGGGCACGAGATCACTGCTGGCACTATACAGCCGGAACAGGCCAAAGTTGATTGCGTGTGCCAATATAAACGGCCAAACAACGTTCATGAGATACGGCAGTTTATTGGCTTGGCTTCATATTTTAGGAAATTTATTCATAGATTTGCTGAAATTGCGCGACCGCTTACTGAACTCACTCAAAAGGGTGTTGAGTGGCGCTGGGAATCAGAACAAGAACATGCTTTCCAAACTTTGAAACAAAAATTAATCGAAAGACCCGTTTTAGGTATTTACGACAGGGATGCCAAGACTGAATTGCACATAGACGCAAGTAGTAAGGGTTTAGGCGGGATTCTGTTGCAATACCAGGATGATGGCACTCTTAAACCTATTGCTTATTTTAGTAGAGTCACTACCAAGGAAGAACTATTCTACCACAGCTACGAACTTGAAACACTAGCCGTGGTAGAGTCTTTGAAACGATTTCGAGTATACTTATCTGGTATTCCCGTGAAAGTAGTTACTGATTGTGCCGCATTAAGAACCACGCTTGTCAAGAAGGATTTAATTCCCCGTATTGCTCATTGGTGGCTTGCTATTCAAGATTTTGACCTTAATATTGAATACAGACCTGGCGAGCGTATGAGACACGTTGCCGCCCTTAGTAGAAATCCTTAGTCCATCCTGTAGGAATGCGAAATAAGAATGATTGAGAATTCTGATTAGCTGTTGACTTTGCAAATGCAGGACGAACACACGCAGACTATTTTGTCCCAGATTCGTCAAGCCACGGACAATCCAGATGTTACGTCTAATTACTCTGTCAAAAACGGTGTTTTGTATAGAAAAACGCTGGCTGGTGAACGTTTTGTCATTCCAAAATTCGCTAAATATGGGCTATTGCAGAAGTATCATGATGAGATAGGTCATCCGGGGTTCTCCAAATGTGAACAACTAGTTAAGGCTCAATTTTGGTTTCCAGGTATGACACGATTTATACGTAAATACGTAAATTCTTGTTTACAATGCGCGTATGGTAAAGGCAATTTTGGTAGAGTAGAAGCAGAATTACACCCAATTCACAAAGTAGCTGTCCCTATGCACACACTTCATGCTGACCATTTAGGGCCTTTCGTTAAAACTCGCCGTGGAAACACTTTCCTACTTGTAATCATTGACTCTTTTACAAAATTCATATTTGCTAAACCTGTAAAGAATTGTAGTTCAATTGAAACTGTCAAACATTTCAAAGATGTTATGTGTATGTATAAATCAGTTTGGCAATCCTGTTAGAGTAATTACCGATAGAGGGAAGGCATTCACAAGCAGATACTTTAAACAATTTACAGAAGAAAATCAGTTTAAGCATATATTAAATGCAATTGCCAGTCCTCGTTCCAATGGACAAGTCGAACGCGTAAACCGTACTCTTCTTAACGGCTTAAACTCTATGGCTGTGAGTGAGTGTACATGGGATGATGTGGTGTCCGGCATATTGTGGGGAATCAACAATACGCCGCATTCCACTACTACTTTTACCCCTTTTAGTGTCATGTTTAGTCACGATAACTCCCGTCTCTCGGCCTATGTACCTACTACGACCGCGGATCATAGCACTCAACAGCAGTACCTGCAATCTCGTAGGGAATCTGCCAAATTACGCATTGACCGAAATATGACTGTAATGAAGAGCAGATTCGATCAAAAACATAAAAAATGCACGAAATATGTAATAGGCCAACTAGTTCTCTGGAAAGGTGGGTCTGCCAGAGACAGTAATGCGGGGGTCCTAGAAAACTCAATGGTATGTACACGGGACCATATGAAATTATTAAGGCTAACCACATATTAGATCATTACACTATATCGAGTATTAAAGGTATGAAAGGATATAAAAGGTTTAACGCTGTTGTTAGAGGTGAATCTCTTAGATCATATAAGACCACCATGTCTGACGACGGGAGTTCTGGTAGCGATCGTGAAATAGATCGCGACGATCTTATTGATCTTTTAGAAAGCTAATTTCAATATACGCCTAAGTGTGTTGTCTTTTCAAAATACGAGATTACGTGTGCCATATGTGTCCCTTTTCGAGTTGTTAAATTAGTAAAGGAACATAATATATGATTTTGTTCTGTTTTTGTTATTAAAATTGTAGTTATGTTATAGTTGCCCGTTTTTCAATAAATGCCTCAAAATAATGTCATACGATACCGCATCTAAGTAGTAACAACGCCTATTTTATACAACTGTGTGATAGGAAATCTTTATATGAATACTGTGTGACTGACGTCTGTGTTAATCTGAACACTGCATAACGTAATAATATACTCGTAGTAAGTAGGTATAGGCCTCTAGACCGTGTCTATGTGACTTACAAGAGTTCGAGTAGGTGTGGATGTATCTAATTGTGATATAGAATAGATAAAGAAACCTGTGTTCAGCCTGTGTGATAAGGACTTTCCTATGAACCCATTTACCCCTATTATCTATCTGATTCCTCTGACATACATGTACTTATCTAACTGTGTAAAATTGTCTACATATATGTATTATAGCTGTGTGAAGATTGCCTACATATAGTATAGTATAATAACTGTGTGAAGATTGCTTACATATAGAATATAATAACTGTGTGAAGATTGCCTACATATATATAATGGCTGTGTGAAGATGATCTACACATATATCTGTGTGAGGATTTTCTACGTATATATACATAATGATTCACTAACTACTGTCTCTTACAAACTAAGTGAACTAAATATGAACCACTGCCATCTTACACCTTTGTACAAAACAAATTACTGTTCTGGCATTTTCTCTCATTACAGATTCCGGACATTGCCGTTTCTTCAAACAACAAATTTCCTGAGCGCCGTGAGACACGGCCGTGACAGGATGGCCGAGTGTTAGCGGCCCCATCTACCGACACCGTCCCTACAACTATGGCAGGCCGTTAAAACAGTGTAATTAAATACATCACCCTGCCACTAGATGGCGGTGCTTTGTAAATAATATAGGTGACGACTAGGTTTCGTTATTTATGATTGTTAATAATTAATATTGATCGATGAATATAGTAAATATAATAATGTTGTAACGATAATAGTAATTAGAATAATAATTGTAAAGATAATAGTAACAACAGTAAATTGTAAAATTGTAACACTGTTTAGTATAAGGGAAAGGGTTGATTTGATTGTCTATATAAGAGGTGCTCTGTCTTTAGTGTAGGAATATTTTTTCACTGTCTGCGCTTATTTGAATAAAAGCCGTTATGCTGCCCGTCGACTCTTAATTTTCGCCACTCCTACCATACATGTTTTTGAAATTTGACTAGCCAGAAAAAAAGTCACTATTAATCTGTGATTATAACAGAAGCGCGGCAAAGAAGACGATGAAGTAAAGATTACCAAGTATTTTATTACTTTTTAAATCACGTGATACAATGTAGCTTAATTCAGTTGCTGTGAAATTGAAAGGCTTATTATAAGGCTGGCTGGCTACGTCCCTCCTCTCCCCCATCAAACGGCTAGCCGGTGGCGGCGGATTGGTCGAAGGTAGCGCTGCTATTGCAGGGCGGTTAGTGGAAATGACGTATGGCTGGCGGGCTGTCCACCTTTCAAAAGTTATAAGGGTGGTTTACTGTCCACGCTGGAATAATCTTATTCCAGCGGCACCATTTCTCAATCTCGGGAACCACAACACCTAACTTAGATCTGATTACACTATAAAAAGTCGTGATTTAGTCAGTTATAGTCATAAAAAATAGATTTACTACATTCACGCCGTTTTGAAGTTATTAAGGCGTTTTACTGTCCACGCTGGAATAAGCTTTATTCCTAGCTTAGATCTGATTGCACCCAGAAAAAGTCGGTTCTAGTCGCAAAATTTTAGAATTAGTAATAGTATAGCAATTTAATTTAATATTATTAATTTTTATATAAAAATTTTGATTACTTAATAAGTTAAACTTTAATTTTTAATCAACTTCAAATATTAAAATTATTGTCCTTGATATAACATTATTATAAGCTTATTATATAACTGTCTTTTTGTACTAGAAGAACTTAACTATTGACTTAAATAATGAAAACGCACGTCAAACATGAACTTGTAACTGCCTTAATTAAATTTACTAGATAGTTTTCCGTCGGTGATTGATCAAATTGGTGAATGGCAAGACAAAATGTATATGTAAATGGAAAATGTTACTGCTGACAAAATATCTAAAATCTTACTAAAGTAACTTAAGGTTTACTTAATGATGGCCTCGTGTGAAATTTTTGTTATTTGGTTATTATTTCTCGGATTTCTAACTCTGCTACTCTGCATATTTGGATAGCATCTTAGGTAACTAAACCACCATCGTCCTCGAAAGCAACGAACTCATACGTATGACCAACTCCAGGTTTTTGTAAAGACAGCGCTTAGCTTAATTCTTTGCATTATATTTTTTTTATTACTCGTAATAATGAAATAATAGTAATAATTAATAAGTAATTCTTTGCTCACTATATTCGGACATTCGAGGCAACGTGCTGCAAAAATTATCGAAATTACAGCTCCTACTGATAATAGATACTACATAACTGCAAAAAAAAACGAAACGTTACTAAACGTTATAACAAGAGTTAATAGAATATTTTCATAATATTGCTAAGGTCATAATAATTTTCGTCCCTTTGTTTTCAAAATCGATCAGAATCGAGAACAGTGTTGCCTAACGTATACATCACTAAATGTTAAATTTGGCCAAAAAAATTTACAAGCGGCCGTACCACAGAAACTGAATGCATTATGCAAAAGGGCGTTCGTTCGATATTCATTCGCACCAAGTAAAAGCCGCTATGTATTACAAATCATGAGGCATACATTGAGTTGCATATTTGTTGTCTCGAAATTCATGCAAAACCAAAATAATTGTTTTTAAAATAAATTATGCATCTTCTGATTACAAAATCACTTGCCCGTGGAAGGAAACTTCCCCGTTTACCCAGTTTTCGCGTTTTCGACTGGTGTTTATCTACGATAACGGTCGAGCGCGTTCTGAAGTGTAGCAGCGGCAAGTAAGTGAATTTCACTTACTTTGGGCACGCGAAGTACGTACACTTGCGGCGTCTATCTAGATATATGTCTGTGGTATATCCCGTTTACTATTCAGTAACACTTAACGCAGCTTAGTATATATAAATTATGATTAGCCTTAGTTCGCTGCAACTTCATTTGTTTTTCGAAACCTTTTTAACCGACTTTATAAAAAGGAGGTTCTCAATTAGCTTTATTTTTTTTTGTGTCCGTCAGGATGGCTGCACCAAACGAGATATACAAATCAAGCTGTGCTTATTATTGACTATCTATTTTCTACTATTTAGTACCTTAAAAAATAAAGTGACATCAGGTTGGCTGACCACTTTACGTTTTTCGTGGATGTAGCAGTATTTAATTTACTATATTTTTACTACCTAATTTCTATCTAAACATACTTTTTTCACTATTTTAGGAAGCTTCTATAGTTATCTAAGAAAATAATAAAACACGCAAACAACGCAACACAATGCAAAAGTTATCTTCTAAAACGACAAGGTGGTTTGGATTATCTCTTTACAAGCAATATTTTATCAACAATTATTATATTAATTACTTATTTCACCATGTTGAATTCATTATTACAATTTTTATATTAAGTTTTTATAGTACTCCGCCTTGTACTGAGATAATATTTTCCTTTTTTAAATCGTATGTACCTCACAATTTCTACAGATAGTTACACAGAACCATCGCGAGCTCGCGCGGACACGAGGCATTGCGCGACTCGTCTTTCCACTTCCATTGCAGTAACTATATGTAGGTATATAGGCAGTACGGTCCACAGAAGATGCGGTAGGAGTTGAAATTTCGCCATACAAAGGAGATCCGCCAAAATGACCCCAGGCCCGGCGCCAAAATAATGTAACTCAGTTTTTAGAGTAAAAATAACAATAATATTATATAGTCTCCGTATTGCTAAATTCACGTGCTAACATAGTTTTTTTGCCTGTTGAATTTTCATAGGCGCTTTATGAAAAATTCTATTTATTAGAGAAGCGTCGTCCTTTTTAGTTCATTAACATTGTAATAAATAATTATGGCATATAAGCATGTATATCAATCATATTATTATTATTATTATTAAATGAAATTCAACTCACTACAGAAGAGGCCAACAAATCACGACTAATAACCATGTGTCGTTGGGTTGTAGAAACTGTGAATGGCAAGTTTAAAAATAGCTTTAAAATCTTCCGCAACAGAATGTTTAACAATACCTTGACGAAAACATTCACAGATTTCAAAATAGCAGCGGCTTTGATAAACTGCTTTCAGGAGCCTTACGAAGACAGTAGATTTACTGATGATTTTATTGCATCAATAAACCGCAACATACATAAAACAAATCTGTTGGCCGCGTATGTTTTAGAAAACAACTTGAACAGGCAAAGAGCATCATTTACTAGACTGGACGCAAACAATCCAGAAGTATCAGATTTTCCGGAGCTGACGTACGAAGATCTGATAAAATTCGCTATAGGCACATATCACCTCAAAATAGCACGTTCGTACTGCAGCGAACACACGAAGAGAATGGCGTATATGAAATCGAGGTTTACAGACACTCAGAACAAATATAATAAATGATCGAGTTATAAGGTCACAGTCGCATACAAACAACGTACTGATTCGCTGCAGAATTAATTCACGTCATGTCAGATCAAAAACTTATTATACCTATTTGTTATTTAATACTGCGGTTTTTGGAATCGAGGCAGTGAAAGAACATTACTGTTCCTGTTATCACGGGAACAGAACACTGGGAAGTTGCGCCCATGTAATAAGCGTCATGTACTATTTGGGTTGGGCTAGACACAATGAACGTGATTTAGACCACCCAGCTCTAGGCTTAGATTTTGTATTAGTTGATTTAGAAAACTAAGTCCATCAAACATATATTCTGTCGAGAAAATGAAAATATATATTATTTTATAACCATACTAAGTGTTTTATTTTACACATAGTTTCGAACATCTAATTTATTTTTTCATAGTTCACAGTACAGTACATACATGCTTATATGCCATAATGACTAATTACAAGATTAATGAACTAAAAATGACGACGTTTCTCTAAAAAATATAATTTTACAAAGAGCCCCTATTAAAATTCAACGGGCAAAAAGACAATGTTAGCATGTGAATTTAGCAATACCGAAACTATATAATATTTTTGCTATTTTTACTCTAAAAATTGAGTTACATTATTTTGGCGCCGGGCCTGGGGTAATTTTGTATGGGATTTGGCGGATCTCCTTTCAATCCTCTTCTCACCTCGCCGGTGGAAAAGCACCTAACGCCTTTAGTACACGGGTCAAGAGCATGTAAAGCTTGACAGGATTTTAAATCCAACTCTATGCCATTAACGATAAGAATATGGTCCAAAGTGTCAAGTGTGCTCTTGACTACAAGCAAGACAGGACAGTACAGTAAAAAATATGGAAAATTGTGAGCTTTTCTTTGACTATAACAAGTTCTGGAAGTTGTGCACATCCAAAACAAGCAGTGAAAATATCTATTGCAATATGACAATTAAAACAAGTAATTTTGTTTTCTTATTTATTGTCAGTCCCAAAAATGTTACTTAAGACTGTTGAGGTGCCACTGGTGTGGTGGTTGCAGCAGCTTCCTCACGAATGCGGTCTTTCTTGAGGGTACCCATGAAGGCAGCCTTATCAGCTGGTGTCTGGAAGCGACCATGACCAAACTTGGATGACGTGTCAATGAACTTGAGGTTAATCTTCTCAAGTGCTGCTCTCTTGGTGTGTACTCGCAGAGACTACGGAATAAGATATAATGTTAGCATAACAGAATGCATTCAGTTGAATAAATATTTGTGTATTTTTGAAAGTCCTTACCTTCCTCAAGGTTATAACACGCTTCTTAGGACCCATACAACAACCCTTAATCATGACAAAGTCATTGTTGACTTCACCATAGTGAGGGAAACCACCCATGGGGGTGATTGACTTCTCAGACAAGTCATATTCAGTAGAGGCATTATTCTTGATGACCTTGCCATCCTTAGTGTGGATGCCTGTAAAAAAAAAGCATGAGTGTTAAGTGCACAGCTAGGCTGTTTATTTTTTTTATTATATACTTTTATGGTGTAAAACATGGAAAAAATACCTTGACCAATACGGTAGATCTTCTTGTTCATTTCAGTACGATGATGGTAACCTTTCTGACCAGCTCGAGCAACAGTGAATGAAACTCTTGAAGGATGCCATGCTCCAATACAAGCAACCTTCCTTAAACCTTTGTGTGTCTTACGGGGCAACTTCTTTGTGTGCCAGCGTGAAGTAACACCTAATCATTAGAATCTATTTAATAAGAATATTCTCAATAATTAATACATGTCAATAAATATCATAGTAAAATTGTGAACAAATTACCTTTATAACCCTTGCCCTTAGTGACACCAATGCAATCAATCATCTCATCCTGGACAAAAACTGAATCAATGGGGATGGGCTTCTCGAGATGTTCACGTGCCCATTTAACTTTGTCTTCAATTGTTCCACCATTGATTTGGATCTCCATAATGTGGGCCTTCTTCTGACGCTGCTTGAGCAGTTTCATCTGGGTATGGGCAATGATCCTTACCACACTGCAGTAGCGGATCATTTTCTTAAAGTCCTTCTCAATTGACTTGCGTCCAAGCTCATCCTGCCATTTCTTACTAGCCTTGGTGAAAGCCTTCTTCTTGCTCTTGTACCTGATTTAATCATAGTGAAGGAGTGCTGTAAGAGACTCCAGGTAGCCTCATCGTTGAGTGGAGACCACAAGGTAACAATATGCTTCAAGCATATTTACAATAAAACTCTCATCCAGCGAGAGGAGAGCTATTTTAACCATAATTAATATATTTAAAAAAGAATACATTAACAAAAGAACCATGGATGTTACAGCTAAATTGGTGCTATGTAGAATGAGTCCAAACTGTACTTTTAAAATTTGTAAAAGAAGCTAACTCTCAAAAGAATTAGAAGCACATACCAATTCTTGTAAAAGCGACGGCGGCAGTCCTCAGACATATGTTCAGCCCAAACAGTGAGCAGAGCACGAAGACCATGTGGGGTCTCGATATAGCCGACTGCACCAACGCATACCATAGGCGGTGTCTCAATGATCGTTACCGCCTCTACAATCTCCTTCTTGTTTATCTCTATAAACAGTAAGCCAATTAAATAACCACAGCCTTTGCGTCTTAGTGACGGAATTCGAAAATAATTTTTTTTTTTTCGGAATTAACAATTTCCAATAAATATAATGTACGAAATAAACTAATACATACTGGTAAGTACATAACAAATAGAATTTTGTTACATTTGGCACCAGGCAAAATCATACGTGACATGTTGTTATGTCCGGTTTTAATAGGCTTGTCAGTTTCACAAAAAAACTTTGGAATTATGAAACTATTAATAAGGGTGTGATACGCCATTTCCTACTTACTTGAACCAGGACGATCAGGTTCACGGACCACATGGGTCATGCCAGCTTTATAGCCGATGAAAGCGGTTAAATGCACTGGTTTGCTAGGGTCATCTTTTGGGAACGCCTTCACCTTTCCACGATGACGACGAGATCTCTTCTTGGGGTAGAACCCCATAGAGCCATGACGAGGCGCAGAGAACTTCCTGTGCGACTGAAATTAATCGTTTCTTTAGAACATACCTACACTAATGAAGCTAGAGCTCACTGCCATGACAAACATCAGTCCGCCCTAGTATAATCTTCACAAAGTTTCAGGTTCTAACCGTGTGATAAAATGTAAAGGGATCATCATTTGTAGTAACCACATGGCAAGTAATATAACGGGTAAAAATATGCTCAAAAACACATACTACATAAATAATACACACACACTTCACATAATAATCAAACATTAAATGAACGATTTTACCATAATTTTTAGATATAATTTTGAGAAATGAAATCAACATACCATATCGAACGACAGCCGCAACAAAAAGACTTAAGACTGACCGAATGAATGACACGATGAGTATGAGTTAGGGATAGAGATGCATATCACATAACAATTTCGATCTTAATGAAAATCGATTAAAGTGTACACCGTCTAGCGATTTTTTATATCGATTTATTTCATGGCGATTAGAAAATAGAAACAGTCTAGATTATATTCACAATTTAAACCAAACAGAATTTTTCTGAACCCTGTAGAATCGTGAGGCTATTCCTATTTTACATTATTTTTCCTGAAAAATATGATATTTTATGAAATGAAACTATTTTTCCGGAATCGCGTACATTTGTTTCTTCAAACAAACCAACGTTTCGGGCCCTTTACAGGTCCCATGATCACGGTTGACGGAAAAATAGTTTAAATACGGAAAAATAGTTTAATTTCCTATATGTAACAATCGCGAAAACTTAAGAACTCAATATGATTTTGTTCTAAGTGGAAATTTTTCCGTGACCTACACTAACTATTCTTAACGGATCCGTTATACGTATATACAGTCAAGAGCACGTCAAGTTTGACACTTTGTCTTTGGACCGTTCTTAACGTATGCGACATAGAGTTGGATTTAAATCTTAAATGTCAAGCTTGACGTGCTCTTACCCTGTACGTATTACGTACCATAGAGTATTATGACTCATATTAAAAAATACATCACAGGTCGTAGGTAGCAGCGATACAGTGGCTTATCGTCTACCTTTATACACACGAGCGACTTTAAGCAGCGATGCAAACGCGCGACTGCATCGATTCAAACGCGCTTTTGCATTGTTACGCTTGTGATTTATGTGATTGCATCGATGCAATCGCGCGTTACTGACGTAATTGAGTAAGTTTTTTTTTAAGTAGTGTAGAAGTGTAGAAATTACTTTTATCAATTGACAACTCTGGTTTTGTTACTATATAGGGCGCACTATAAGTTTCCGGAACTGGCCACTTACGTAAACAATATTTAAAAAGTAATTACAACATTTGAAAATGGAACTCTTTGACTGTAGAATACAGTTTGTCTCATTTAACTGTCACTTGTTTTTACATTGTGGCGTCATTTTAGAAATTGGTTGTCTACATCACCATGGATTTAACTCGTGAAAATTTTCGTAGTATGATTTTCTACGACTTTAAGTGTAATTTAACAGCTCAGCGGAGCAATGATGAAGGATGAAGCAAACACCATGCAAAATGACTTTTTAAAGCTGGTTTGCAGAATTCAAACGCAGTCGTGTGAATCTCAGTGATGAATTTCATGATGGTCGCCCGTCCACTGCTGTGTGTTCATACAAAAACATCGATGCTGTGCGCCGTATGATCAAAGCAGACAGGCATGTAACATACCATGAGATTCGGGCTTCTTTAGGTATAGGCATGAGTCAAATACAATCAATACTACACAAACATTTGGGCGTGAAAAAGCTGTGCTCTCGGTAGATCCCATACAATTTGACTGAGGCTAAAAAAACCTCGAGGATCGTGTCTCTTGGTGCAATGCCATGCTTACCAGATTCAACGAAGGGGCGTCAAATTTGGTAAGGGACGTAGTAACAGGTGACGAAACATGGATTTGTAGTTACGATCCCAAAACAAAGCAGCAATCGAGCGTATGGGTCTTTCGAGATGAGCGGAAACCAACCAGAGTGGCGCGAGTGCAAAGTGCCTCTAAACGGATGATTGCATCTTTTTTTAATAAAACTGGACACGTGGCTACTGCGCCACGATAATGCCAGTTCTCACACGGCCAGACAGACAAATGAATTTTTGAAGGTGAACAATGTTGACCTTATGAGCCATCCCGGGTGCAGTCCCGACCTGGCACCTTATGACTTTTATTTATTTTCAAAAATTAAGAACCAGTTACGCGGTCAACGGTTTTCATCACCTGAAGATGCTGTCGAAAAGTATGAAAAATATGTTACAGAGATTGTTACGGAGGGGTGGCATAAATGTTTCCAAAATTGGTTCATTCGTATGAAAAAGTGCATTAACGCTAACGAAGAATATTTTGAGAAACAATAAATTCATTTCTGACCATTTAGGGTATTTTTTTCTTATTCATTCCGGAAACTTAGGGTCGTATTCCAGAACTCTACTCAATGCTCAAATCAGGACTTGAGTATGACATCAAGCACTGGAAATACGACCCTAATGGCAAGGACTTGAGTATGATTTCTAGTACTTTAAATCATACTCAAATCCTGACTTGAGCATTGAGTAGAGTTCTGGAATACGACCCTCATAGTGCGCCCCACGTATAAGGACCATCATAATGACACAGCCATTTTAAATTGTCGTTGTGGTCTCATAACAGCAGAGAAGCAGGATTTGAAAAAATATTTTTGCCCGTTTCCTGACGAAATCTTGCCATTAAAAGTATTGTAGTTTTTGACAATTCATTTACCGCATTTGCAATACACTAAATTTATGATAAGATTAATTTGTTACGCTTTCGATCTATTCGTAAACGCGATTTGTTTTGTAATCAAATAAATTTTTAAGTACTTCTTCGACTTCATCCGACTGTTAAGTAAAAGCCGCTAAGTAGGTATATAAGATTTTTTTCTTATAAAATTATATATAGGTACCTATACCCAGCAGTGGGTGAAATCAGGCTGTACAGTGTAGATGATGATGATGATAAAATTATAATGCATGTTCCTTCGGGGGTGGGTTAGGGGTGGGTTAGGAGGTAAGATGGCGGGCACGATTATTCACATAATGGCAAGTTGGGTATCGTTTTCGAGGTATTTGGGGGTGCTCATTACGAATAAAGAATTTATTTTTAAATCCAAGACGCGGACACGACTTTTCAAGTAAATGTAATATGGGTATCATTTTTGAGGTATTTGGGGGTGCTCATTACGAATATAGCACTCATTTCTAAACACAAGATGGCGGGCATGACTTTTCAAATAATGGCAAGTTGGGTATCGTTTCCGAGGTATTTGCGACACGTCGCAATTGATTTAATTGCAATTGATTTTAGTTGCAATTTATTTCAATTGAATTGATTTTAATTGCAAGTAATTTTTTTTAGTTGTTATAAGAAACAATTAAAACTAACAATTAAAACTAAAACTACCGAATAAAAGTGTCATTACGAATGAGAGAGCGGATGAGAGACCCACCCCCTAACCCACCACCTAACCCACCACCTAACCCACCCCTTCACTCACCCACTCACTCAAAATCGTGTCCGCCATCTTGGATTCAGAATTGAGTGTCATATTCGTAATGAGCACCCCAAAATACCTCGAAAACGATACCCAACTTGCCATTATTTTAAAAGTTGTGCCCGCCATCTTACCTCCTAACCCACCCCCTAATCCACCCCTAACCCACCCCCGAAGGAAGATGCATTACATTTTTATCATCATCATCATCTACAGCCTGATTTCACCCACTGCTGGGTACAGATATATATAATTTTATAATAAAAAAATTCTTATATACCTACTTAGCGGCTTTTACTTAGCAATCGGATGAAGTCGATTATACCTTATCTTCATAAATTGCCCATGAGATGTGATCTCAGAGCTCTTAGACTATTTACCGATTACGCTTTACGGACGTCAGTAATGTCAGAAAATTGTTTAAAAATGTCTTACTTGACACTGGCGAAATCACCGATTATTTCGATGGAACCATGGCATTTAAAAGAAGAAGAAGAACTTAGAAATTTATTTGATTACAAAACAAATCCGAAAGCGTAACTCATTAATCTTATTATAAATTTAGTATATTGCAATGCGGTAAATGAATTGTTGAAAACTAAATACTTTTAATGACAAGATTTCGTCAGGAAACAGGAAAAGATATTTTTTCAAATCCTGCTTCTCTGCTGTTATGAGACCACAACGACAATTTAAAATGGCTGTTTCATTATGATGGTCCTTATACGTGGGGCGCACTATGAGGGTCGTACTCCAGAACTCTACTCAATGCTCAAGTCAGGACTTGGTATGATTCAAAGCACTAGAAATCATACTCAAATCCTTGCCATTGGGGTCGTATTTCCAGTGCTTGAAATCATACTCAAGTCTGCTCAAATCCTGATTTGAGCGTTGAGTAGAGTTCAATGCTCAAGACAGAACTTGAGCAGACTTAAGTATGATTTGAAGCACTGGAAATACGACCCTAATGGCAAGGACCTGAGTATGATTTTCAGTGCTCACTGCAATACTCATGTCCTGACTTGAGTATTGAGTAGAGTTCTGGAATAAGACCCTAAGATTGAGACCATAGTGACACAACTCGTTCTATCATTTGAGTGCACCTGTTTGCTTGTAGTAATACCCTCTCCCCTTTTATCTTAGCTTTAAGCCATTTTCATCCTTGTTACAGTAGAGTATATGCAATAATTTAATTTAATTGAAAGATTTGTTCGAACAACAATACTTAAAAAAATGGAAGTCTAGTGGAATGTAATTTTCGACTCAAGCCCCTGGCAACACTAATTCATTCATTCATTAAATAAGTACATACAATAATTTTTATCCTTGGTGTAAATAAATTGTATTCAAATAATAATCACAAAATAAAGAGTGATAATTTTTATTTGACGGCGCCTGACTTTTTCGTCGAATATATCTCGAATACAACAAAAAAGGTTGATGTGAATTTTTCTCAATTTATTCTGTTCAATTTTGTCCGCTTGTAAAGCTCTGTTCGTTCTCTTTGCATATTATGCATGAAGCAATAATAAATCTTTGATTATAAAGTTGTATCCGTAGAGTACCTAATGACCTACCTATACTTTATTGGTTACCATGACTTTGATTTCACGCCTGTTTACCAAAGTGAACGGAGTTTAACGATATTTCCTCTAAACAGAATTTAATAATATTTCCTCTATACAGACGTCCGGTTAACAATGGCAGGTCCAATGGAAAGAATACAAGTTCTCGATGATATTGAAAAGGATATTATTACTTGTCTACAGTGTGCAGGTAACCGATAATAATTTCTTAAATATGTAAGTTCATACCCAGTTCATACTCATATTTTTAAATTTTTTTCTCAGCTCAAGCACTTTTAGAGCTAAGTAAAGAAAAGTCAAGCCAGAAGCAAGCAGAGACAAACTCATCACAGTTTCTAAGGACCCTTAGCCAAGTAGAGTCCAAACTTAGTGATCAAATCAATTACTTAACTCAAGTTTCCACTGGGCAACCTCACGAAGGGTCGGGTTATGCTTCCCAAAAGGTCCTGCAGATGGCCTGGCATAGATTGGAACATGTACGGTCATGGGTCAATGAACTAGATCGACTGAAAGCATCTCATTTGGCAGCTAATAGCCGCAATGTAGCAACCAGCAATGTGCCTAATGGTAACATGACATCAGCTGGAACAAGTACCTGATACTGAATTCGGTGTCAGCAGATGTTGCTGTTATGTATGTGTTTTATTGCCTCTTGTGAGCATTTTAGTATGTATTGGTTTAGGTCTAAAATTTAAAATGTTGTGTAATTCTGTCTTCACTTATTTCGTAACTTTTTTTGTTCTACAAAACCTGTGTTTTATTTAATTTTCATAGGATATGACATATTAATGAAAAAATCATTGTCAATCAAAAAATAATTATATTAACATAGGCAATTGTAAATTCAAACACTAAATATTGTCTCTCAAAATTATTGTTTAGAACCCCGAATGATAACTACTATGTATATAAATAACAAATAAATGTAGCAATTATTTGCTTATTTTATAAGCTTGTCAATTAAAGTAATGTAGTTTAGCTAAAATGTGTATTCCAAATAACCAATTACATACATGTCATAATGTATAGAAATAAGACTATGCAGGTTTACAACTTAGAGAATGAAAAAAAATTAGTTTCCATAGTCTAAGGTTTACAAGTACATATAAGTCGTATGTAAATTACATTTTAGTTTTAACAGCAATAAAGATGAATTGGTGCAATGTACTTAGTAGTCTCTGGTATAAACTAATGGCACATTTCCACCGGTTAACAGGCAAGTGTCACTTGCCCTTGTCAAAGTAATCTACCCAAAACGCGGCAGACAACCTGGTGTAAATGCGCCACAAGTTTCAGAATTTAAAAGACTCCAATGTATATAACAGAAATTTATTTTATTAACAAAACCTCATCTAGACAGCTGAATGATGGCATAATTAAATTAATATTTATAGGAATTTAGTGTTATATCACATTTCTCTTTGAAATTGTTACTCTGTAGAAGTACTAGCTGTGTTTGTATAATTCCAGACTGTTGTACAATAGTTGGGTAAGTATTCATATAATTTAAAAGGTCTTGCTTGTAACAAACCTGTTTTTGGAATATAATAATGAATTGGCAATACTAAATGTCTTTATTTTCTACACAATACATTTATGTACCTCTACAATCAATGAATGAATACTAATTAACAAACATATATTGATCTAAAAGTACATCAATTATAAAATTGAGCATACTAACATCCACTTGTTGCAGGAAACCCAAGTTGTCATGACCATACCTAGCCATACTATTGGCTAATGTTTACTCGAGCCAAAGAACATAACCACTTTGTGAACATCTCACAATAAACAATTGCTTTCAGAATCACTTATCCAAGCAAAACCAAACTGCTCAAATTCGTAAATGTGGTATTGTCATTAATCCTATGCAATACAATTGCATAATGGTATTACATTAAATTAGTAATAAATAAATGAATGAAATCACTTTTCATGAAAATGAAATACAATAATCATGACAAAATAGCGTGTGTCGCAAGTCTCTAGCGCCAAACAGTCCATTGAGACTTCAATCACTCCTCTTTTCAGCTCCGTTGGTTTGCATTTGCCTTAGTGAATTTTTCTATATCATCAAGGGACCGTTTTGCTTTTGAAGAAATATCATCCATGGATCTTCTAGCTGAAGAAGTGATGTCATCAAGAGACTTCTTAGTCTGTGTAAGAAGTTCATCTGTGCTTTTGCATGCTGAACTTGCAAGTTCTTTGATTTCAGAGTCCAGCTTGCCTATAACCCACTCTATGGCTTGTCGTCCTTTTCCAGCATTCAAAGAGATCTTGTTTGCAAGTAGATCTTCCATATAACTGCCTAGAGGTACACCCTGAAAATTTAAAAATCAATGTGTTCAAATATTCACAACATACAATTTGGTGTATAAAAATACACAAACATTCAGGTAAATAAATAGCGACCAAAGTTTGGTTGTTGAAAGATAAGACAATGTAATCGAAATCTGCGTCGTAACAAGCTGAAAGTCCGATTTTATAAGCACGTGTATGACGCAAGTGCACGCGGCGGATGGTAATGTGACGTCTGGTGTTCACGTGTCGACAATACATTATATAGCACAGTCAACTAACTAAATTAACAATTTCGAAGAAATGATCTCTGTGTCTTTGACTCAGCATTCAATTTTGCTTGTAAATTAATGTTGATACAGAACCTACAACTTGGTTGCTATAATGACAAAACTGTGGTATTTAATAAGTATAATACATCATCAGGTAATTTTCATAACACATAAAGTATTTTCTAAATAATTGGTTTTAAAATTATAATGGACTGTTTAAACTCACAAAAACTTTACATTTACTAATTTCCATACTGTATAATGACAATGCAAATGTGATAAATATACAAAGATCTTATCAAAATGATTGATTATCAACAATCTAGTGCTTTACTCAGGCTTGCATATAATTTCACAATTTCAGACAAATTTTGAATACAATGTATTGTGTACATTGTAACACATAGGTATTTACAAAATTTAATGTATCCAATGTTGTGCAACAAAAGTAGGTTCACTAGAAAACTAGAATAAATATATAAGAATGTAACAATGGGCTTGTGATATGATAATTGTCACAGAGCAATTAACTGATGCACAGGGCAAAGTACTTTATTATTACTTACAATATGTTATTTAACTCTTACTTTGTGGAAATTAATTGGTCATCCATGAGAACCAGAAATAGGTCTGTCTCGGATCCGCGGTAACCGCAAATTAAGAATTTAACTGTGATCAATCATCATATTATAACTCACTGTAGGACCTAATACCAATCCTAAAAAAAATTATGTGTAGTTTATCATAAATCAATTAGGCAGATTTTTGTTTAGTAAATAAACGTAATGGCAGCATAAGGCCATTCCATTGAAAATATATAACCAATGAGATCTGGGGCCTAAATTGATTACTTTCAATTTTAATAATATAAACATAACATTGACTAACATAATATGCAAAATAGGCACCTATATTATATATATACAGGGTGTAAATTTGAGACGGGGCAGCAAGGCAAGCTACCTTAATTGTTGTAGTTACAGGAAAACGATCCTAGAAGACTATCTATGAATTTTGAAGATATTTTGATTGGCATTCACAGATTTTGAAAAAATGGTACAGTCAGCAAGATAAAAGGCAATTTTTACAAATTTTTTTTTTATGCCATTCAAACCGGTCTCTGGTAAGGATCAATAGTCTCTACGGGACCAACTGTGGTAAGAGTACTGGAAATGGCAGAAATCGTAAAAATCTTTTACCACACATTTTAAACGAAAATTTTTTGTTAGAAACGATTCCGGATAATACTCTACAAATAAGACTTAAATAACCACACGCAAAATAGGCGCCTTGACGTCGAGTTGCGGACACCAGCCCGTTACACCAAGTACCAAGTAAGACTTAAACCAAATTATAATCATATCACTATTTTTTTTAATTTGGAACAGCTTTGTTTTGTTTTGTTAATAGAAAATTGTCACTTTTAAGTCGATTTTTAATCAAAATGTTTTCAAGTGTGGAAACAAACTAATTGGAACACATGGTCCTATCATATGTCCACCACGCAGTCCTGATCTGACGCACCTTGATTTTTTCTTTGGGGCTATGTAAAAAATTAAATTTATAAAAAAATACAAGTGTTCAATAATTGATAAACGCACTTGCAGCAATTTTCAATAGAATCCATCTGAGTAGAATTTTAGCCGCTACTTGCTCTTTGCGGAAGAAAGCGAATCGATGCATCTGCCAAGGCGGCAATCAATTCGGGCACTTACTATCATAGATTTTTATGTTATTTTGCTTTTCGTTATTGTTTTTATTTTGAAAGACATAATACGTTGTCAATTTGTTAGTTTCCAGAATAACTGATTACTAAATAGGTCCCTACAAAATGTATGGTAAAAAGTTTTTTGCGATTTCTGACATTTAGAGTACTCTTACCTCAGTTGGTCCCATAGAGACTATTGATCCTTACCAGAGACCAAATCGATTGGCATAAAAAAAAGTTTTCTAAAAATTGCCTTTTATCTTGCTGACTGTACCATTTTTTCAATCTGTAAATGCCAATCTAAATATCTTCAAAATTCATGAATAGTCTTCTAGAACCCTTTTCCTGTAACTGCAACGATTAAGGTAGCTGGCCTTGCTGCCCCGTCTCAAATATACCCTTTGTACTATACCATAACAAAGATTATTATTAAACTGTCATGTGTGGATACAATCGTTAGAGACATACTAGTTTCCTTAATGATATTGATACCATAGCGTTTTAAGGCCATATTGTGTCTGTAAAACACAGCTGTGTTAAAAAAAATATTACCAAAACCATTATGGACACATGTATGTCGATAAGATGTGTGCCTGGCCATTTATGATTACATTTTATTAGGTCCTGACCAACAAGCAGATAATGCAACAGTTTGCTAGTTAAAAAGGATGTACTTACTTGTACAGTTACTACAGCCTCCTGTGTCAGCAGCGTTTTGGATGAATCTTTCGGATGTGGAGTATATCTTACTGTTTCATCAACAGCTATGTAATGACAAAATGTTAAGTTTCTCGTTTTTAGAGTCATCTGTCGTATGCTAGGATTTACTTCGGATTTCTCACTAGCATAGCAAATTTTTGCTGTTCCAATCAACTAAAAAAAAAATTTAAGTTACCAATGGTTAATTACTTTTAGTAATTAGAAAATGTATGTTAAATACATGTGTTTATAATTTATGTTTCATGTATTGAGACAAAAGTACTGATATGAATTATCAAGGTCATTCTGCCCCAACAAATTAACTCCTGATGAGCTTTGAATTGTTTCATTATAACAATTACTAAAAGTATTCTTAGAATACTCACTGCTTGTGCCCATCGAGGGAAATACCATTTCGAACTGACAAGTCTGTGGGTAATCAGTACTCCATCTACCACTTTTCTTTCAACTACATCAGTTCCAATGACTGCAGGGTTCATAGGGTTGGGATATTTTCGCCATGCTGCTTGCGCAACTGTCTCCCATGGATGGCTGTAAATAAATCACGAAGAATGAGGAAACATGATCAAAGGGAAGGTACTTATTACATATTAAAAGACCAAAGGTTGCGTCACATATAACTTACTTGAATGTGTGTTCTGAAGTCCAAATCTTCATGATTAAACAAGTTCTAAGTTTCAATGGCCAATTTGTATGTTAAATAAAAAATTCATCTAGTTTCTTTAATTATTTCCTTAGCATCTCACATTACGATAGAAACAACCCTACTCCAACACAGCAATAAAAGAAAAGAGCAAGAGAGAGCACAAGCAAGGGGCGTTGCCAATGTCAAATGTTCAAAATCCCCAAAAATCACGGTTAAAATCCCCAAATTTGGGGAGAGCAAAGTTCATATTTCCCACATTTCCAGTTTTCATTATTTATTACAAATACATAGCTTAAAAATATAATAAAGAATTAAGAAACTTTAATTGAAACCATCTATTGACAACGCACACATTGCGGTTGCTGTGAATGTAACCAGAATGTAAAATGTAAAGCAAATTATAAAATTAAATGACCTTAAATCGTTTATTTATTTCAATGACATTCAATATTAATCAGTCTTTGAAGAAAAAAAACATTTTTGTTTGTCTTACAAAATTAAGTAACTTTTTAACTAACGTTAATTATTTGTTGCGCATTTGGTGACGCATGATCATGTTAGAAATAATCAATCAGTAAATTAAGTTTCGACCTATATTTAATATTTAAAATAGACGAGTGGTAACTTGTGGTGTGGAAGTACCAACTGCTCGTCTTTGTTTCTCAATAACTGATTTCGTTTATCTTCATGCCGGGAACTGGGTAAAGCTGGAGAAAGGATCGCGACTCACACGCACCGATTGGTAATTTTACAATTCAGAACCAAGGGCTCTGTTAATAATTCTATTTAAGCTGCTTGTTATTAAAGCGAGGGATAGAGTTCATCACAGTGTTTCTAACAGTAACGATCAAACTAGCGATGCATCAGCAATCGATAGTTTAAACAAAATGATAAAATGTTAGAATCCCCACATAGCGCTAATCCCTACAAAAACCCCAATCTAGTTGAAATTCCCCGCAATTTAGGAAATTTTCCACAAATTGGCAACGCTGCAAGTAAGACATTTCACCAAGTTACGTTTAGAAAATAGCATAGAGCTATAATTACTATGGAGGCGGTCCTAACAATATATAGAATTTTTAGTTATACAAATACAATGCATTTCGGCGACATTGTAAAAAAACATATATTTGTCTCTTTTTTTCTTGTAGACATTTGCATTTGACGAAAGATATAAACATATTTCTATAATGTATAATTATGGCAACAATCGCCAACGCGCTTTGACATTTGTCGGTGCGTGCCACAATCCGCCATTTTATGTGACAGTTTCGTGGTAGTTCTGCTGTCAGATGAATGTTTTCATTTTAGAAAATTGCGATTTCCCAAGTTATAACTAGTGTTTAAACTCTCAAATTACGTAGGAGTGTGGAGAATCTACAGACCAAGATGCCTGTCTGTTGCATTTTAAAGTGTAGTTCGCGGAAAAGCAAAAATCAGCCTCGATTGACGCATCACAGGTTTGTACTTCGATTTCAAGTAATAGCTCATAAAATCATACAAATGCTAACGTAAAACTAATCACAACTATCAATTTATGTTTAAAGTATATGTATCTATTATTATTTTTGTAATAAAACTACTACTTTTTGAAAGGAAAATCTAAATGTACATAATTATGTGTTTAATTGTAAATTGAATAATAAATTTAAAAAAAAAATCTATCTTTATTTTGCTGTTATTTGTTTTCCTAGTAAAATAGGGTTGTGCTTCAATCAAAAATAAGCTTTAAGAAATATGTTTAAAGTATAATAATATCTTTTACAGATTTCCAAAGAATGAAGGATTGAGAAGGAAGTGGTTAGAGGCTGTCGGCGAGGAAAATATTAACCCTCGGCACAAAGAGTGGTATCTTTGCTCTTTGCATTTTGAAGAAAGCTGTTTCAACAGAACTCTTGATGTCACAAGATTACGTGATTATGCAGTCCCCTCAATATTTCCAGTAAGTAACCTTTAAATGATATGAATTTTATGATATTCCTTTTAGAATAGGGTAATTATGTAGATTTACAACAAAAAATACTTTCCAATTTATTTTATTATATTTGGAAATATTTCTATTAAATACATAGCATTTAATTATATTGACTGCCTCCGTGGCTGAACGGTTACCATGCCGGACTGCCACGCAGAGGTCCCAGGTTCGATTCCCGGGCCGGGCGAAATATTTGTATGACCTACATTTATTTCTCTCGTGAGTTTGGGTGTAATTTGTGGTTGTCTATGTGTGTGTCCATGGCACCCGCGACACAGGGTTTCCCTAGTGCGGGGCTATGTTGAGTGTGTGCGTTATTATAAAAAAAAAAAAAAAAAATTATGTTATTTTTTCTTTAGACATCGGTAACAAAGTCATTGGTTCTGTGTGAAACGGGCAATGTGATGACTGATGTTGCTTGTACATCTGCAAGTTTTTCATCATTACCAATGTTACCAATACAACATCACTCTATGGAAAAACTACAAAAATAGGTAAGTAATCCATGAAATAATACATCTTAATAATTTTTATTACTAAACCAGTCTCGGTGTCTTACAAATAAATATATAATAAATTAGGGAGTCATACCTAAGGGGTAAAACGGTACCCCATTAGCAAGACTCCGCCGTACATCCATCTGTCAATAGGGTGAATACACATCTCATGAACTGTGATGGGTAGATAATTGAAATTTCCACTGATGATGTAAGTACCTAACTATTTCTGTAGCAGCTGTAATAACAAATACTGAAAACAGAAAAAATGGGAGCCCTAACTAATAAATGTGAATTGTTATGCCTTTGCCATTCTTCTTAGACAATGGATCTCTTTGTGTGCAAGTTCAACTGGCACTCGACTGATTTATTTCTGAACTGAAACTGACAAAACAGATTATCCGTCAGTTTTGTAAAAATTATGTCCTTATTTAATTTCACTGTTACATAAAAACAATTAAGAAATGGTGTGGTAGACAAAAGAATTGTAGAATTTTGATTTTTTTTTTTACATCAAAACACCCAAAACTTCCGGTCTCAAGGGCGTTACTTGTTGCTCTTTATATTAAAATTTTTATATATTCTCTTTATTTATATTAAAATAAAATTTCAGGTCATCGTGGATCAGAAAATTCAGGCATTAGAAGAAAAATGCACAAAGCAAAGAAAGATATGATCAATATATAATCAAGTCTATGAAAGAAAAACTCCGAAGAAAAAACAAAAAACTTGCTGATTTAAAGGATATTAATGAAGACCTCCGCCAAAAAAATCATACAAATTTGGAACAGTCTGTTTTAATCAACGATTTAGCAGGACCATCGGATTTTTTAAAAAGGCAAATAAACAAGGCCAAGGAATTACCATTACCAAATAAGTACTCCGCGGAAATGAGAAAATTTGCACTAATGTTGCATTTTTTTTCCCCTAAAGCCTATGATTATATAAGGGAAACTTACAACACTTGTCTCCCACACACAAGAACCTTATGTAAGTGGTACCAGCATGTCAACTGTGATCCAGGTTTCACTAAAGAGGCTTTTGAAGCTTCAGGATGTCATTGATTTGGGACCCAAGAGCACAGAAATTTTATGGCAGAGTGGATTATGGAAATCATAATATAGATACTGATACTGCTGAAGAAGCCAGCCAGGTTTTAGTTTTACTCCTAACATGTATAAATGGGTCATGGAAAATTCCCATAGGTTACTTTTTCATAACTTCAGTGACAGGAGAGCAAAAAAGTGGCATAGTCAATACCGCCCTTCAACTATGCGAAAACGTTGGTATCAAAGTAGTAAGTGTTACGTGTGATGGTCCAGTAGCAAATTTTTGTATGTTTTCTCACCTTGGCTGTGATATTTTAAAAAATCAAGAAAAAACAAGTTTTGAACGAGGTAACTCTCGTTCATGCTTTTATAGATCCTTGTCATGCAGTAAAATTAATACGAAATGCTTTTGGGAAATTACGAGTATTTGTTGATCAATTTGGTCGGAAAATAGAATTTAGGTATGTGGAACAGCTATTAGAACTGCAAGAAAAAAAGAATTTACATCTTGCAAATAAAGTAAAAAAGGCACATATATTTTTCCAGAAGTAAAAAATGAAAGTGAAGCTAGCTACGCAGCTGTTCAGTAGTTCTGTGGCTGACGCTTTGGAATATTGTCGGACAGGTTTAAATATTCGAAGACTGTGCGGGCACTATCAGTTTCATAAATTTAATGAACGATGTCTTTGATATATTAAACAGCCATTCAATTCGACCACCTGGTTTTAAAAAAGCAATGTGCCCTTCTAATATTGGCCTAATAACGGCATTATTTGAAAGTGCCACTGTTTACCTTATACATTTAAAACTGCCTTTTGGTGAGCTTTTAATTAATTCACGCAGAAAAACAGGCTTTATCGCAATGGTAATCAACATGAAAAGTGCACTGTCGCTTTACAACTATTTAGTGGAAAACGCAAAAGTTTTAAAATACCTACCTCTTTATAAAGTGAGCCAAGATCACATTGAGCTTTTTTTCTCGGCTATAAGAGCAAGAGGTGGTTTCAATAACAACCCTGATGCCATACAATTTCGAGCAGCTTATAAAAAACTGTTAGTGAGAGCTGAAATCCGGGATGGTGGAATTGGGAATTGCACTCCATTGGAACAAATTTCTATATTGACGTGTAGCAGCAAAAATCCGATCACGGCTTTAAACGAACTAACAGAAAAAGAAAGTTATGCAGAAATCACGGAAGACGAAAGTGATTTATATGAAACTTATTTAGAAACACTACTTGATGAAAATGATGAATACACAGACCGGGTCTTACAATTATAGCTGGGTTCGTAACCAGAAAGTTACTGCGCAGTATAAAATGCGAAGTATGCGTGTCCCTTTTACTTGGGAATGAAGACACGAATAGTTATTTATAAAAAATCAAGAGGAGGGCTTCAATATGCTTCTTGTAGCGTAACAGAAATTATTGTACAAGCTGAAAAATTAATAAAAACCAATTTTGAACAGAAAGCCAAACCTGAAATATATTATCTCTATATTTTTAAATTTTTATGTGAAGTGTGTGATTTAAATAATTTTTTTTCAATTGATGTTGATCCTGATCATTCTAGTATCCACAAATTACTATTAATTAAATGTGTTATAAAAATTTTCCTCGATATAAGGTTTAGGTATTATGGACAAATGAAAAGTGAAAAACTGTCACATAGACAATTTTTGAACAAATTAATATTGTTTAGAAACGAGTAATAAATTAAAATTATGTATGAATATTTCATTGTTTTATTTTATTCCTCAATATTTTTGTTATCTTGTCATGTTTAAATTAAATATGTCCTTTCGCCGACTGTCCTTTTCTCTTAATGTCCTTTTAATATGCACAATATTTGTCATACAAAATACTTATATCTTTTTATTACCTATAACTTAAAACTTTATAACAATAACGTTATATTTGCCATATAACTTTTTTCCATAGGGTTCGAGGTGTTGCCGAAAATCGATACATATACTTAATCCGTTTTGTAGCTTGACATCCGACTTCCTATAATAATTATATTATAAGATACTTTTTATCTTGGAATAATGCGAGCGAAGCCGTGGGCAACAGCTATATCTTGATATGGTAGGTAGTAGTACCTATTTAATTTAGATCAAGAACTACTCTTGATCTGAGCTACTTAAATTGTTGCATTGGTCGCTTAAGCAGTTTATGTAGGGAATAAGCTGATGAAATGCTTTAATACCTACTGGTCTCAATATAAGTATGTAATAAAAAATACTACTATTTAGTACTTTCATTGTCAATAACAACCTATTTTATCATGACATATTAGGCACCTAAAATAAAACTGGAGAATACTGTGGAGTCGACAACCCTAGGCAAAGGCAGCGATTTTTAGCGCACAGCAGTGGCACGATTTTTTTGTAGGTATTTCGTGTTCATATTGTTTAGTACGGCCATGGAAAATAGGATTTTTAAAATTATTTTATGGCCTAGTTTCACAGACTTTAAGCCAATTCCTTATTAAAAAGTGCATTCATTATCCCTCTTGCAGTCCGCCGCATAATACAGGATTATGAATGTAGTCGCAGCGTGCAAGCCATCCTGCAATGCGTTCTGCGCACAGAACAATATTACCCTAAGTTCTGCGAGACTCCACAAGTGGGCCATACGTAGTACTATACGATAGTGTGTGAGCAGTTTCTTGCCTGTGTGGCGACGAACTGCAATGCAGGTAGTGAATGGGTCGTTTCATTCTGTTGAACAGTATTATAAACAAAGAGATTTAATTTGATTAGTTATTAATATTTTTTTATTATTAATTTATTATAGATTTAATTTAATAAATCAAATGTTATTAGCGAAAATAATATTGAAACCACATTTATTTGACAATTTTGTGTGGTAAATTGTACAGTGCATACATCAAGCTTAATGCTTTGGACCGTTCTTATAAAAAACGCCTTGCATTTCCGAGTTGCATTTTTTATAGTGTCAATCAACGAGCTGTTGACCCTGCTCAGCATTATTTTCATATTATATTCTACGCTTGCGACTACCGTCACTGTAAACTCATGAACGATATATATTGACTGGGATAACTACTGACTACACTGACTATGAAATTTTAAGATAGCCAATGATCATAAAAAAATGTAAATATAAAATTATTGAAGATGGCCCATTCGTTGGTTAACATTAGCAGTGTTATTATAAGTGTTAGTACGCGGCTAATGTTGAAAAATTTCCATTTTGAATAAATCATACTGTTAAGATAAATAAATATTTTTCCAATATTTTTCTTCTTTATAATATAAGGTCCATCAATACAAACGATGATTCCGCCAATGGCAATGTAAGTTTAAATAATTCACGCTAAATAAATCCTAAAAAGATATTCTTTTAAACCAATTTTCGTGAATTTATTCTTAAAAATTTGTATTGTTTGAAATTTTTTTGAAAGTTAACCAATTTTTTTTTTCATCATAAATTATTGCAAAATTCAGAAACGTTTCTTTTTTGAAATTATTTTATTTGTCATAAGTATAAAGAGTTATTTGTCAGTCAGCATTATTTAATGTCACCATCTAGTGAAATGTCACAGAATCAATCGGTGTACATAACATTCTCCATTACATGGCATTACATTACAAATACGTCCTTCACAGGCGAACATTCGCCTGTAATCATAATATATGTATCTTAGACTAATAAAGCATAGAAATCTAGTCCGCACACGCTAAGTGAGGCAAATTGAAGCGCTCCCAATGGGCCCACACGAGCGGGCGGGCCTTCAGTGCTCAAGGTTAACTTGCACCGCGAACAGCTCCAGAATTTTAGCTAAAAATGTGCGGTAAATGAGTGTAAAAATACGTCAGACAAACATAAAATAGATAGATACTAATATCACATTCCACAAGGACGTAACGCGTTTCAACTTGTATTTTTATATAAATATTCACTAAAACCGAAAATTAATTTCGTTGCAACAAGACACGAAAATGTTGCAAAGTAACGGATTTCTTTCTCCCAATTTTGCTATTCTGTTTCAAAATAATTATATTACGTAATTTTTTGAGAATAGGCAATATCGCGATGGCTGCAGATTTTTTTTAATTTATTTATTTATTTATTTATTTGCATATTACATTCTAATGTGTGCATTTGACCTCCATTTCTGCAAGTTAAATGCGTACAAATGTTGTTTACAAAGAGCAATCCCTAGAGTTTCTTGCTCATACTTCTCGGGGGAATCTGCCTTACGAATGAGCGGTAGAGTTTAACCAATGTGACGATTTCTAGTGTAATAATGCACCTATGAAATAAAGATTATTTTGATTTTGATTCTGGGTATCGTTGACGGGGTATATGGGGGTGCTCATTACGAATATAGCACTTATTTCTAAATCCAAGATGGCGGACACGATTTAAAAAAAATGTAATATGGGTATCCTTTTCGAGGTATTTGGGGATGTTCATTACGAATATGGCACTCATTTCTAAATCCAAGATGGAGGGCGCGATTTTTCGAATAATGGCAAGTTTGGTATCGTTTTCGAGAAATTTGGGGGTGCTCATTACGAATATAGCACGTATTTGTAAATCCAAGATGGCGGACCCGAATTTAAAAAAATGCTATTTAGGTATCCTTTTCGAGGTATTTGGGGATGCTCAATACGAATATGGCACTCATTTCTAAATCCAAGATGGCGGGCACGATTTCTCGAATAATTGCAAGTTGGGTACCGTTTTCGAGATATTTGGGGATATAGAACTATGGACTACATCCATAGGTAGCATAGTTTTATATCTACACCTATCCCTATTTCATACCTATATTTTTTTAACATGGAATTAAATAAATGAAAACTTTTTATCAAAAGAAAAATCTTTATTTCATGTATGAGCAAATTATACATCAGAATTTACTTGAAACTCATTTGTAGGGCATTCAAAAATTCAGTTTATTATATACATATCACGGTGTAATTATATAAAAATAGGAAATTAAGTAATTCAAATTCTACTTGATCGATTTTATATAAATACATTTAGTGAAAATATCAAAAAATTGCTGCGTAAGTTGATATAGCTATAGCAAAAATATTACATCAAAAAAAGAAAAAGGAACTAAACATAAGGTGATGGGGGACTACTATGAGCTTGTAACAAAGAGTATTATAAGCAGCCAGCCAAGTTCCATGCAGTTCACTTGACGGAGCTAAAACTGAATTGCATTCGTATCATGACCTACACAAAGTTGAACGGAAATGGCATGACAGGAAAATGAGCTTTACTTTTTAAACGTTAATTAATGGCTGGCTAGCTGACATCTGACAAGAGCGAGATGGAACTACATACTAAATCATATGAAAGAAATAGACAGATGTTTTTTTTTTTTTTTTTTTATTAAGGCATTGGCAAAGCCATCAGCCTAAACATGAAGTTTAATTATGTTTCTGTAAATATGGCCGCCACAAAGAGGATAGGCAATTTGAGGCGGCGTGCTTGGATTGACTCGGGATTCCTTAAAACGGGCCGATACGGGTATTTTAGTTCGAGATTCGTATAATTTCGCGTTTTAATCTTCGATTAAGGCACAATAGCACTATCCTATTCCACTTTAAACTAGATTGCACAAAATAATTGAAAGTCAAAATAAAAACGACACTTTTCCCTCCAAAAGGTCCAGAGCGAATGAATAGACAGATGTACTATCCTGGGAGCGTTTAAGCACTATTAACCGATTGTGTTCAAAATGAGAATAATTAAATTTTTTTATTAATTTTATTATTGATTTTACTTATTACGTTATTTTATAATATAGGTAACTTTTCAATCATATTTACAATTTGTCGATAAAATTACATGTCATGTCTAGTTATTATCATTGAAATTAATAAGGTGAGTTTGTAATTTGATACCATAATTGGAACGTATCTTGTATACGTACATTTTCATTGATTGCATTAAAGTCAAATTTGGCACTATATAAAAGTTATTTTACGATTTTCGGTCAATTAAATTATTAAAATGATAAAATCCCATTTAAAAATTGCAATAACATTCATGCCAATAATTTATTAACAATACTTTAAAGGTTGGGAACTAGAATTAAAATTTTCAATAAACGCTCAATAGTTAATAGTCATTTAATAGTCATATTTATTTATTGACAATTTATAATTTAAACTTATAAAGTCATCAAATAATTATTAAATTGAAAATATAATAAAACTTAAACGAAATTTCTTAGAAATGTAACAAAATATAAAAAAAGATAGTCACAGAGTAACTTTTTTTTTAATGCTTATTTTTACAGATGAGGCCGCCATTTACATGGCAAATGGCACGTCATAATACGATTTTGCTATGAAAGAAAAGGTGAACGGATTTCGAATGGAGAATGTAAACTGCATGAACAGTGAATTGTTTTTGTGAGGTCTTGACAGGCAATCCAACTTACAGGCTTAAATAGGATTGCTCTAAGAGCTTATAGTAGGCCCCATGATCTAGTAGCCGGTCATTCTCACATTCGGTGT
>NW_020653337.1:12314966-12401032 GCF_003589595.1 Hyposmocoma kahamanoa
TATATACAATATATATACTGCGATATGATCGACTTTTTTGGAACACGGTAATAGGCATTAATTGTTCATCGTCTTTCAGCTATTGCCGCTAGATGGCAGCACATTCAATGAAATTTCAATATAAAATTAAAACGTCTTACCTCGCAATAATAGACATTGGACTTTCAACGATATACCAATTGGGTAAAGTTTAAATTATATTAACAGCCCAGAATTGGTATATGTTTCAATTAGAAACTACGGCCAATCATTATCAAGATAGGGTGAGTTTTGGGGTCTGTGGTCTGATAGTAATCGAGGCTTATAAGGCTTTCCATTGTTTTTTCTTCCGTGGTTTAAACATACCACTCAATACAGGGCCCGGTACATGAAGGCATCTATTTTGATCCATTTTATTATATAAATGTGATTATTTTAGTTGTTTTATACTTGTTCGTCATAAATAAATATGTCACGATTATATTGGCTACTGGGGGTTAGTAGGATAGTAGTCATAAGGGGTAGGCAGTAAACAGTAGAAAATAAAAAGTAATTTTATAATTTTTAGTGGGAATATCAACAGTGTGTATGCTCTATTTGATCCTGTTCTTGAAGCTGTGGAGTTATGCGCAGACCAACCATTGGTGCAGAATTGGAATGAAGACGAAATTGAGCAATAATAAATTGAGGAGACAGAGTTTGTCCGCCCCTAATTGGAGTAAGTGTGTTTTAAACAATACCACACACTATAAATTATCGTTCAAGTCGATCCTCTCGTCTAAGACGTGGTCTCTACCCCATCGTGGGGCAAAAATGGGTGCTACCGAGATTAAATGTCTCAACTTTATTATACACTTCCTTTTATTTATTTTGTAACTATTATTTCCAGCGAGAAACTAATGAAGTAATAATTTTAAATAATTTACTTTTCATATTAACATAAATTCGCAAAGCCATATTAACTTGCGTGTACCTTAATTTTTATTAGATTTATCTTTTGCGACGTAGAACATTATTTGACTGTTTTAGTAAAGTAACCAGTTAATTTGTGACTTAATGGTAATATAAAAAGTATTTTTTCAACGCACTAACCTTTAACGAACTGTTTACAGCGCATAAAAGAACTTCAAGTGAAGTTACCAAGTTTCATGTGTAGGTAAAACCAGGGAAAAAATCAAAATTAACTTTTAAATTTGCATAAATGTAAATGCCTATTTTAAAGTTTATATTGTAATGTATTCTTTTAAGTTTTAAGCTCTATATTATATACTAAATACTTTAAATTATTAAAAATAATCTTTAACATGCAGCATAATATTGTGTTCCAGATGAGCTACTAAACGCCACACAAGAGCGTAAGTCAAAAGCACGTCGTGCAAGGTTTTATTTATGTTTGAAGCACTGCAAACAATATTTGGACACGCTTTTTGCTAATTATTGTCGCCTATGCGTAGGTGGAGGCTTGTTCTGACCTATTACAAGTGTTAGTGATGTGTAGATATCTATCGAAGCGGCTTAAAATTTTACGTACCGTGTAGCATGCTGGTAAAGCTACATGTACTGTGAAAAGCTCTAGTGACCCAGCCGGGACGGGAACCCGAGTGAGAGCGAGTAGTTATTGAGCTATGTAGTTGCACAAATTTTGTCTGAGGCATGTCCGTTTTTGGCGTGCCGTATAGGTGGAAAAGGTGGGCGATGCCTAATGGCGTACTTAGTCTGTCATAGATGTTCATACCTTAAGGGCGCCTTCAAATTAAAAACTTATAGGAGCGCTGAAGCCATGCGACTGCGACGCGGCAACCGCGCGTACATTTGTTTTCACTAATTGTGACTGCCTGCAAATGCGGCGCGCGCATTTCACAACAGTGGCGCTGCGCTCATAGAAATTATAATTGTAGATGTGGGCGTTTAAACAAAAAGCACTATAAAAAGTTTGCATTTTAAAATAAGCACATTAGCACGCTTTTCATTTCATTTACGCAAGCATATTTTAAGCGTAAGCGTTGGTCAATTCTATACTCAACAATTTCATTTTTTACAACGTGCCTAAGTTGGAAGTGAATAATAATCGTCAATGTGAATAACAATTTTATAAATAAAAAAAAATTCGTGTTTTACAAATAAACTTATTAACTTAAAACCTCTCTTGCTTTTCGCTATCAACACAACGTTACAAGTTTTTTTAACCGACTTCAAAAAAGGAGGAAGTTCTGAATTCGACTGTATGTTTTTTTTGTATGTATGTTACGCGATAACTATTTATATATATATATATATGTATATATATATATATATATATATATTAACATTATTTTGTAAATCGATTTTGATGATTCTTTTTTTGTTGGAAAGAGGGTACCTCAGATGGGGCCTCATTTAAATTTGAAGGAAATATTCCACCTCTAACGGGATGAGATGAGATCTGAACTAGGGGATGATTGACTTTTGAGGTCGATTTTTTTAGTACTCTGTACTGTTTTGTTTAAAATAAAAGTCTAAACGATTAAACGATTTTCTAAACTTTTTTATAAGCTTCAAATTAAAAAGCGTTTTTAAAACCACGCTTACTTTTAGAAAAGCACTACGTTTTAACGTTTAAAAAAAATAAGCAGTATTTTCCATCTCTAATTATATGTTTGAAAATTATTAGTGGCGCGGCTGCTGCGCCACTGACGCATCATAAACGTTTAATTTGAAGGCGCCCTAAGATACTTAAATCAAATGGGCTAAGTATATGTTGTGTAACTTGAAAATTCTTGCGCTTCAGTTATATTGTTCGATCACACGATCAATATACTTGATGTCCTCGGCGGCCAGCCCAAACTGTTTGCAATGTGGGCGCTGTATAAGTAGATCACTGCACCCGTCACCATGAGACATAATTTGACAATTTCGATGTGCCTGTAATTCTACCTGCACCTTTACCCTCCAAAACCGGAACATAGTAATGCTCACATTACTGCTTGGTGGCAGAAATAGGTATGGTGTCAGTACTTCTTTGGGCGAACTCTTTCACTGCTTTTAAAATTCGATTCCACAAATAGTACCAAATTGGGCAACGAACTTTTCAAAAGTTCTGGATTTTGATCTCGGTGGTCTTGGGTAGTGTGGGTGAATTTCATTGCTCTGGTAGTCATAGTACACGGAATCAAAGGGATCAGGTAATTGGAGTGGTTGTCTGGCACATTAATTACTTTACATACATCATCCGGTGTAACGTGTTTGCATTTCTTAAGCCTCGCTATGTAGTGAGTTTTTATGATTGCGATGAGCAGTGTTTTTGTTAATAATAATATTGGAAACAAAATACTTAAGCGATTTTCTACTGTTCAATTTTTGTTTTCATGCTTGTTTTTTTAAACTACTTATCCAACTATAATAATGCATTCTTATCGTTCCCTGTTGATCAAATATTAAATTTATAACATAAATACAGAGCACCAACGCTAAGAAACTAAACAGTTAACTATAGACGCATAATAAAAATGTTTTGTAACTTACGCAAATAACTATATGCACCTTTTAGGCCCATTTTCTAATGTTCAAACATTGGAGTTATACGACTTTTACGTAAACTGGTAGAAAATACAAGCTTATTATTGAAAATTTCATTAATTCTTTAAAACATTACTTCAAATATGACCCTTATATCTGAAGCGTTAAACGTCTAATTGCAGAAGTGTACCGAAAAGCGAGACAATTATAACGTCAAATAAACACATTGGAATGTAAAGATAACAATGCAATTTTCTACTTCCGTAAAGCTCAGATAGCTCCAACGCGTGTACTCAACGTCCAATCGTCCAACGTCGTAATTGTAGTTTAAAGGCTTGAACATCTTGACCGTTCCAAACACCAAGAAAAATACATTAACGTTCTACTGGAAATAGAAGGTTACATACTATATATAGCTTGACGTAATGTGATCAGTTTATACCAGCTGTAAATCATAATCTGGTAAAGTTTATCAAAATATCAGTATTATCGGCCCCTGTGGCCGAACGGTTACCGTGCTGGGCTGCCACATAGAGTTCCTGGGTTCGATTCCTGGGCCGGGAGAAATATTTGTAAGGCCTACATTTATTTTTCTCGTGAGTTGGGGTGTAATTTGTCGTTGTATATTTGTATGTCCATGACACCCGCGATACAGGGTTTTCATAGAGCGGGAAAACCCTGTATTGCGCGCGCGTGAGCCTGTGCGTTATTATATCTATTTTAGACTCTCGCTTTTCTCAAGGCCTAAAAGATGAATTTTTAATTTTTAAATGAGAGAAGCAATATACTCCGGCAATGACACAGTCTCATTCGGGACTCAGGTTCAAGAACCGTTATTATGGTGATTATTATTATTAGTATACTTTCTCGTGTTCAGAACGGGCAAGAAGTTCACATCACAGGCGCACGACTTGTTCGTCCCGTCATTTGATATTATAAAGAAAACTATTAAACTAAAGTGACTCCAAATTAACAGAATGTCATTTTCTACAGAAACGCTCGAAGACGAGAAGAATGATCATGATGCGCTGGCCGGCATTGTCAAATATCCCGACAATTTGTACCTCAATGATCTGTTTTACTTCCTCCTCGCTCCCACCCTTTGCTATGAGTTGAATTTCCCTCGAACCACGCGGTTAGTTCTTTAATAGTGTCACTATTATTATCATTATTAGAATAGTTTCATTAAAATGTATGTAAAATGCCTTAAGAAATAATCCTGTAATGCATGTCTACATTTCATAGTTGTCTTATTATTGTTCACCTGTGGGTGCAGCCTTATTATGTGACGGAATCATAAGTTGTATTATAAGTTTATTTAGCGTTAAAGAGCGTCAACTTGATCACCTTGTGTGTGTGTGATGTTTTTTTAATTACTTAAATCTATTTTGAAACTTATTATTATTATATTATATTAATTATATTGATGCTTACTGAACCGTATAAAAGTTGAGAATTCTAAATGATTGTATTGGAAATTTAGAAATAACAAATTTTTTGAGGCAAAAATGTTTGTTGAAACTTACCAATAATGACACGACAACACTATCACTTTCTCCCAAGCTGCGAAAAAAAGAAGAAAATTATTATTTTTTGTTTATTTTAAAGTATCAGGAAGAGGTTCGTAATAAAAAGACTACTGGAAGTGATATTTGGGATTCATCTAATCTTGGCGCTGTTCCAGCAGTGGATGATACCGTCCGTGACTAATTCCGTAGACACTTTCTCTACCATGGATGTCGCTAGGATCACAGAGCGACTATTGAAACTCGCTGTAAGTCAAAATAAATAGGTACTTGTCGCAAATATTTATTAATTAAATTGATTGAATATAATTTATATTTATTTTCGGGTAAGTGGGATATCCATGACGTAATCTAAAATAAATCTATGCCAGTCGTAGAAAGTGATAAAAGTTGTGCGCTCTACATATATTCGTAGAATAATATACATCGGAGTAGTTACAAATGTTTTCTTCACTTCACTAGCTCGGAAAGGCTTTCTTTCTCATTAGAAATTTGCGCGCAAAAGTGTTATTTCGTTTTAGTTATTTTAGTTTTCGTATAGTTAAACTATAACAAACAAAATTAGTTGTCGTTGTTAATGTCAACAATTAAGATTATAATATACCAACGGATTTATATTAGGTACATAAATAATGTACGACAATTCGCATAGTTGGACGTGACATTTTGTTTTTTTTTCATACAAAGAAAAAGTTAACTGCACCACAATCCATCGTCATGTTCGAATTTTAAAAAGCTTTTGCGCGCAGATTTATAATGAGAAAGAGAGCCTTTCCGAGCTAGCGAGGTGAAAAATTAATTTACGGCGTTAGAGTAATGCCACACGGGTGCAGTCGGTGCGTTGTGTCATCGCAACACCATCATTTCAACGCCGAGTGCCACACGAGCAATGCGGTGTCGCAACGGAACGTCGCCGCGCTGCTTACCTAGGGAGTCACCACATTAATCGACACGGAATCGCATTAAGCTGCTCAGAAAAATCTGTATGTCCATGTAATAAGAGCGAAAATGACAGTGCGTTTCGCGTCAGCGATTCTGAAGCGAAACCCGCAACGTCTTTTTAGCTCCTATTGCATGGACATAAAAGTGTTTCTAACCGGCTCAAGGTGATTCCATGTGAATAAATGTAGTGAGTCTCTTACGCATCGCAGCACCCCTCCGCGCTTCATCTCCTAGCCCCTAGTCTGATGCGCCCGCGTACTGTTTCAAAGTATCATGTGGCATGTAGTCCTAATTTATAATTATGTAGTACAACGCAGCGTCGTCGTCACTGCTCAGGCGTCGCAACGCATCGTTTTCCATCGCTTTTAGCCGTATTGAGGGAAAATTCTATCTACAAACGATTAGGTACAAAACTAGACGATAAAACTAATACTCTCCTTTTCAGGTTCCGAATCATCTTCTATGGTTGTGCTTCTTCTATTTATCATTCCATTCGTTCCTAAACTTGATGGGTGAGCTACTTCAATTTGCCGATCGCAAGTTTTACGGGGATTGGTGGAACGCGAACAATATCAACGTGTTCTGGAGTTCCTGGAATATGCCCGTCCACATGTGGGCCGTGAGACATGTTTACAAACCTGTTACGTCGCGGGGATACAGTAAAGGCACTGCCGCTGTTGTGGTCTTCTTTATTTCGGCTTTTTTCCACGAGTATTTGGTGAGTTTTTATTGTCACTATATTAACAGTAATACTATAATTATAATAATAATAACGCATACACACATCATAGTCCCGCACTAGGGAAACCCTGTGTCGCGGGTGCCATGGACACACATATAGACAACCACAAATTACACCCAAACTCACGAGAAAAAAATAAATGTGGGCCATACAAATATTTCTCCCGGCCCGGGAATTGAACCTGGGACCTCTTCGTGGCAGTCCGGCACGGTAACCGTTCGGCCACGTAGGCAACCAAATATAGTAATGTAAGTTAACATAGGTTAACTGTATAAAAGAGAGTTTTACTGTTCGTTTAGTTCATGGTTTTCTAAAGTGGTCCCTACCCACTGGGAAGATAGGGGAGTCCTAGGGGGTGATAGGCCTCGGAAGCAGTTGAGGGTATTGATACTGTCCAAGAGGTGCATTTGAAACCACCACATTTGAAAAAAAAACCCTGAATTATCTGTATAAACTACACTACATGTATAATTTTTTCCATGTGGTTTTTTGTGTCAAGTTAATATAAAAAATACCTGTTTCCAATAATTTTTTTGGTGGTGGTGGGCGTTAAAATCTTTTTATTATTCTGAGTGGCGGTGAGCCAAAAAGTTTGGAAACCTATGGTTTAGTAATAGAAATTTTTACTAAAGTCTAACGAAGTAGAACATAAAGCTACGTAATATATTCATATAAGTCGATTTTTCACTTAGTTTATTTAGTTCTCTTAGTTTATTTTATTTTTTAATTTTTTTTTTAAATTAAAAAAAATGTTTAAAAATTATTTTTGTTTTTCAAGTCTTAGTTTATTTTGTTACTTAGTTCACTTAGTTTCTAACAAAATATGTAACTTAAACGTTTCCTAATATGACTTCGAGGTTTCGGTTGTTATTCAAAACATCGGACATTGCGGCCGTCTGTGAGGCTTTTTACTATTATTTGCTTATTAGCGGCCACTAGGCTTGAGCCAGTCTCAAGGTCGTATTCCAGAACTGTACTTAATGCTCAAGTCAGGATTTGAGCAGATTTGAGTATGATTTCAAGCACTGGAAATACGACCCTAATGGCAAGGATTTGAGTATGATTTCTAGTGCTTTGAATCATACCAAGTCCTGACTTGAGCATTGAGTAGAGTTCTGGAATATGACCCTCAGTCTCGATGTATTGTCAATCAATGTGCATCAAGAATGCCAACTGTTACGGATAGGCGTGTAGCTTACTATCAGGCGCACGCCTTTTCGTCCCGTCACTTGAAAAAAAAAAAACACAAATTGATAGATGTAAGTTAATGTCAAGTTTCAATGTAGTTATTCCTAAGGTATGATCTCCACAATAGTAGTTCGTCGAAGAAATTCTCCCAAAAATAAATATCTTGCTGCCTAAACGTTCGCATTCTTGATGAACATTAACTGACAACTGACGACTTGATCGTCATGTCACTTGGTATTAAGCATAAAAGAAAATGGTTCGGCTACCTACGAACGCTTTTAACACTTTGATTGCCGCCAATCACCAAAGTATAAGAGTTGTCACCAAATGGCCGGTCACGCGTTATCACGTGGACGTCGCTATCGAGTTTCTGCACGAAATAGTATAGCGGTCACCACTCAAAATTCCAATTTCCAGCTTAGCAATGAACGTGTTAATAGAGAAGCCCATCCTTTAATTATTATTTTTTCGCTGTTATAGGTAAGTGTACCTCTACAAATGTTCCGCATCTGGGCGTTTCTGGGAATGATGGCTCAGCCTCCATTGGCAGTCATCTCCCGATTCGCAGAAATCCGCTTCGGCCCACGGTGGGGTAACATTATCGTGTGGAGCTCTCTCATCCTTGGCCAACCATTGGCTATTATGATGTACTATCACGATTACGCACTAGCACATTATACACCTCAGCAATAATCGATTGGGTAAACAAAGAAATAAACAAATAAATAGATATAATATTGGCTTTTTGTATAGATTTTATGTACCTGTTTGTGTTTGTGTTAGTTGGAGTAGCTTGTTGCTTGTGCCACTTATTATTATCTCTTAGCATTGTCAGAGATGCAGAGCCTTTAAATTAATGAACGATAAAAAATATTTGCGGAATTTCACGCTCTATCTGCATTTGGGCAAACTACCAATCGAAAGGACGATTTAGTTCAGCACACAGGTATATCATATATGTCTTTGTTATTCTGTTAAGTTTGAAACCATTTGCACGTATGTTATAATTATTATTTTAGTTAGTCAAATGCATCAGAAGCATATGTATATCATGATCGAACAAAGTCTTCCATGTAAATCTTATGTTTTGAAAAGTATTTTGTTTTATCTACGTATGTTAAGTTACAGAGCTGATACAGGTCAAAAACATTCTGAAATCGATTATATTATTGAAGTGTTATATGTGTTATATATCCTATACTTTAGAAAGTGCCTTTTTAATACAGTTGATTAAAATATATATAAGAATAACAATAATAACTGAGGAAAGCGCTCAACGCCCAGCGTACATTAAAATGTACTAAATATAAGTACCTTCAGGTCCAAAAGCAACTATAGCCTCCGTTTTGTATGAAGAACGACGCCGGGATTGTTTAAAGCATTTGTCTTGGTACTAGAGTACCTACAAAAATACCTTGACTCTATACAATTTAGCGCTAAATTTGAACGCGGTATATTCATAATATTGTACACCGAGCGTTTACGTGATCATTGGAGTAATATTCCCTGGGTCTGAATCACTTCACATGTTATGTACATTTCGATGTACACGGGGCCTTAGGAAGTTAAGGTCATAGGTGTAGTATTTAATAATTTAAAAGATTTTATTTATTTAAATATTTAAAAGATTTTACGTGTAAGTGTGTTATAAAGATTTACAAATAGTTTATGGGGTTAAATAAAAAGAGAATTTGTACAAAATTATTGAATTATAATTATCAAACCAAATCAAAATTATAATTATACAACCCGGTCAAAGATTTGTATCCTTTTACCAGTATACCTATTTAATTTGTTTACATCTAAATTCTTATTGTTCAAGCCTAGATGTAAGACTGACTGTACAAACTAGAATTTATAAGCATTTCTTCCAAAGTGATAGCGCTGCCATACCTTACGATGGAATTTATATATTTTTATTATATTCTAATGGTACTAATGTATACAGGTATTCACAATAATATATCTTAATTGCTTTTATAATATGAGTACCTATACATATTTTCGATTTAAGGAAAAAAACACAAATTCTACTCATCACAAGAATTATAATATGCATTTTAAAGTTTTAAATCAGATAATAGTGTGCGAAATTTATTATTTATATATTTACATTTATAAGTCTGAATTTGTCATGACATTATTATTATCATAAATTAATCAGTCAATTAAATCATTCGAATGTATACATAACAATAATTTTTGTACAATTTTATAATTATGCTTCGTATTTATTAATTATTTTACAAATATTTGGACAATTAAACATGAAATTACTTTTCTACCAAATTTTGTATTAAATAAAATAAGTACATTTTGTAACTAAGGTAGAAAGTGGGTTTTTGTTTACAAATATTTTTTTATTAATCCTGGTACTACTTTCTAGTATTAAATATATTTCAATATTGAACCAATAACGATTTCATTTCTTCCTTTGTTAATCCAGTAAATTAGTCATTTTTACAATTGGCCGTCACACAGTTGATAATTCGTGAACATAGGAATACTTTGCCGAATACCGTTTTGATTTTTTTAATGATTAATTATGACGTTCCCAACAACTTATATTCTTGTCCAATTTCTTGAAATGTGTAGTTTCAAATTAAAAAAAATTCTATGGAGAAATACACATTTTATTTTTTATCTTGGAAATATAGTAAAGTAAAGAAATAAGGAAAATATATAGTAACTGGCTTGCGTATAGAACAGTTCCAATCATTCTCTAGTAGTTGCAGACGGGATATTGTTGTTTTATATATTTTTTAACATATTAAGTTTTTATTGAATTGATATTCAATTATTTTTGTGAAATTACTCAACTAGTTTGTTATAATTATTAATACAAAGATCGAACGCTAAGAAAGTTCCTTCGATCCGGTCCGATTCGAACTGATTGCCGTCGGTTCGGCAAACCGTGGCAGGCGCCATGTCAACTAAGCCACGGAACAAACCAGTGGACCTCACGAATCTCTCTATGTGCTTGTTTCGTCGGATCTTTATAGTTGGTTTTCAACGTCGCTATTCACTGTACCTATTTGAATTTTGATTGCATTGATATTCAATTATTTTTTGTGAAATTACTCCACCAGTTTGTTATAATTATTTATTATTTATACTTACATTTTATATTTATTTATACTTATAATACATAAAAAATACGGTAGTTTACCGCCTCTTACTCGTATAGCCTATAAGTATCTGCAGATGGATTATTTTCTCTTTGTAGAGAATGATTACCTACTGTTGGGGATGGGCGTAACATTCACTACCAGGCGCACGACTTGTTCGTCCGTCATAAAAATATATCATAAAAAAGAACTTCCCTACATTTCAAGACAACAAATGAAATGGATACTTCTCCACTAAAAAAACTGATGACTTTTAAAAATATTATACAAAGCAAAAGTTGTCAGGAACATCATACTCTCTAATCTATCGTTAAAAAAACTAGCTCGGTATTCTACAAATTATTCATATATCCAGGAATTATCAGTTTGGACCCAACTGTTGATCGGTTAGCATAGTACAATTCTTTTACTCTCTCAATAGTACAATTTTTTATTCTCATACTCTCGTTTAATAAATAATTAAATTAACCTTGAATATCCCAGCACTCGTATGCTATTATATTACGTAACGTATGTTTGCGTTCAACAACTTAGTAGTTAGATACTGTAAATGGCAGTTTTCGTCAGAATCTTAAATCGATGACATTTCATTATTGTCTTTTTAGTTTTCTCAATATTATGGACGTCAACGACTTATCAGTCTTCTACTCGGATGTACTTATTGTACCTCGAACTCATTCAAACTGTATACCATGGTTGCCATAGATCATACATAGACTGGGGTAATGGTTGCAATGAAATTGAACGATATTCTAGTCATATTCTATTATATTTTTTCTTTTTTTAGACAATCCACAGTCGAGTAAACACCGGTTTTCAAGGAGTCCGCATGTCTGTATTGAAAAACTAACTTTTCTATATTGTCTCGAGTCTGGCTGTTTGGAGTGCCGTTGTTGTTTCCGATTTCCAAAACACAAGTGTTTGGTTACTTACTTCGGATCAGAGTAACGTATGTTATGTCTAATATTTAGTAGCAGTAGAGCTTCTTGTAAAAGAGTTCGTCCAGGGAAGTACTGCCATCTTACCTATTTCAGCCGCCAAGCAGTAATGTCAGCATTACTGTGTTCCGGTTTTGAAGGATGCTAGTGAAATTACAGGCACGTGGGATGACGGGCGCAGTGGCAGTGCCTCTCAGATCTTTGCGATTTAAAGCTCTGAGTGGCACTGCAACTGTTATTGACAGCTTACCTTACCATCAGGCGCATGACTTGTTCGTCCCGTCCACACCACATAAACCTTGACATATTTGACCGTTCTTACCAAAAGCAGCATAATTTCTACGTAATTTAACTACCAACATAACATGCTCTTGATCATAGTGTGTTTGTAAGTAAAAAGTAATATCTTAAATATCTTTGCGTGGAAAAAATAAATTACATAAAGTATTATAAACCGTTGATAAATATTTCTCGAAAAAGTACGTCTTGGAAATTGTAATATTGCGCTATACGACACTTTTGTGAGCAAGAGTACATTTGCAATTTTGTAACATAGAAATTACTACAGGAAATTAATGTAGTCTGTCTGACCTCTGACTCGACACTTCTCCATGTGCGAGGGCATCGACCGCATATCTCGGCTTATCAGATAGAAGCCACGAGGTCATTAGATGCTTAGACTTAGTCCATTTGAAGAATACTGAAACAGTGCATTGGAAATGTTGTGATTACTTTTATTTATTAGCAACACTAACATTATGTTCACAACACATTCTTATCCTATTTGACTTAGGTGATCTACAATGTAAACATAACAATTACAAGTGTTGACGGCAATCTTAAATCAACATACAAATAAAATTAAATTAAAATTTTTAACAAAGTAACATATAAAATTTATTAGATAGCATTAGACTACACTGAGATACACTATATTGGTTATGGATTAAGACATTTGTTCTCACTAACATTACACATAATTCATCTATATGTGAAAAACAAAGAAACATAAATTACATCTTTTTTTGAAAGCGTACAATGACGGTGGTTTATTTCGTTGAATAATGTTATAATATTCAAGATACGGTTAAAGAGGGATTCAGTGTAAATAAAAAATAGGTTGTATGTTAAACTAAACCATCCCGTGAAAACCTATTAATTCAGGCACATGGGACTTGTCAACTTACGTCTTAGGGTAACGGGCGCAGTGGCAGTGCCCCTAAGATCTTTGCGATTTAAAGTTCTGAGTGGCACCAGACGCACAACTTCGCGCCGTGACATAGTATTATAAAAAAATTAAAAGAAAAAATCTGTACGAAACCTGTTGTTTTCTAGATCAACATATAATTAATACATACTAGCCGTGTTAACCAATAACGTAAACTAAGGCTACCTCCAAGTAAAGTACTGTACAACTTTATTTCACTGATTAGCGAACAACAATAAACTGAAGATCCCGTACTTATTTTGAGCTGAGTGAAAAGGTAACCGTTATAGTGAAGGGTGAGACTGGATCGTCGTCCGCACAAGAAGCAATCGATTGATGAAGAGCTTGCGATTTGCCGCGAACGTGTCTCGGCCGACGGTGGTAGTGAGATTCATGGTGACGATCGCCAAGCCCCGCCGCGCCGCCGCAGGGTCCACTTTGCATTGTTTACGGAATAACAACGAGGACTGAGGGTTATAGAGCTCTTTCCAGTTAAAATTTTAGAGAAAAAGTATTTCTTTGTGTATACTTTCGCATTAAAAGCGTTTGCTCTGTTTTTACAAGTAACATCCATACGAATATGAATACTTTAGTTATTATAAGAGCGTTATATATAAAAATAATTACAACTTACAACGAAAAAAACTAAAATTCGACCATAACAAGTATTTTATTTATCTGAGTTTATTATATTTCTCGCTCTTTCTGTCTTGCACGCCGTTGCCCTATTACGGTCTTTGTTTTCACGGCTTGGGTTGGCTGGAAGAGATATCTTTTTGAGACAGGTCCACCTTTGTTCACCTTTTGTAGGTACAATTATTATTTCTTTTGTATTTGTTTGGTGCAATAAAGAAGGTGCTAATGAAACGATAGTCAAATAACAATAATACAAAATTAACAGGTAAAGTATCTCTACAGTTAGTTATTTACTTACGCATTTCGAAAGAGGGCAATTAACAGAGCAGAGTCAAATAGAAGTTGGTACATGTCGGTGAAGCTTAATCATGTAATAACATTTGCTGTGCGAGTCGTCCAGGGAATGGCTTTAGGGGAATATTTAGCACTGTCAATATTTTAAATGCTAACTTAGTGATTAAATTCGATACTGTGGTAGTTCTAGTTATAACCTTCGGGTCTAGTTGACACTTAGAAATTATGTAGTTCTATCCTTGCATTACATTGTGATCTTGTTGAAGATTAGCTTTTTACTATAGCATACAATAAGTTTTATTACAGCGGAAGTATTCCTAAATAGGGAATCATTAATCTGAGTTTTTTTATAAATAATAGACACACGCTTGGCCACAATCTCACCTGATGTTAAGCGACGATGTGACCGAAGATGGTACGCGTTTGCGTAAAAAAATGCATATTCACTCTAGCCTTGAATAGCCCCAAATTGTGCGGGAAACACAGAGTTTCAGAAAACTATAGTTTGATAGAGGTGATTGTAATTCTTTGCCTTTAAATCGAATTTAATTATATATATACGATATTAATTATTCGAGTAAATTCGCACAAGGGTCTTGGTTGGACTCTGGCGGGTACGTCAGCGACGCAGCGAGCGCTAACAATGTTGACCGACCGAGCAAACAGCGGCGGCTGCGTCAGCCCGCGGCCCACCGACTGTGCTCCTCCGCTCCTCTGCACAACCCTATCTCTCACACTTCCTCTTTGATTGAATATCTTGCTCCATTGCGTTACATAAATCTTGAAAATATCACAGAATTTTCGTTATAAATATTTATGGCATACTTAAAAATACTACCATACTAAATAAAACCACCTGCAGTGGTTTTTGTGACATTAATTGGGTAGATACGTGGGTTGCACCTTTTGTTTCTAGCCATTAATAAATTTGATTTTCAAATCATGAAAAAGGATAAACCGAACAATATGCTTTGTGTATTGCAATGGGAAAACTTCAGAGTATTTTTAATTTAAGAAACAGCTAGTTATGAATTGTAATGCAGCCCTTTAAAGATGTCTAATAACTCGTTATTCGGTCTGTAATATGCGAATCTCGCTTCAATTACGAGATGCTAACAAGGAAGGGTTGATGTTTATAATGTGGTGATTAAACTCGCTGACTTGTGCCCTTTCGCCCCCGCCCGCGCCGGCCACGCGTGAAATCACTTTGTTCGGGTTAGCCCGCTTGCTGCCGAAACAACAAAGCTTGTTAAAACGCTTTTAAGTTAATAATTAGTAAGGCAAGTTTATATGTTGATAGATACTAAAGTTTTATGTTATAGGCTTACACCCTTTCAGGTAATCCAAGTTAAATTTTGGCAACTATAAATAAGTAATCCTTTACAAATAAATTAATGCTTTATGTTATTATTTTAGCAGTATAAAGTAATTAAATTATTCTTAAATGTATAACTGAAAACGTGCTAATATTCAATTTGTAAATAACTTAGTATGAGAAACCGTTTTCATTTTTAGCCATTTACATATGTATACTGTCGTAGACAAGTGCTACGGGGAGAACGTAGCAGAGCTACGTTGAATTATATGAAATGTGCAAAATACTGTTCACGAGTTTACTTCATTGTTAGTGTTGTTATAGTTAATTAATTATCACAAAATAATGACTCACTTAAGTAAATTACTTAGTATTTACGAGTCTAGATATTATTAACGATATTAATTTTAATTCAATAATCTATAACTCGTAGACAAATCCAGGCATATTACGAGTATAACATCCAAGCGTGGTTGTATCGTAAATGTCATGTTGTATTTATAATATACAGTACTTAATGCTACTTATGTTCGCGAAAACACAGCCTTTGTATGTGTATTGCGCGCGTCGCGAAACGTCATTGGGCCGGAGGGCGGAGTCTTCAGCCGCCCTGCGACGCCGCGGCAGTCTTGTTTCGGCCGGCGCGCGCCCCGCACGGCCCCATGGTGGAGCACGCGCTCGTGGATTGCTCCCAGGCGAGCGCCATGCAAACTTTACAGCCACAGCCTCACCGTGGAGGTGATGACCAGCTTGCAGACGAGTATGTACAAAATTTTGAACTCGATCACCTGGGCGACAGTGAACTTGTCAAACGCGAGCCGCTCCGCGCAGGATGGCATGAACTCACCGCAACACCACCTGCATGTGCTCGTGCATGCCGACCTTGGCCAGATGCTGGACCATATCCCCAGCCGCACGTCGCTATTGCTGTGGATCCCAGTACACCACCAGAAACTCCTCCGGCGCCAATCGGCCGCAGCCCGTGTCGCGCTGCATTAGTCGACGATGTTTTATGGCTGCCTAATATGCGAGAGCCACTGGATATGCGTACCGTACAGTGTGGTAATTTTGAAGAATGGGACCGCCGCGACTGGCGAGAACAAGAGCATCACCATATGCAACAAGTCGCTTTGAGGCCTGCCAGTTCCTGCTCCGCCATGTCACCGCGCACCAGTCATCACGCCTCTTATCCACAGTCATCGTGCGGAGACGACCTTATAAGCGACGACCAACTCATGACCCTCAGTGTTCGCGAACTTAACAAAAGACTACATGGATTTCCAAGAGAGGACGTCACTCGACTCAAACAGAAGCGGCGCACATTAAAGAACCGCGGGTATGCTCAAAACTGTCGCAGTAAGCGACTTCAGCAACGTCAAGAGTTAGAACTCACAAATAGGTCGTTGCAAGATGAGTTGCACATGCTACAGTTGCAAGTAGCGCGCGTGACGCACGAGCGTGACGTGCTGAAGCAGCGATTGGCGCTGGTCGGACGCGAGCACGCCGTGCCACACCACGCACCGCCGACGCCACACTCCTCGCCGGAGTTCTTCTCGGAGCTGTGACGGCAGGGTGCGGCGCCACGGGCCGCCGCCTCTTCCTCCGCTTGCGCCTGGCAGCGTTACTGAGGGCCGGACTTGAGTCGGCACCCTCGTTTCTAACACACGACTCTCGTGCTTTTGTTAAGTTTGAAATTTAATTATCATCAGTTCCAGTTTTATAGTTTTTTATTATGGTGGAACATTTTAGCCAGATTGTCAACGAATCAGGCTATTGAAACACCGTGTTAAATGTATGGTTGTGTCATAAGATATGCATGTATTACTAAACTTATACATAAGTTATAATAACTTCAGAACAACTGATTAATCGAATAATTGTAAATAGATATATAAATGACGAATATTATCTTTAGGATCTGTGTTTTCCTAATAAAATTACAAGAAAATATTCCATTTATTTATTTATTTGTCCGCTCAACTCCCTATAATCTAGATTATTTACAGTAGACAACAGATACGACTGCGATTTAAGAACGGAGTCTAGAGTACGTTAAACTTGAGACTTTTGATTTAAATGACTTGAGATTTTAATTTAACTCCTTACAATCAGAACGATCCAAAAGACAAATGTCAAGCTTGATGAGATCTTGACTGTACAAACAGAAATCACTATCTAAAAATTGAGTTGCTTTAAATTACGTCATCAATCAGTAAGAATTAGTATAAGTATAATTTTGTCTAAGTACGTGTTAGTTATCATTAATAACAAACGTGCTTAGATTTTGTTATTCAAATGAATGAATATTTTTTTTTTAATATTTCCTTCGCACCGTAATTAATATTCATTGGCAGACGCTAAAAAATAGTGTGCATAATTCTTCTTTTTATGTAGAAAAAAAATATTTCTTCGTGTTATACTGGATGCAAATGAAAGGCAATAAACAAAAAGTTATATTTATCTGAATTTATATTTTGGTTTGTTGTTAAGTTATAGTAGTATGTATGTTACATTTTCGTTGATTTGCAGAAGCTGTACAATGAAAAAATCTTCCAACGTAAGTATCTATTTGAAAAAAGTAGTCAAACGGAACTCCGTTCGTAAGTAAAACTTAACTATCACTTAAACTGTAAGTAAAAAGATTAAGTTGTGAATAGTTAAAATGTATTTCTGCCATGTAATTATCTACAATAAGACTGAGTTTTTTAATCTGGGTTTGGTCAATATTATTCTAAAAAATATTCGTCCTTTTCGGTTTTTTAAGTTATTTGAAAGTATTTCATGTAAGCGAAAGACAACTTAACATAGGACTTTCAAATATAATATAATAATGTCTCCATATTGACACAAAATTTGTCTTTTTTCTATCAAAATCATGCTTGGTATTTTGCCGTTTACCAATTTACACCCGAGTAGGTATTATTATTTCCTTAGGAATTTTGAAAAATAGGTACCTACTCAAAAAATACATTTCAGTCCAATGACATGAAATTTCGCAATACAGTTGTCAACAACAACGATGTGATTGCTCAAGAGTCACAGTGAATTGAGGTCGTTGCTGTTTTCAAACTGCTTACACAGCTCCTTATCCAATGTATATTAATAATAATAATAATCATTTTATGCCGTATAAATAAAAATATTTTATTAGTCTTGTTTTTTATATTCAAACCACATAACGTGAGTATAATGAGTACATATAGTTTTAATCATCTGGAACTACCTTGTTTGATAGTTACAAATAACAGCATAATTTGTAGAATATCATTTTGCGAGATTTATCAAATATATGTGTTTGGGAAATCCCAAAGCTTTCCTATTTATTCCTATAACATCGATAAAGTTAAACTCATTGTTCTCTTAAAGTAATATATAAACGAAAGCTATAATTCACTCGCCTCTTCATGATTTTTGCCGATTTTTATTTGATGCATGTTATATATGAATTAGCCAAGCTGTTGCGCGAAGCGGAGCGAAGAAGAATCTCACAGTGGAGGATTACGGGTTAAATACTTCTACGTCAAAAAGACTATTCTATAGCAGTCGAATATATACAAAGAAAAGGTGCCGATGTGATTGCGTTCCATGTGTTTTGGTCAAGTGGGTATGACATTTAGTAAATATATTAAAAATAATTTCGTCGCGGTTCTTGAGGAGTTTCAATAAAAAATTTTCGTATTAATGGGTGGAATAATCACACCTATCGACACTAAAAAAATGCGCAACGTCTTTTTCGCTCTTATTGCATGGATATAAAAGCTTTGCAGACCGGCTCAAAGCAAACCCGTGTGAATAAATGTGGTTGGTCCCTAAGTTAACACCCTGCGGTATAATTATGAACAATATCTTTAAAAGTACTTATAAAGAAATTGTCATGTTTTGACCTTAATTAGTTTTACTTTGTGGTTCTCTGAAGACCCCTATGTCTTTCCCTGGCTGTCGTCGAAAGCAACTGGGGAATAATACCAGAGCTGATTTAGATATGCATTAAGATTGCAGCTTTACTTACTCTATTCACCAAGTTACTCGCTGAGCGTGGTGATTCTGGAAATTCTTTCTTTTGAAATGGTTGATCTAAAGGGTAAAAATAGACCCTCATGATAAAATTTACAAGTTCGTATCGATCCGTCCGTCTATCTGTATGTATGTTGTTCTTATCATCAACTAATACAGGCTTCGACTTAAAATTTGGCACAGTTATATGGAACTTATTGCTTTCATCTATTCTAGAAAGTCAAAATTTTCAAAATATTTTTATTTTAGTTTTAGATTTATTGCCAATATTTTGCAACTGAAAGACGTACCCGGTACTCCTTGTCTCCGGAGCTTCTTGTTGTAAGCTGAAAAATCTGAAATACCTATACTCAGACTTAATAATCATAACTTTTTTATAAAAAAAGTTCGTGGTATTACATATACTCAAAAGTTTGTGGTATTACATATATTTGCCAAGTTTTATTGAAATCGGTTATTGGCAAGAGGACGAATTCCAATAAACCAGTTTCATCCCCTAATTAACCATCCTTTGAAGTGGGACATTGTCTTCAAATTTGAATGGGAGCACTTGGTACTGAGGAACCACTTTCCAACTAAAACGAATCATCGAAATCGGTTTACAAATGTCGGCGCAATCGCGTAACATACACAAAAAAAATGAGAACCTCCTTATTTTGAAATCAGTCAAAATAGAAATTTTTGCACATTGACAGATTTTCAAGAAAAAACTGATCATGAGTATTAGTCTCATTAGTATTCTTAAAAGAATTAGTACACATACATATTATTACGTGCAATTTGTGCTGAAGATAGCTCACAACGAAAAATATCTTCGACCTCGTTCGCTAGCGATTTTCATATCATAAAGTTATGTAAATCGGTGTGGTGATAAAGTTATATTACAAGTATAACTACACGCTAACAGGAAATGTACAATGTTGCAGTAGAATGTGTCTACCTACACATATATATGGTAGGTATGACCGTACAATGTGGGAGCGACATGTTAATCGTAATTTAATACTTGTTGTTTTTAGAACTGACTGCGTATCATGTTCATTTAAATCGTATTGCTTATGTACCAATTTCTTGGCAACAATTTATAAATTTTACATCTTCTAGATTTAAAAGTAAAAGCCATGTGATTATACGTCAAAAGTGTTTTTATCACGTGCAGGTCATATAAATCATATGACCTATTTGAAACAAATTATGTATATGTGAAACTTTATGACTCCTGTATTATCTACTAATTTATTGTCGTCGTTTCGTTTTCGATGTGGCCTTATTAAAGCAAGGATGTGAATTCTTGTAATACAATCCAAACGCAAACTTGTAATTGTAATGCAATTCGTATTTAGTGAATTACTAATGTTGAGCCCTCAATTAATTATCTTTACGTTTATCCTCTTAACCCAGAGATTGCTATGTAGCAATAACGCCGCCAGTTGTACCTGTCTTTTGTTTTTTGTTGTTATGTGTACTAAAGAGTATTTGTATTGTATTGAACTTGTAATACGACATTAAAGTCAAAGTCAAAGAATCATTTATTCCATAGGTAAAATAAATTTACATTTGAAAACACATCACATTTAAGCTACAGCTCGTATACTACGCTGACTTCCCTGAGAAGAACGAACAAGAAACTCTCTACTCAAGAAACTCAAAAAACTCTTTTCAAATAAAATTGAATTCTATGGAATACACTTTGAATCAAATTTGTTTGGAATCTAGAGCCATGTCGTCATTCCATATATCTTTATCTAACACGTAGTCTTAAATTTTGTAATATGACTTTACAATTTAAATGTTAATAATGTAATTTTCAAACTTAGGAAATGATAATCTTAATATAATATGCTCCGGAATCTTATTGTAAAAACGTATACAGTGTCCCATAAAAGAGTCGTTTACCTTGCTTAATGCTATTAAACTTCACGCTGCAAATGAAATAGTAAATTAAGAAAAGTATTCTACTTTCTAATAGATATTTCAAATTTCAGTGATACTTAACAGCACTAATGAGAACTATACTCTGATTAGGGAATACCATGTACTATGAACGCAGGAGCGCAAGAGCTCCTTTGTGAAAGAGTTCGTTCAGGAAAATACTGCCACCTTACCTATTTCTGCCGCCAAGCAGTAATGTGAGCATTACTGCGTTCCGGTTCTGAAGGGTTTATCATCAAAAAAAAAAATTAAGTTGCTGGTAAAATTATAGGCATACTGGATTTGTCAACTTATTTTTCAGTGTGACCGGCGCAGTGGCAATGTACCTCAGATCTGCGATTTAAAGTTCAGAGTGGCACTGCAACTGCTATGGATAGACATGTGGCTTACCACCAGGCGCATGTCTTGTTCGTACCGTCACTTGGTAACATTAAAAAAAACCAGAGCACTGGAAGCAACTCTGGGGCAATGTCCAGAACGCCCAGACCAGAATCCATTCAGAAGAGTTCATTTCCCAAATTAGTTCCATCGAGAATCAAATCTGGGGTCGTCATTTAGCGACCACAGTGCAAATCTTTTTTTTTTTATGATACTATGCGACGGCACGGACTAGTCGTGATGGTAAGCGACACGCCTGTTCATAACAGTTGCAGTGCCACTCAAAGCTTTAAATCTCAAATATCTGAGAGGCACCGCCACTGCGCGCGTCACCATATGACATACCTAAGTCCAAAAATCCCATGTGCCTTTAATTTCACCAGCACCCTTACCGTTCAAAACATCATTACTGCTTGGCGGCAGAAATAGACAAGGTGGCAGTACTTCCCTGGACGAACTCTTTCACAAGGAGCTCTACTGCTACTCGTAAATCGTTGGGCCACAGAGGCCGACGAATTCGATGAGTGACATTACGAACTTTTGAACACAAACAAAGAAAGAAAGCTACGCAGCAGAGCCGTCAAAAACTTTAGAAATTATATAACAAAGAGATAAAAAAAGTTAGTGAAATTCACTTACTTACTATCTTATTACAAAATTATATCATGGCATTAACACAGAAGTATTTAATTTTTTTTATTTGAAATTGAATTGAATCTCAAATAGAGGAAAATCTTTCTAAAATCGCGCCCTTGGCGTAATAAGGCCTCATCTGCAAAATAACATCTTTTCAGGAGACTGATTTTAAGATGTTAAATGTGAATTGTGTCCGTACAATAAACGATTTAATAAAAAAAAAATAATAATAGGAGAGTTAAAAAGTTCATATATATACATAATTTGTTTAATGTATTTTAATTTTATGACTTTCATGTGACAAAAGCACTTTTGACAAGTATATCACATGTGGCTTTATTATACCAAGGTTATAAAATATCGCAAATATCGATGTAGTTCTATCATTTTTAGATTTCTGGTCCGTTTGGAATAATATATTGCTTAAAATATAATTAGTTTGAACCCTAGTTTGTTCTTTCTAGAATAATATTCCATTGTATTGCCACTATTCTGCCTGAATAAAAGAAAATGATATTCATTTCACAAATCTTGTACCTTATAACTAACCTGCTACAATAAAACCAATCTATTTTCGTATCAACTACAGTATACATTTACATAAAACCTCTACATTGCAATACTAAGCATAGACACAAGCGTTACGTAGCGAGGGGGCGTGTCCTCTACCGCCACGCCTTAGAAAGAGACGACAATAGCACCGCCTACCCAGGCACTGCCAAAATAGCCTTGCTGTCTCTAAATTTATGCATACACCCTACAGGCTAAGATTTAGGAACTGTTTTCATTTATATTTTTAAGTAGATGTTGCAAAGTTTATGTGGTATATACGAGTACGTCCACCCAATACCTCTGTCTTCCATGAAATGCTTATTATAAACTATGGTTGTATATAGGTCGACCTGTTGTATGAAAGGAAATTTCTAGAGGAACGAGGATTATCACCACTGATGTTCGAACATGTCACTCTATTGCTTATCTCTCAATTATTTAATTTTTATTTTATGTTGTTAGTTTTGAAATATAAAAGAATTCATTAAATTTATATATTGCATAGTAAATTTTATTCCGTAGTCTTTTAATTACAAATAATAATTTATCTACCCACACTATATGCAGTTGTTATTGTCGTCATGTTTTGTTTTGGAGACCCATATTCTCTGCCAACCCTATTTATGAACATCGTGATATTATTATATATTGATAGTGATATTTTTTTTTTAACGCACACACTCATAGCCTAGCACTGGGGAAACCTGTATCGCGGGTGCCATGGACACACACATAAACAACCCGAATTAAACCTAAACTCACGAGAGAAATAGATGTAGACGGTACAAATATTTTTCCCGGCCCGGGAACTGAGCCCGAGACCTCTGTGTGGCAATCCAGCATGGTAACAGTTCGGCCACGGAGGCAGTTACATATTGGAGCATTTATCTATACCTTTGTGTTGTTTAAAATTTCCAGTGTGTTTATTTTAGATTTTTGCGTAATAAGAAATAATGTGCCAGACACCAATTGCCTTGTCTTAAATTAGGAAATTCCCTGTACTATGCGCACCAGAGCAACGGAATTCACTTCCCAGAACACCCAGGCCAGAACCAATTTAGAAAGTTTATTTCCCAAAGTAGTCCTCCTGGGAATCGGGGCCGGGACCTCCTTAGCCAGTGCCCACAGTGCAAACCGTGGGGCCACCAAGGTTGTCAAATGTGATAATAAAGGATTTAAATTAAACGTCTTCCTTTACTGAACATTACGGTATTACCAGTCCTATTTCAGAAACTGTCATGCAAATGGTGGCCTGTTAATGAAGTCGACGAGAATTATGGCCATTGTTAGTGCGGCTCGGTTCCGTAATGGCCCGTTTTGTAGGCGTACATCATAATAATATATGGCACATTACGTCCATACTGCCATTGGACTGCACTCGGACGAAGCATTTATGGTAATTCTACGTACGGATTGTACCAATGAGTTGTATAATATTGTTTCCGGCGATGCCTACATTTTGATGTTTCGTTCTTAAAAAAAGATATTTTCAAATCTACATCCTATGCCTATGAGGGTAATGATAACAATACAAATTTCATGCTACGCTGCGTAGCACGCCCGTAGCTACGTGCCACATTGAATATTTTATTATTTACGTACGTATATTTTTTAAGCTATCAATCTTTCAGATAAGTCTGCCAATTAATTAACTCGAAAACAAATTTTGCGTTGGGCTAAATAATAATATACTCATTTAGATAAATACTGTCATAGAAGAACACACGTAACTAGATGGCTATAATTAGAATTCCTGAAGTATTATATAAGCGTGAAGGACATATAGCTGATCGTTTATGTGGTAGCAAGTGGAGCGAGGGTGCGATGGCCGGAGCGTTGTGATGAGCCAGCAGCTAGCGGCGACGCGGCACATTTTTCTAGTAGCAAGGTCGGCTGCCACCTATGACGTCATTTCGACTTTCCATTTTCCTGAAATGTTGCCTGAATAACAAAATAGTCGGTTGTTATTCATTATCGTATAAAAGTGATACTTATTATATTATAAATTAGCAGTCAATTGTTATGCGTAAAGGAACTCTTTAGGAAAGTACATGAAGTATGTTATTATTATGGATACACAGATCGACCGACACAAAGAATATTTGTATCAATAACAATAACAAAGCAGTGCGTACTTTTACAACTCTATTATTTAAGTCAAGCAAATTTGCCTACAGGGTGTTAATACTGGTTGAATATGACCACCAATTCAAACAACTCTCATTGGTCATATCAGTATGACGAGCTAGTATGAACACCCTTAAATGGCCAAAAAATATATGAATATCATGGTAGTAAAACATCACGATATTAGTGTATGCATTAGTTTATATGTATTTGCGTTTTTATTGAGCTATCGATAAAAAGTACACACGTGTAGTAGTAGATGATCAGTTCTTAGAGCTGTGCTGTTCTTCTTCTATTGAGAATTGTACACAACAAAAAAATTATGAACTGTACCTATGTGCACCTTACAATATTTTATTTTTACAAAGGTGTAATGGTGACATAAAAATAATTAAAAGTCACTAAAAGACAAATTTAAAAACAATATTGAGCGACAACAATTCAAATATAGAATATTTCGTTAATTCAATTTCCGCTTAATAGGCACTGCTGAGCCTGGTCTATTTTCAGGGTAGTTTTTTTCCCTAATTTCGGTGGCAACTTTTATTATTTAAATATTGTCATAAAATATTATTTAATATTTCACAATAATATACTCGAATAATTAATAACAAAAATTGCCACCAAATTACCCATTTTCATGTTAGTTTTCTTTACCTAATTTCGGCCCACTAATACTGAATGTTTGGCAGAGACTACTTTTGTGAAAAATTTATACAAAGATGAAAAATTATGACTTCACATACCCAATAAAAACTGGAATTCTTTTTTTTTATTCAATATTCTCTAAGCTTTTGTTGAATTGGTAACCTAATGCAGACTTAGTTAACAGTGGCATAAAAAAGGGCTGAGACGAGGAGAGTGGCGTGCTTACTCAGGCTGAGCCAGCACTGCCAGCTCGACAGGGTCGCCGGTCGATACCCCGAGCAGTGTCGTATCGCAATTGTTAAGTAAAAAAAATATGTCATTTAAAAGCGTGCTTTCAGGTTGCACGATTCGTTAAAATCACATTCCACATACTTTTTAACTTTTGCTTACATTCTTCATTTGTGAAATACAGCATCATAGCATGATTTAAAGTAACTAATCGCTAAGATGAAGAATAAGACAAGATTCAGGACATTGTAGAGTTTTTAATTTTTGGAATATTTTTCAATTCTCTGTTTTTCCTATATTTAGTTTGTTTATATTTTTATTTTTGTTTAAACATATATGTTTTTTTCTTTTCAATCATATTTACGTATCACATATTACGTATCACAGTTTATCCCAGTTTAGGCTCCAACCACCACAAATTAAATTAAATTGTGTAAATCATAAGGTTGATTGGCTTATTCTGCTGTTACCATTTTGAGGAGGAAATAAAGAAATTAATTGTTTATTTATTATTTTAATATAAAATTTAAGAACAGTCTTGGAACTTCCGCCCTTAGGCCTTAAGACTTTTGGTTGTTTTATCACAATTTAATTTAAATCTCAACAGTAAAATAGAACGTTTCCTTAAGTTTTTAAAAACCGAAAGAAAATTATGCAATTCTTTTATTAACATTTCCCGATAGCCAGCTAATATCAGCAAAATTTTGTTTCAGTCTGTATTAACATTCAATTTATATTATTATGTATATAATTCGCTTGTGCGAATTTCAGTTTCGCCAGCTGAAAGTTGAGTCAGTGCTGACGAGAGCTGATGTCGTTTGCAGAATGCTCGATCTCCTGACTTATCAAGTTTACTGACCTTCACTCGGGTTAGTTTCATATAATACGTATGTTATCTTGTATATTATATGTTGTGAATAGCAAACCTTTTTTTTAATCGATAACCGCACCCAACAGTAAGTACGTATAAAGGTTGATTGAGCGATAAAAGTTAAAAAATACATATTTAATAAATTATTATTTTCCATTTTTAGATAAGAATTTAACTATTTGTTGCTTCACACAATTCATAATTGTTCATAATATATTCAAAATATAACACTGAAATAATATATCAATATTATTTCAGAGCTGAAGTTAAAACCAAAGACTTCGCAGAAACGGGCGTGGCGGGCGGATGGAGGGAGGCGCCGTGCGGGGGAAGAGGGCCAGGATCGCTAACTAGGCACTATTGCCAATCGATAGGTCGTTACTTGAGCGCGCACGGACCCAGCGGCACGCCACCGCCACGCGCGACTCATCACTTTAGATGCCGCTACGTCAGGTCACTCTCCTTTTCTCGATGTCCTTCAAATTAGCTTTGTAGGTCAGGTTTTCACAAACTCCACGTGGTGTTGTTGACACTACGCTACTTTCGATAACTTACAAGATTGAACCACCTGCGGGATTTGTTCACCATCTACTTGACTGTGACGCTCTAATGCTTTTCAGCGTTTTTACAACAAAAGATTTAAAAATATATACTTATAGGTACAAATTATGAAGAATATATGTCATTTTTCGCTTGCAGGGTACTAAATCCAGTAAAACACATGCTGTATGAAAAGTTGTTACTAAACAAAAAGCTTTGTATGAGGCATAAATAGAATTACATTTCTCTGCTAGTACCTGATTTCCACAATTGAGAAGGCGTTTGGTAGAAGCCGTATATTAAAAGTTCGCCTTGGTGTAATAACGTCACATCTGCAAAGTGGCAATTTTTAAATTTTTAACGAAATTAGTTTATAATTTATAAGAGTTATACAATTTCATATAGAAGTTACCTAATTTGCTTCATGTACTTAGTAGTGATGAAACCATTTTTAATATGACCAGCTTTAATTGTGCCACATACCCTTTGCTTTCTTTCTATTTTAAGCGTTCCACTAAATAAGTCTATTATTTTTGGACTTCAAATCAAAAGCAATATCTTTTTCTCCTACGTGTGATTGTTTTAAATTTCATTTTCTCTCTGTTTCTTCTAACTGTAAATAACAAGTCATGATTATAATACTATCTTAGTGTAGGGTTCACGGTAATGCCCCGATGAATAAATAACTCGAGACTGCTGGCTCAGCAGATACACTTTCACTGACAGCTAGTACACGATAGCAGCATTTCCAGCTACTCAGCGGATGTTATGACTTGTAGAATTGAATTACAGAAGAGTTGTAATCTATAATGAATAAATAATTATATTACAGTATCGAAAGATCTATGAATTATGCCGAACTTTGGATATGGGTTATGTTGCGGATATGAATTAATCGCGACGAGCACATTGTTATTTTAGGTAAGATACTTGTAGGTAATTTTTATACATTATATGCACGAGTATATCAGCTTTTAATGGTATGCCGAACACAACCCTCTCAAAAAAGGAGAAGTTAGTTGTCATATACGGTTACGTAAATTACACTATACTCGATTTGTCGCTTGTCTCTTAACATTTTTCTTTTTTTTTATGATACATACTGTTTTTACAGATCTTTGAGATTTAAAGCTCTGAGTGGCACTGCAACTGTTATGGACAGACGCGTCGCTTACCATCAGGCGCATAACTTGTTCGTCCCATCAGTTAGTACCATAAAAAACAAAGATTTGCACTGTGGTCGCTGGATGATAACCTCGTGTTCGATTACCAGTGGGACTAATTTGGGAAATGAACTCTTCTGTGAATGAACTTTTTTGGTCTGGGCGTTCTGGGTATTGCCCCGGAGTCACTTCCAGTGTTTTGTTTTTTTTTAATGTTACTGAGTGACGGGACGAACAAGTCGCGCTCCTTATGGTAAACAACACGCCTGTCCATAACAGTTGCAATGTCACTTAGACCTTTGAATCGCAAAGATCTGAGGGGCACTGCAACTGCACCCGTGACCTTGAGATATAAGTTGAAAAGTCCCACGTGTCACGTGCGTGTAATTTCACCAACACCGGAACACAGCAAAGCTTTTTAGTAAAGCTTACACTACTGCTCGGCGGCAGTAGTGTAGGCAAGTAATGTACTTCAACACAATATTAGATTTTGCAGTTTCTATTTGTTTTTGGATTTTAAGGAGAGCTGGATATAAATATGACTCAAAATGCAAGTAAAAGCAGAGACCAACCGGAGCAACATCGTGAAATTGATTGTGATATCTCATTGTGGCTTGGAGTGTCATTTCTACGGATTGCAGAAAGGGTGATGGTGTTTGCCTATGCAAAATCTTGACGAGTACGCTTTGCATTCGTCTTCCCGCATGTGTTTTATATTCGTTTACTTCGGTTGGCCGAGCCCGTAATCGGTACGCTGTTTGCGAGGGGAGCCCTGCTTAGCCCCGCAAATATATGTCGTAAGATTTAATAGACATGTAATGGATATCTGAATGACGCTTTAAGGATTTGAGCAAACCGAATATGTCATTTCCTTTCCATGGAATTTTATTCCTCGGATTTTTGGATTACTCTTTTGTCCTTTCGATTTTTATGACAATAAGTTTTGTGTGGAGGACACATTTAATTGTTTTTGATCCAATGGAGACGTTCCGGTTAAGGAGCGTTTTTACTAGTGAAGAGCTCTTGATATTGTTACAAATAGCTTAATTTTAGATAAATATTGCAGCTATGTCGTTTAGCCTTCAATATTAAAAGAATTATGATGGAGTAGAGGGTGCGTATGAACGTAAGAGTGCGAAACGCAATAGCGAAGCCGTGAAGCGGCTCGGGCGTGATTTAAGCGTGATTTAAGTGAATTATGCCGCCCCCGGCGACGCCGTCGTGCCGCTCTACGCTCCTTCAGCCTTGTTTAACGCGTCGCGGGACACGCGTCAAAGGCGCTGCTTTGTACCAGAAGCTAAATAAAATGGAAAAGAATTCAATATTGTAGCAAATAAACATTTTTGGTATGTCATCGTATTTCAAGCGGCGGTCATTAAAGTAAAATAAGTTGAACTTTTTAATAAAATGGACATTCACCTTTTAATGACTCTACCTTAATTTTATGAACGTGTTGAAAGAAGCGAGGAAATAAATAAATAACAATTAGATTGTATTAGCTCTATACCCTATTGTATTAAACCAGATACTACAATAGTATTCGAACCAATCCGTCTCCACATTTACATGCAACTGAAGTTCAAGTGAGCGATCAACCGCCGCGCGCGTCACGGGGTGCAGCCGCAGACGCGATTGTCGACAAACGAACCGATGCATTCTATTACCGTGCCAGCTGTCTCGTGTACTTTGCTCGCAAGTACTTTGTGCTATCTTGCATTGAACAAACAGAACATTCAACATCGATCACATTGTTCCATTGGAATAGGTTCGATCAATAACCTATGATATGGTATTGAAAAAGTTATCGAATTGTACTGAAACATTCAGATGAAACGTAGTAATGACAAAGTATTTTTTTTTTTTTTTATAACGCACACACTCAGCATAGCCTATAGTATATAGTAATGTTTTAATGTCCGCTTTTATTCATTCGCCCACTCAGTGCCTAGGCTTGTCACAACAATGTTGTTACCAATGCAATGGTATTGTTTATATACTAATATAATACAGGTTCTCAGGTGGCCAACGATATCCGGTGAGCTACTAGGAAATTGCCGATAACATTCTAATATTATGGACTATAATATATAAATTTAATAGAGTTAGGTAGATTTTTATTTTTAATCATTCATTTTAAGTGGTAAGTATTATCCACTTTATGGATCAAACTCAAATAATCGTTATTTCACAAGCAAGCAAATTACACTTGAAACCGTCACATTGATTAAACTCTAATACTTATTAGTACATTCCCTTGAAAAGAATGAGTAAGAAACTCTCTTTATAAATAAACATTTGTACACATTTATCATTTTAAGTATATATTTCAAATGTCATATATAAAGACAACCTGCAAGACCCGAAATGGATCACTACCATGGATTTTTGTCATTGAAGTAAGTATATAGCTATATTACAAATAACCTTCAGTGAACAGTTTTTGATTGACTACACTCTTAAACCTTTTTTATGACCTCTGTGGTCGAGTGGACGTTTGTGGTACCGTCGTTGTTTCCGATTTCCATATCACAAGCGCTTTACTTACTTTAAGATCAGAGCAACGCATGTGATGATGTCTAAAAAAAAATTATATGTAAATGGCAACTTTGAATATCTACAGGAATCATATTATAGAAATGTATACGAAATGTACCTACTCTAAAATAAATTTGTGACTTTGTGAAGACCACTGTGAAGAAGCCAATTAATTTTTATTCTTTGGATTAATGTTATGTTAATTTATCACTATTTCTCGTAAAATATTATTGTGCTTATTAACATTTAAGTTACATTTTCATATACTGTAATGGTAGTACATGAAAGCTAACTTCATTAAACTTCTCTCTCGAAGACAGAGCTTAGGTTGTAAATTGCTCTAACCGCACGTTTTTGCAAGACAAACTTCTATTCATATCGGCGCCATTAGGTACCCGAAAGCAAAATGGTGATGGTAATTAAACTGTTAAAATAGTTAAAGTACACTGATGTAGCGGTTTCTTCGTCTAAGAGTTTCGTATTTTAATCGCATCACAGCAGAGCTGTGCCGTTTTGATAACTTAATCATTTGTAGAACCCATTGAAATATAGCATCTAAAGTCATACCTAAAAATATAACTGTATCCATAAGGTTAGGTTAGGTTTGTAAATTTCATAATTTTCAGGAGCAGGTTGTTGACTGCAAATGAATCTAGAAATAGCATTGTTTTCATGGTCATAGGAACATTGGTGCCTTTTCACTTTAAACAATAAGGAAGCATCTTATTTTCTATGCCATCCATGATACTTGGAAAAATATTAATATAAACCAAAAGTAAAAATGGACCTATAGTTGAACCTTGAGGAACGCCCTTGCTAACCCTGCAAACCCTGATGATCTCGTACCGTTGACACTGTGGCGACTAAAAGATCGCATATTATTAGAGCGAACGAAGTTCGCACTAATAACATGCGGTCACACACACAACTCTCTGTACCCGATGACTCAAATACGATTCAAGAAGGTCGAAGTCACGGCTCGCCATACCATAATATATTTCCTGAAGTTTAGGTTACCCTGCCTATTCCGATCACTGTCAATGATACTAATCGAATCTTTCATTTCAATAATGGTAGTGTTATTCCAATATAGTGAGTTTTCAATAATTTTATCAGCAACTTAAATAATATATTATATATTACTAACAAAAAATAAGTTTAAATGTTCTGCATTCGAGTGAGTGCGTGATTCCTATCGAATTAGGTTTTCAAATTTGCACGCGCAATCACAGTCATGTGTGATCACTCCTGTTATGTAACGCACGAAAGAGGGACGCAAACAACGTGACAATTGTACACTGCATTTTCCGACCGCGCGGCCTCGTCGGCGCCGAATGCACAAATTTCCCGAACAATATTTGTTTATTGTCATGTTAGGAAGAAGACTAGCTGGTGTCTTAATAACTATATAAATATAATTGCTAAAACTCGGGATAATGATAGCACATAATATGCCCATATTTGTCATATAAGTCATAGAGGTAGTCTTATGTCTGCACAGTTATTTAAATTCTAAACGCTCTTCATACCCTTGGTATAATAACACCAATTGTAATCATACGTCAAAGTGCTTTTATCACATCAAAGTTACTAAAATAATTCGAACTACAAAAGTAATTATTAATTATTATGTATTCTGTGAAATTTTATAACCCTCCTATTTAATCATAAAAAGTTATCGACTAATTTTGTTTTTGTGAAATCTTTAAACCGCTCTTCTAAAATGTTGTCATCAAGTCATAGATAGGTAGCAATCTCAACGGCAAACCTACTCTTAACTTATTATTGTATAACAGTTGTACTAATATATAGAGATAGAAGGTGGTGGCGAGACTGGAGGTTCGCAACACAGGTTTTTCCCTAGCGCAAGCTGTGTCAAAAGAATCTTTTATATATTGTTTTTATACTAAGTTATTGTACCAAAACTTTTTTAATTACAAATAAATAAATTTTTTTTGTAACTTTTGTAGTTACAAAAAAATGTGTAGGTAGTTATACGCATACACTCTTGTTTAAACTATAATAACACTTAAAAATATTTATTTATTGATTTTTGTTCGTTTATTACGCAACGTAACGTTTCTAACGTCTAAGTACTAATACTTAGACGTTAGGAACGTTACATTATATTATATAATTAAAGAGGGACTTATAGTAGTTACATACATGTACATGTAACGAAGAAGCTCTTGCTTTGAAAATAAAACAATGTCGATTGTCGGCAAGATCAGCTTACACAAACCCAAGGTGAACGTTTCATAACATTCGCCTGGAATCCAGAGTCATTTACATTGTAATTTAATTCTTAAATAATAATATGCAATAACTACTCTTCAATCTTGTGTAAGTAATAAATAAATTGCCACTGTACGAATTACAGATATGTAAATAAATTCAAAAGTAAATTGTTACACTAAATACAAGCTCTTAGGTTTTCGCGATTGTTACACACAGGAAATAAAACATTTTTTTTTTATTTAAATCGCATTATATTTTTTTTAAACAAGCTAACGTTTCGGACCCTTTACATGGTCCAGCTGACTGACAATGGGACCTGTAAAGGGTCTGGTAATCTGAAAAAATAGTAATATTAATTTTATTGAAAATCAAGACGTTTATCTACCATGATGTTAATTTTTTTTTTGTGAAATTACTCCATTAAGGTACCTGGTTGCGTGAAGGAAACCTTTCATATATTTCTCACAGATGGCATTAAGGCAAAAATGTCGTTAAAAACAAAAAAAAATAACAAGCACATAGACAAATTCGAATGGTTCGTTCCGAGAGCGTGAAACACAGTATGCTGAAGGCGCTAGTTCGAATCGAAAGCAATTTTCTTGGTTTTCGATCTTTGTAATAATAATTATGAAAAAATTGTTTAATTTCCCATAAATACAAGTTTTTATATAATTGAACTTAATATACATGTAGTGTTTATATTGTGGCTATAGTCAAATAAAAAGATAGTTATAGCAGAGTTGATTAAACAATTCACGTTCGGAAGGGAGCAAAAGCGAAACAAGTGTTCAATCAATGTGTGGTTACACCCGTAATCGCAGAGCAAGGTTCGAGAGACGAAAACAATTGCTCTTAATGACCCTTCCCAACTACCAGACTAACAGCAAGAGGAATTGTGAAGTAATACAACAAGTTAGCCACATTACGAACTTTACATACATTTATCTATTGATAAAACCCAGCACAGGTCATTTCATCCGGGCACCGGAACGGAAATAGTCGCCTTCGAGATGTGTTGTTGGAGAAGGATGCTCCAAATACTGTGGACTAGCCGATGGAATGACCAAGTGACCGCTGTCACTGGTCTCCCTATAACAAGAGGCCGAAGATAGAACCAGATGGAAGAAATTCGTCCATAAACTCTCAAAACCCTTTCAAGGACACGACCTTCACCAATGAAGAAAACGGCTATGATGATGAGGTCATTACAACGACGAATATGGTAAAACACGTAATAATATATGACGACCTCGGTGGCCTAACTGTGGGCGTTGGATGCGGAGTTCCCGGGTTCCATTCTCGGTAGCACCAACTTGGGAAATGAACTTGTAACTTGGTTCTGGTCTGGGTGTTATGGGAAATTCCCTGGAGTGAATTCCGTTGCACTGGTACTCATAGTACAGGGAATTCCCTAGTTTGAGACCAGGCAATTGGTGTCATTGTCTGGCACATTATTATTCTACAGAAATTTGTTTCTAGAGTTGTTTATGCAAGATTTTGTTACATAAACCAAATAGAATTTAAATTCGGACAAAATACTTTTTGTTATTGAGTACTGAACATATCCAAGTCCAAAGTTGGTCGCAATGAATAGAATCAATCTTTTGTTATTTTTTATGTATATCTTCAAGGTTTTTATAAATTATTTCTATTCTTATTATATACCATTTCTCTTCTTGTTACGTAATTAGTATTTTTCTCTTTTTTTTTTCTTTCAAGACAATATGTTATTTTTCTGTTTAGTAATCAGAATTCTTCGTCATCGACACCAATAAAAACGTGCTAACGAAACTTTGCAATAATTGCAAAATAATAAAGTCTTGATGTAGGTAAATGTGTCTTAATGGTCAATCACCTCAGATTTTGAGCGATCTTTGCATTTGAAACGTCAAGTACTATTTTTTTTTACATCGTTATATTTATGAATTTTTTTTATGATGAGAATGTACATTAATGATACTCTTGTCGTAATCAGTTTTCTAATCTACAAATACTGGAGTACTACCAAAGTCAATTTTATTAATAGGTGGTAGGTTAGTACAATATTTACAATATTTACTGGCATATTGCCATAATTTCATAATTTCTGTTTTATATATACGTATAGCTATTATATGTTAGTTACCCGGTGTGAATTCCGTTTCAATGGTAGGTATTCACAGTACCTACATACAGAAACTGTCAGAAGCACTGCCACCTTACCTATTTCTGTTGCCAAGCAGCAATGTGACCATTACTGCGTTTCGATTTTGAAGGGTAAGGGTGCTGGTGAAATTACGGGCACATGGGAGTTGTCAACTTATGTCTGGGGGTGACGAGAGCTGTGGCAGTTCCCCTCAGATCTTAGCGATTTAAAGCTCTGAGTGGTAGTGCAACCGTTGTGGAGAGTCGTGCCGCTTACCACCAGGCATACGACTTGTTCGTCTCGCGACTTGTTATCATAAAAAATATGTAAGTAATATTAGAAAAAAAGAGCACAAGTAATGTTGTTTTTTGCACTTTCTGAGTAATGTATTTTTCATCACAATTTTAGTACTCTAGAATGTGATTTAGACACACGATATTACCTAAAGGAAAACGTGCAACAATAGTGCAATGAGTGTAACGATCATATAAAAAATAACAAAAAATCATTTATGTGGCGCACGGCTATGGAGTGGAATTCCCTTTCTGCAGACTTATACCCCGAATGATACAATTTGGACCTATCGAGGCGAGAGTGAATACTAGGCATTATTTAGGTGTGCATGTTGCATCACCGACCTCATCGTCACTTACTTTCAGGTGAGATGGAGGTCAAATGTGCACTTATTTTTCTTATGCAAAAAGAATCCCAAGTTTATTCGATTATTATTATTGAAGGCTAAGGAATAAACAGCCTTATCTAATCAGCGTTTGCCAACTTACCTGTGATTGTGATTACAGCAAATCATCTTGTATTCTGAAGAATGTTATGTCCAACTCTAAGCTAATTTAGTGTTCTGGTGAAAAACGACGTAAAAACAAATTGTATTCAAATAGAAAACATCCACTGTAGGCGAAACTGCGTCTAATGTGCCATCATGTAATCGCTCGTTATAATTGATGTCTGGGTGTAGGATAATATCCCGTTAACGAGCTTCACTGTCACGGTGTCCCGCCCTCTCACAAATGATCACCAGCTCGCCGACGGGACTCGCGTGATTGACATCATAACTACATTGCGCTTTCCTTTTAATTTTGTCTGTTTTTTGTTAACGATTATGTTTTTGAATGCAAGTGACTTAATTTAAGTAATGTTTGTTAAGGAGGTAACAAAATACGTTAATGAAGGGTAGGTCTCGAAGCCGTGAGAGCGCTTGCTTAAAGTCATTACCCGTAGTATCGCAAGTCCAATTACCTGATTGGATTAGCTGCGGCTCAGGCTCAACGCTCTACGCCTGCCTTGCGTGCTGTTCACGTAACACAGTAAATTGAGCAACGTTAAATAATACAACATGCAAACTGAACGTACTTTATCCTTAGCTACTTAAAGTTCCACAACTATATTAAACCCAGATATTATATTGAAAACTGGCTATCGTTAGCAATTGTAATGTTTTTCATTCACATTATTAACACATATTTATTGGAGTGAGTGGAGAATTTTTTTAAACATGTGTAAATGTATATAAATAATCATGAAGGTTTTATTCCAGATTCCATACGAAACTTTAAAGTTTCTAGATCCTTACCTACATATTTAACTGCATCTCGACGGAACCTTTTAACGGATAGCGCCTCAAGCAACTCCTTCGCCGTGTCGGACAAATTACCTTCATTTGTCGTTAGTATCGCTCGTACTATGCGAATTTCCCTTATACTTTGAAAGAAAAATACAGCCTTAAGCTCGGTAAGCATTGGATTACACAGTTCCTATGTCTACGGCGGGAATAGAGAACACAATAATTTATGTAGATCCACGGAATTCGAAAACAAGAATGTAATGACCCCAATCCATTACCAAATTATCTTAGGAAGGAGCGCAATAAATACAGATATCTGTCAGTATTGATGCAGTGAACGGGAACAATATTCTCTGGGTGCTCCCCTGGTCTGCCGAACGGAAACTTATAGTTTAGTTGAGGCGCCGCCGAATAAAATACTGCTGGTTCGGACATAAATCAGATGGTGTCGCGGCCGCAGCCGGCGCGGAGCCGCCCGCCGCGCGAGACGCCACTGGGGCTCGATTTTTCAATATATCGAAGACTTTTGTCCACGTCTTATTAGGCAACACTTGCCGTATAGAAGCAGAAAAAAAACAAAAAGAGTAAATATATATAGATAGGTATTGATTGAGGTATTGATTAATATGAATCAGGCTGAAGATCGTTTAAGAGTACAGAACAAAAAATATATTAAAAAGACTTTAAATAACAATTTTATTAAAACTCTGAGTAATTTCATTAGATTCGTACCTACGTTGCAGCTTGCTTTGTTTAAAAAAATATAAATGTTTGGTTTGCTTATCTAACTTTGTCATATTTTAATAACGGGACTCTACTTCGTAAAGGGTCAGTTATTATTTCAGCCCATATATCACATCGACTGTTCGCTTACTTATGTGAACTTTTTATATTAATATGGCCTTTTAGTATCCGTATGAAAACTCAAGAAATGTGCCTTTAATTAAACTGAAAACTCAATGCGTTATCCTGACATTATATTACGATACTCTGCGTAGAAAGAAAAGGTATAAAAAGTAAAAGTAGTTAAAAAAATAGTATAAAAATTTCACAATGAGCTACTTTTGATATTACGAATCTTTCAAAATCATAAAATTTAAGTAAACGCATGAAAATGGGCCGTATCTAATGTACAAAATTATTTATTTCTAGTAGTATCTACGAGTTTCAATAAACGTGGAGATGTGTATCGGACGGCGCCTATGTCCTATATTCTTAGTGGCGTCGGTGGTATTTTATGGGCAGTTTTACGGCGGTCACCTCGTGGGGTGTTGCGGGGACCGACACGCCGCAGCTGTTTTTTACACGTTCTTATACAACCTGCACCTCCAGTCTTAAACATCGCTAGGAACTCGGTGGAGACTCTCTAACATAGCCAATTCTATTCAAAGCTATAATCATAGAGATGCAACCACATCAAAATTTTAAGATAAACAAATATTTACCTACCTTGCTGAACTGCCTCTGTGGCCGAACGGTTACCATGCCGGACTGCCACGCAGAGGTCCCAGGTTCGATTCCCGGGCCGAGATAAATATTTATATTTGTTATATTTATTTCTCTCGTGAGTATGGGTGTAATTTGTGGTTGTCTATGTGTGTGTCCATGGCACCTGCGACACAGGGTTTCCCTAGCGCGGGGCTATGTTGAGTGTGTGCGTTATTTATTTATTTATCATTATTTTCTTCCTTTTATATTGTTTACTTTATTTGTTGTACTCAAGTAATAAATCTACCTGGTGCAAAATCAATTTAATTGCTGCATACATAAACGTGTAATTATCGGATATCCGACTAATAATAATGACGTTAGAATATTAACGATTAACTCTATAGGAATTTTTTTTTTAGATTTATATTTTCACAATTAAAACTATTCATGTTTAACAAAGCCCTCTCTACGACATTCATATTCTAGACTGACCACAGCCATTACAATAAAAATATTAAAAACCGCATAAGTAAAAGCGGGGAGGTCGCCGGCCGTTCTGCACAAATGTCGCCTCGGACACTTACATTATGCCTTCGCCTTCGCCCCTGTGCTTCGCCATCCATTCCTTGGCTCGCACCCCCGCACCTATTATCTCAATACTTTAGATAGTCAGCGGGACATTCTCGGAGTCCGATCGTTCGCCCAAATGACCGCTCATTTGCCGAGATCCGATTACTCATGATTGTATTTGTGTTGTATAAAAATATAATCCCTATCCGAGTGAAGTCGTTCACTAGACACGACGAAATAGATTGGTTCAAAGTTTCAAAGACAGTGCCGATGCCGGTGGACTTTGAAGGATTTTCTTCAATTGAAATCTTGAAATTTAATTTAAATGGATTATTTTGCTTCAGTGACTTTCAATGTTTATCACTGATATTATTTAGCAATATCTGTTCGTAAACAAACTAAAATTATGTGTATAACGTCATAGTAAACTAGAATGAAATAATATCAATGTGACAAGAGCAAGTAGTGGCAGTGTGGTGCGCGCAACAGGAAACTTGCAGAATGCTGACCGGCGAAATGTAACCTGAAACCTGCCTACCTTACACTGGCAACAATACGATTCACAGTAATGTTTTTATTATTACATGGTTGCATTCATATATTATATGAATATGTGTCCTACTCGTGCGTATATGTATGTACAATCGATCATGCCATATTCCAGCCCTAGGAAACCGGGAATGTAAATTCAACTACGTTTTAAACAAAACTTTATTTTGGTGGCAATATCTCATAACGGAAGTATCAATAATGACTTTTTTGCGTATAAATCGTGGTGTTATTTTTATTAAATCACTGCCTCTTGATAGCATAACGTTGTTTCAAAAGTTCAAAAGCAATTTCAAATTGGAAATAAATTATATTTTTTTATTTAGTACATTGAAATGGCTGTCATAAGTTCTGCAGTGAATCGATAGAGCGTTCCGGTTGGTTGTGCTTATCGGATGATCCGATGGGGATGCGTTCTGCCCCATTATGCTCCTCAGTAAGCCGAAAATCTTGTATTGCGTTCAATGTAGTCCGATTCTTAAAATTACTATTTGAAATGTTGAGAGCCATATCCAGATTTCTAATATACGGATTGGTTTATGTGTTACATTAATTTGAGAAGGAAAATCTTTAAAAATGCTTATAAATTCTTTGGATACGTTTCTAAAAGCGCCGGATACAAGGAGCTGGTCGCTTATAAAATGGCATTAACGTCATACAGAGACGTGCTGGGAGCCGTTACTCGGAGCGTTGGTGCCATGCTCCACTGCACTCTGATCCTATCATAACGCAATCGTATATCGAACGCACTTCAAGGCGACAAGGTTGTACCTCCAACAAATACGGAACAACCGACTCTACCGAATACACAGTAAGAGCTTGCTCTTTTTGAAAATATTAGTTAGAACTTTGTGACAATTGGTGTTGGGAAATCTGCAGATATTTACGTTGATAGCGCTCCAGCAAAGAAGTGGAGTAGATATTCGTACGTGAACTCGATCAGGGAGTATAATAATGTGAAGCTCACGTTATTCATCCGGTAAATGTAACGTTTGAATATGTTGAGAAAAATTATATAATGATTTTATAAGATTTTGACAGAAAATTTAAAACAAAATACAACACATTTTCACTGCCACATAACTACTTGCGTAGGTATCGCTTTGAAGAAATTTCAAAGAAATTAGCAAATTAATTGAATATCATTTTCAAGTTCCATTGGGAAAAATATGGAAAAAATATCCACAAAACCCATAAAGTATCCCCCTAAGCTTCCGCTCACCGTTAATCCCTTTAGAAAGGGAAAAAACTTCAAAAGTTAGTGCGAGCGGCGTAAGGCCCTGAATTTTTGATCTATATTAAATTGTTTCAAATCGTTTAACTTGTCGCGGCTCAATCAGTGCACCCTCCCGTTGCCGACGAATGGTACAATACGGTATATTCTACGAGTCTACGTTGTAATTCATATTGTGAATTTGATGTACATTACGCATTGTGTAAGGTGTCTACAAAACATTACTCCTTCCAAGTAATCATTACTATTGTAACTAGCGAGTTTTCATCATTTGCAAATAAATGGTTTTTTATGCGGATAGGGCCAATGTGACGCAGTTTTCACAATTCCTGCGCTGTATAGTAATTCCCGATCACGCCTAACGCGTTGATCACGCGTCTCTCGTCTACGCCAAGCCTTCAATACGTGTGTTCAATAACCGTAACATACTTATTTCTTCTTTGTCAAACTTTTCTCGTTATTATATTATGGAAAAGGAATATGTAGGGCCACAAAAATAAATTTGTCGTTCAGGTATTTCATGCAGATAAATATTTATAACACAACAGTTCATTCGTATATGTACGACAGGTAACTTTGTTTTTTAGAGATAATTAATAAAAATATATAATAACAAATAAATAATAAATAATACTAATAAAATGTTAACAAAGACTTGATGTCGAAAAAATCAAGTTAATTTTTCAATGAAGCGGAACTTCAATCAATGAATAAATTTCATAATTTAAAATTGAAAAAGACAATTAGTAAGAAAGTTTAAAAAATCAGCATCACGATATTTATTACAGATACTAGGTAAAAACAATTAATATTTTATATCTACTAGAATATCGTATAACAATAAATCGCATATAGTTGAGGGGAGGATATCATGGGTTGATTTATTCACTGGTGATATTTTATAGCGCCGTTTGTTCCGTCCGTTTCTGTATTAGGGCGATTGTTTGTTACGCCCGCGCAAGTGACATCTTCTTATTTTATATACCGGCTTCAAGTTTTTATAACATTGGGATTTAAAAAATTATTTCGTATTTAAATTAACGGGAACTCAAAATAAACAATAGGAATATATCGATAATAAAATCAATGTATAATACGTCGAGTTGCGGACACCAGCACGTTAAACCAAGTACCAAGTACCAATGTATAATATAAATGAGAAAGCTATTATTTAATTTTAATTTGATAATGATATTGACCAAAAAATTCCATTAGTGTTAAAAAAAAATCAATAAAAAACCAAATCTACAATAATTAGTGAAAATCTGTTTGTTCTCTAGACACGTTTCATTAAATCCTTATATTAGTGTTTATAACCCTTAAATATTAAGATTACTATTCCGCTTAGTGCAAGATGTGTTTATAGTAATTTGTGCGTGTTGACAAAAGTTGATGAACCTAATAAATACAAAAAAATCAAAGCTTTTGCTAGTAGGTTATTGCTCGTCTGTGTAGTGCACTAGTACTTTAGGCTTATACATTTAAAGCTTTAACATTTAAATGTAAAAGAGTACTTAAATTGTTTTGCAAGTTTTTATGATGCCATTACCACTTATATTATCTACTGCAAAATTTCTCACTTTATTTGAGGAGTCAAGTATTTTCCCACAAACAAGTTGATATATACGTATACAAATTATTAACTTTAAGTACTTGAAAATAAGTCACCTCATTCTTCCTTAAGTTACTAAAATGTTGAGTGTGGTGTAATTAGCTAAAATGAAGTAAGTGCTGAATCAGGGACCGCTTAGTTACCCTGATGGCGTACGGGGTGGGATGCTTCCCCGGAGACGGTGAGGTACTCGCATTTGCACGTAATAACGCTTAACCATTTATTGTTCATTATTGTTAATTAATACAGGATTTTATGGTTTTGTGGAAAGCGATGGCGTGAGTGACATGACTTTTTATTAATATACGCGTACGTTGTCTAAAACTGAAATCTGTTTACGAAATGGGAAAATCATACCAACATAGTCGTATACGTATAAAGTTTTTTTTTTACATTCGATATTTTTTTATTATATCAAGCGAAGTGACGAACAAGTCGTATGCCTAGTAGTAAGCAACAGTTGCAGTGCCATTTAAAGTTTTAAATCGCAAAGATCTGAGGAGCACTGTCACTGCGTCTGTCACCCAGAGACATAAATTGACAAGTCCCATGTGCCTATAATTTCACCTGCACCTTTGCCCTTCAAAACCGGAACATAGTAATGCTTGATGGCAGAAATAGGTAAGGTGGCAGTACTTCCCTGAACGAACTTTTCCTCAAGGAGCCCTTATGCTATACAAATATTAAAACTAAGTATGAAAGTATACACGTTTCTTTTTAGGCAAATTGGTTCCCTGTAAGAGGTTTCAACAAGTTCACTCACTAACAGCGGCTTAATAAACTCCATCGTAGGCGCTATATAAAAAATATTATAACTGACTGTCCCCTCAGTTTTTTAAATTGCGTGAAATTAAATTTAGAATTGTACATTTCATCCCCGCAGTTTGACAAATAGCCGGGAGCGGTGGCGGGATTTAGTCACGCTGTAATTGGTTTTTTAATGCGGCACTCGCGAAATACCACCTTCCGCTTTATCAAGTGAATACATTATCAAATCGTTAGACCGCGGTTGGGCCGACCCTCGCCATGAATAAGAATCAAATGCCGCGCACTCGTTCACACACCACCCGCACCTCGCCGCACTGGGTGAGGGTTGCAAATTAGTGATTCCGGCGCGACCCCGCATTTTAACGGTTTATAAATACAAATTAACCATTGCATTTTTGTTATGAGTTCAGGAAGTCATTTTTTTATGATACCGAGTGACGGGACGAACAAGTCGTGCGCCAGGTGGTAAGTGACACGCCTGTCCATAGCATTTGGAGTGCCGCACAGAGCTACGTGGGGTGCACTATAAGTTTCCGGAATGAATAAGAAAAAAATACTATAAATGGTCAGAAATTATTTTATTGTTTCTCAAAATATTCTCCGTTGGCGTTAATGCACTTTTTCATACGAATGAACCAATTTTGAAAACATTTATGCCACTCCTCCGTGACAATCTCTGAAACATATTTTTCATAATCTTCGACAGCCTCTTCAGGTGATGAAAATCGTTGACCGCGTAACTGGTTCTTAATTTTTGGAAATAAATAAAAGTCACAAGGTGCCAGGTCAACATTGTTCACCTTCAAAAAATCATTTGTCTGTCTGGTCATACGAGAACTGGCATTATCGTGGTGCAAGATGATACGGCGTTTACGGTTATTTCACATCAAACACATTATAATCACACCCAAATGTTTGTGTAGTATTGATTGTATTCGACTCATGCCTGTGCCTAAAGATGCCCGAATCTCATGGTATGTCACACACCTGTTTTGATCATACGGCGCACAGCATCGATGTTTTATTTTATTTTCAAAAGGCACACCAACAGCATGTGTATTAATACATTTAAAGAACTTAAGACTAAGAAGAACAAAATCCCATACACAAGCCAATTATAGGTGTACACAACATTGAATACTAACAATTAGAGGCTGAGTAAACTAATACATGAATATTAATAGTAGAAACAATCAAAATAGATCAATAAATTAAAAATTAAACAAAGTTAATTAAAAAGAATTAAAAGAATAGACAATCACACAATTAATTAATTGGGTACCCTCGCAAACATGTGTTTTAAAATGGTGGATTTGTACTTTACAAGGGAATCAAAAAATATATCGAGGTCAGGTAAAGTAGCACTGAGTTCGTTATAAATGCAGCAGAGACGAGACATGGACGACATTGGTTCTACAAACCGGTGGATGGAACAACCGAATGATGTGCTTGTGAAAGCCCGTTGTACAGACTCCAAGTGCTGAGAGTGCACCACATATCCGGGGTTCCAAACCACAGAAGCATATTCGAGTTGACTACGAACTAGGGTATTAAATAAAATTATTTTGGTTTTGCTACATAATGATCGCGAATTTCTTTTAACAAAACCTAACATTTGAGCAGCCTTCTTAGTAACGTAGTTGATATGTGGTGTAAATTTCAGTTTACTGTCTAGGATGATACCCAAATCTCTTACTTCACATAATTCTTCCAAAAGTTGACCATTAACATAGTACGCCGAAAAAATAGCATTCAACTTTCTGGTATAGCGAACGAATGAAAATTTTCCAGAATTAAGTTCCATTCCGTTAGACTTAGACCACATTTCAATCTTGCCCAAGTCTTTTTGAATCAATGCTATATCCAGACTGGACTCCACTTTTTTATAAATTTTTAAATCGTCGTCAGAGAGAGCGTACCTGCAATGCTGTACACAAGAGGTGATATCGTTTATATAGGAAATAAACAGTAGCGGTCCCAGATTAGAGCCCTGGGGTACACCCGATTGTGCAATGTATACATTAGACTCGAAACCTTTTATTACGACTGACTGATATCTTTCCGATAAGTATGAACGAAACCACTCCAATAGACATCCGTTTACGCCTAAAGCTTCTAATTTTTGTAAAAGAAAAAAAGTTTTTGTTGTTCACACCAGTGGACGTTCGACCATCACGAAAATCGTCACTGAGATTCACACGACCGCGTTTGAATTCTGCAAACCAGCTATAAATAGTCGTCTTGCATGGTGCTTCGTCGCCAAAAGCAGTTTGAAGCCAAAGGAATCTCCGCTGAGCTGTTGAATTACACTTAAAGTTGTAGAAAATCATACTATGAAAATTTTCACGAGTTAAATACATGGTAATGTAGACAACCAATTTCTAAAATGACGCCACAATGTTAAAACAAGTGACAGTCAGATGAAACAAACTGTATTCTACAGCCAAAGAGTTCCATTTTCAAATGTTGTGATTACTTCTTAAATATTGTTTATGTAAGTGGTCAGTTCCGGAAACCAATAGTGCGCCCTTTGTATTTAAGTCACAAAGACCTGAGAGGCACTGCCATTGTGCACGTTACCCATGTGACATAAGTTGTAAAATCCCATGTGTCTGTAATTTCACCTGCACCCTCTTACCCTTCAAAACCGAAACGCAGTAATGCTCACATTACTGCTTGACTGCAGAAATAAATACGGTGGCAATACTTACCTGGACGAACTTTTTCACAAGGACCTCTACTGCTACTAACAGTTAAAAATTATTTAGATAGAACTAATACGTTGAATGGGGAGCACACAAAAAATACGTTCACTTGAAATTGTATTGGTATGATATGGGCACGTCTATTGCCTGAAATTATACAGAGGAAAATGTTGACTGATAGAGACAAGGGTTCGACGGCGTTACACTGATATTGCAATAGAGTGCGTAGTCAATTTTACAAGCGTAGATATTCAAAGGGGTAACACATTTCCGTCATATTTTCGCACGCAAGCGCGTTCCCATTATTCTTCACACACTAGACAAAGATGGCCCGTATAAAATATATAGAATTATTAAAGAGAGAGAGTAGGCAATGTTGTATGCTTATAAGGTAGTGCTTACTTAAAGTATAAGTTGTATTGTGCTGTGGCGCTACTATTAGAAGCCAATGAGACGTAACTATCAAGGATGTATAGTGGAAACGTGTTACCCTTATAGCTCGTTCATCGCTCATTTCGTTACCGGATCACGTTCCACGTCACGTCCTATCCTCTGTCCAACACGCTCCCCGACACGCAGGAAACCCACTTAGGTAACGAGCAGATCGCCTGTCTACGTATCAACACAATCGTAAATTCGACTCCGTTAACGATACAAAGCAGTATCCTTACCATCAAACTGATTATATTGAACACTGGCTTTATAGCTCTGTGCAATTTTACTATCGAACCGGAAACAAGCAAAAAGCGTGGCGGAACTGTTATCATAAAGATTCGTAATGCGGTTAGTATGGAAAGGAAATCTGTGGGAGCTTGTCTCCGTGGTTAAGTGGCCCATTCGCGTGCAAACGAGCGTGCTCTTTAAAAATAATAAAACCCCTTCAACGAGTATCTCTGCGCCCCCGACGCACTTGCCATCCTGAGTTGAGCATTGATGCGCTATGAATGACGTGCTTTTTACGTATCTACTCGAAGTTTCATTGTGATGTAGCGTTTCCGGGTACTAACACGTTTGATTTTTCTCAGTTTTTTAATAAATAAATTCCCAGTACTCATTCATTCGGCAGAAGACATCAAACTCAATTAATATAAATCTTTATTTCACGGGTAAGCAAAATTTAAAATCGTCATATTGATTAAACTCCGGTTTTTTCCGGTGTTTTCCGGTTTTGAAGGATAAGGGTGGTAAATTTACAGGCACATGGGACTTGTCAACTTATGTCTCAGGGTGACGGACACAGTGGCAGCGCCTCTTAGATCTTTGCGATTTAAAGTTCTGAATGGCACTGCAATTGTTCTGGACAGGCGTGTAGCTTACTATCAGGAGCACGATATGTTCGTGCCGTCACTTGATATTATAAAAAAAGAACTCTACTGCTTATTCGTAAGACAGATTCCCCTAACAGGAATGAGCATGAGCAATAAAATCTAGAGGTTGCTCTTTGTAGGTAAACATTTGCACACATTTATCACCCAAACCTCTTCAGTGACAAGAAAGAAGTAGTATAATGCTCCTGAGGTTGTCTTATAACTAAATATTTGTTGACTTATATTGAATAATTATTTAAAAAAAAACCTGTATGTAGAAAAAACCTAAAAGAGCCAAAGAGATGACTCCCCGTGGATATTTTTCAACTAAGTAAGCAGAAAATGTACGTTTTGACTTGAGTAGAGGTTCTGTTTTACAATACTTTTTAAACTTTGTGAATGTTCAATGTCACAGGAATCTTATTACGGAAGCGTAACAGCAGTTCCTTGTATTAAAATTATGTCTATGACTATGTTCCACGAAAAAAGTTATATAAGTAGGTATATTCGTCTTAAAATAAAATAAGCTCACTTAAATGTACGGTTACTTAGACTTTTTACTGTACGCCCGGGTAAGAAAATGAATTCTTTTAAAAAGTTTAATGTTTTGTTTATCCCAAGTGTATAAGTAGGTATAAGTATTGTGAACAAGACTTCTGCAGAGTCCTGCTAGGACTTCAGAAAAGAAAATTTTGCATTTTTTTTCATTAAGGAGCATTTTATTATCTGCATATCGATTCTTCTCCACGTTCTGTCCAGACGTCTCATAAAGACAAATGAGTATTCCTATGCATCAAAGATATATTTCAACCTCTCAACATAAAGAAAAACCTAAGATCTTACGTCATTAAACTGTGAAAGCAGGTAAAGAATAGAACAGAATAGAACACGTTTATTTGCCAGAACATTATACAGATCTAAAATAAAAATAGATACAATGTATTCAACCTGCAAGCAGGTGTGCAAATATTAATTAAATTAAATATTTTGGCCTCTAAAATTAATTGTATTTCAAATTAATATAAATTAGTATTTGTAAATTGTAAATATTCTTTATTACTATAGAAGCAATGTGTCATAAGCCATTTTGTCAATTGTGATTTAAACGTAGGTCCACGTAGTAATTTAAATTAATTTGGTAAACTATTGAAGATCTTTATGCACATATTGAAGAAGTTATTCTTATAAATTAATTCATGGCATCGAGGTTGGTATAAAAGATTCATGACCTTAGCTCTGGTTTGCCTTTGTATCACTTCACCACGCGTTTTAAAATACTGAGGATGAGTGTTCACAAATACACAGATGTCCCTTATATACGTGCATGGCAAAGGCAGTATGCTCAGTTTTTTGAACAACGGTTTGCAGCTATCATCGAGCCGCACACCACAGATCGCTCGAATACACTTCTTCTGAACCTTGAACATTCTTTCTCTAATCTACTATTCTTTCTTTAATCTAATCTACTGAGTTGCCCCATAGTATAAGACCGCAGCTGAGTACGGACGAGACGTAGCCGTGATAAGCCGTCAACGCCGCTTCTCGAGAGACAATTTGCCTTAGTCTTCGCAAGGCGTAAACAAATCTATTTAGTCTCATACAAATTTTTTCGACCTGTTCCTTCCAGTTAAGATGTTTATAGATTGTCAATCCAAGAAAGTTGAATGTGTTAACTTCATCTACAGTGTCGGTGTTGTAGTGAATTTTAATTGGTATGGGATTTGAATTATACGATTTAAATGTCATAAATTTAGTTTTGATTATATTAATACGTAGGTCATTAATGTGCATCTAACTTATTACATCTATCGGTGCTTTATTTATGTCGGTGTTAAATGTCGCTATGTTTTCGCATTTTATTATAAGAGTTGTATCGTCAACAAATTGTATACATTTTGGTCAATAGCATGTGGAAGGTCTTAATATAAAGGAGGAATAGTAAAGGACCGAGGACGCTACCTTGAGGAATTCCATTATTAGGTGTTTTTGAGTGTGATCTGAAGGTATGTTTATCAAGTATATTATTGTGTTTGTTTTTTGTAATTCCACTTATTTATGCAAATTGTGTTCGATTTGTTAAGTAATTTTCTGCCCAATCAAGGGCTTTTCCTCTAATGCCATGTATTTCAAGCTTGTGTAGGAGCTTGGAATGATTAACAAAGTCGAAGGCTTTACTCATATCTAGGAAGACTGACATTACAGGAGTAGAGGCATTCATGCTTTCTGTTATGATGCGTAAAAATTCAAAACATGCAAGAGTTGTAGTGGTGCCTTTTCGAAATCCAAATTGAGAGTGGAATATAATTTTATGTTTTCTAAAAATGTGTTTAGTCTAGCATGTAGAGCCTTTTTAAATATCTTGGATAGAGTTGAGTAAAGTAAACCAATCTGTCGGTTTCTGCGTTTGAAAGTTAACGTATTTTATTAATCGCGTACATTGCAGAACTGAGCCGTTTCGAAAACTTAATTGTCTGCCACATAGCAACACCAGGACCGGTTGTTGATCGACCCCGAGTGAAAGCAACTATTGTTTTTGAACATACCTTTAAGAAGTCTGTCAAGGTGTAGCTTGATGTGCTGCCGTCTGTACTTAGGACAGTATTGAAATAGATCAGATAATGGTGAGTTTCATTTACCACCAAATTACTCACGATGCCAATTGACGATTAGTTTCGTGAGGCCAGGCAGCACAGCATCGTACATTGGTCTACAATCACAGACTACATAAATACTAGTAATAAACTGGTTAGTGGGCGGGGTCCGCGTTACCTAGCTTTTCACCAGACGGGCATATGAGTGTCAACAGCGCGTCAGTCGTCGTTCAAATGTGATACATGATTATTTTGTGAAAAAAATAGATATATGCCATTATATTATGTCGCGTAAGAAGCCAAAGTTTAAAAAATACTCTGGGAGTGATTTCCTTCCATCGGTAAGTACTAAAAGTCTGTATTTTCTAATATTTTGAACAATACAATACTATAATTTCGAAACAAAACTATTTTCTTGCAATTCGGTAATAACAATATACATTGGTTGCTAGCAATCGTCGCCGTCAAAAGAACAATTCGAATGACGCTCAATGAATTGCTTGCACTAGTGTCGTATTACACTTGGTACTGGGTTCGCGTGTTGTAATCAAATTATCGATATGTAGAAACTCTGTATTTAGAAACTCGGTTTTGGTTCAACTTTTTTTTAATTATAGCGGTACCAATGTGTAAACATAAATTGTTTACTGGTATTTAAAAGTTAACAATTTTGATTACTTAATGTTTGGTCCCAACACTCGCAATAGTTTTTTAAAATTTTCAATTTAAGTAAAAACGATGTATTAATGGAAAAAAGGAAATATAGATAGAAGACGTACACTGTCGATAATTTTACAATGCACGTAAGTTCGTGGAGTATGAAATGAAGACTTTATGAGATTGGAGACTTTCTTTCCCTTATCTACATGATTCCTATCTCCCTACTTGCGAATTATACGTCACCTTCGTCCGCTTGAGTTCTTAGTTTTATCACAGGTATGATTTACATTTGCAGTTTTTGTATTGATTTTTTTAGTTTCTCGCCGGATCCTTTTTAAAGGAGAAATGGGCTGAAGCAACAGGCAGTAAAAGCTGGGTACCTACTAATTGTAGCACCATTTGCTATAGGCATTTCATGACATCACACTAAATTATGTACATGAGAATAACAACCGAAAAATTCATTAAGAAATAAATCATTTGGATAATCAGGTAATATATGACATGAAACTCAGAGTCGTATTCACAAATTATAGACAACATCTAAATGTGAAAACGTTTCTGAAGCATTGTCAGTTATTTTTCGTCAAGTTTTCAGGAAACAAACGCTTCGCTTCTTCGCCTTCGGAAATAAGTATCTTCATTTTCTTGACAAGCTCGTCGACGCTATAGGTGTAGTCATGTTCAGTCAGTTCAGAAAGAGGTAATTGTTGACCAAATATAATGGGAGAATAAAGACTTTTATGATGACTGTGTTTTAATATTTCAACCCTTCCAGTGATCGGATTGACTTGCAATCTAGTAGGTTAATGAAAGTACGATGACGTATAATAAATCATTAATACTGTGATTGTAGCATGTACTCGTAGCTACATATAGGCACGCACACGCCTGTGTAGGTTATATCAGTTAATATTTGCGTGTAGTAAAACCTTATGCGTATTTGGTAACAAATGTGTGCGTGTAAAAGTCAGCTACGCTAGTTCTCGAAGAAATTGCTTTAAATGCCGTTTCCATATATTCCGTGGTTAACCCTAATCATCGAGTATATAACCAGAAATAGAGACGAAATAAGGGTCATATATTCCTAGTAACATATTAGCGATATAGCGCTTTTAAATATCAACTCTCGTTTGCACTGAAATATATGTAGACAGGCCAACTACTGACCTGTGTGTACGTCTACGAATATTGCAAAAAATATTCTGTATTTATTGTAATAAAGATAATATCTTTAACAATGCCATGCTGTTCTATTCGGTGGTGTGGGAAAAACAGCAAAACATCTAATTACAAAACAAACGGAATCACATTTCATCGGTAATTAAATATTAAATATGTAATTTTGCAATTTTCGTCCATTACAGCAAAGCTCAAGTTAACTGGAAGATTTGAAGTGAAACAGTTGACGACACCCATTGCCGACACCCATTGCCGACACCCATTGAGGATACCTGTCAATTGTTTCGAACTCGGGCTAGCCAATCGCATCGCAGTTGTCACAGTAATGATATGGCAGAATAGTTTTCAAACAAATTAAATGACATTTCGTCTCTATTTCTGGTTATATACTCGATGACCCTAATTATAGCAAGTATAAAGCAATGCCTAGTTCAATATTCCGCTAGCAATTAAATGTCACATCCGGTGTAGATTGTCAAATTTTTGTTTTGTTCCAAGAAGTTTGTGTTCATAGGATTCTTAGCTTTTATGTGACTAGTAATATTAAACCTTATTAGATCCAAATAAGTTTTAGTTTTTTTTTGCCAAAAGTTTTTTATTATTGTCTATTTTCTTTTGATAATTTATACCCAATCCAAATTATGTTATCTTAGTACTAATGTAAGATTACGTTTTCAAATGTGTGCGTGTGGCGACACCGGTTTTGATACAAATGTTGCTTAATGCCATTTTCATTCATTTTTTTTTCTTCCGTGGTTAAAATCAAAAGTTAAATAAGGAGTAATACAATCAACCTATAGAATTTATTACTTTGGTGTAAAAGGCATTTTTTTGTTTTTATTGATTTACAGTGAATTTGGTGCTACGTATGAAACGGAGAAGACTTATAAAGATTTCATTGTTGACATTTGAAATTGGAATGTTGTTATAGAACTTTAGAAGGCTTTATAAAATTCTACTTTTTACATATCATAAATTCGTAATAGACTATTTATGATACAATGTTACATTCTAAGGAAGCTATGCGCTGAAGGGGTTTCTAGAAATGGTAAAAAAAGAAAACAATTCTGCCAAATCGTTCTATAAGGACTATCCACACATATCCGGGCCGTGCCCGGGACGTGCTGGTTTGTATGAACTGTGGGCCCGTCCCGGCGCCGGCCCGGACACGGACATGTGTGAACAAGTTCATACAAAATATACGCAACGATATTTTTTTAAGCCCCTGACGGAGCACGACCCGTCCATGTCCCGGGCACGGCCCGGATATGTGTGGATAGGCCATTAATCGGTTATTTTGAGCAAAATTTCCAACATCACCACAATGTCGCAAATCTATAAAAGCAATAAACTAAAAAATAATTTATACTTATTACGTTTTTAAGTACTGGCAAAGTCTACGTCCTAAGACTGTCAAGAGAGTGAGGATTGTTCACCGCAGAAAAAAGTACACAGCAAAAGTTAACGTGAACTAAGAAAAAGATGGTGGATTATAGATTTTACTTAAATAAAATTTTTAGTTAGTTGTGAGTCTCTGAATTATTTGTTACCTGATTTTAATAGCAATAGAGCTCCTTATGAAAGAGTTCGTCCAGGGAAGTACTGCCACCTTAACTATTCCTGCCGCCAAGCAGTAATGTGAGCATTACTGCGTTTCGGTTTTGAAGGATAAGGTGCTGGTGAAATTACAGGCACATGGGACTTATCAACTTATGTCTCAAGGTGACGGGCGCAGTGGCAGTGCCCCTAAGATCTTTGCGATTTAAAACTCTAAATGGCACTGGAACCGTTATTGATAGGCGTGTCACTTACTACCAGGCGCATAAAGTTTGAAAGTGCAATCGCACTTGTACACCCCATCGGAGCCATTCAAAACCACACCCGTGTTAGGTCCATCTTAATATTACTTAATAGTATTTGCAATAATACTTGTAACATATAACTTAACGAGCACAGTTAGTCACGAAATTATACTCAAAAACAATATCAATTGTTAGCGAATCGGGTTATTAATTTATTTTATTTTGTTTACTTTGTTTCATAAAGAATTATGTTTTATCAAAATAAAAAAAAATGTAAAAAAGGGTACCTATTAAAAGAACGCTGACGGGCGGCCGCCATTATAAAAAACATCTTTGACGGGAAAGTACGTGGTCTTGTCATGTTTGGGATTTATAGTGAAAAGATCTTATAATATAATTTATAACAGTCACTGGATTCTCATTTCCATGTCTACTATGAAGATCTCTGTTACAATGATGTGATGAAATAAGTTTTTACAATAATAATTCCAATTAAAGTCTAAGGATTTATGTTTACAACTTAATCGCTGGGCAAACAGTGCCAAGAAAAAGTGTCTCGTTCAACCCACCAAGTGTCCCGTGTATACCGGCAACGTAAGCTGGAGACCCGTGTTCATGATTGCATTACACAGTGGGGTCCAATGTGTGCACAAGCCATCAGCTGACCACTGTGTCGCTTAGAGTAAACAAAGTCTAACTAACCGTAATTTCACACCTACATTCTGGATTCCTGTCGTCTACAAGCCAATAAAATTTGTTATTTTTTGGTTGACGTATCAAATTGAATTTGTGTGTATAGATTGTACTCCCTTTCGTTGCATTATATAGGGTGTAATAGTTAAGTGAATAGAGAGATTTCAAAAACCTTTAAACTGGTATCAAAAGTAGTACGTTACCTAATGAGTAAAACGACACCAATAACTTTTTAAAATAAAAAAATGTCATAATTCGTAGAGAGGTTTTAATTTCGAACATCTGCTTTGTTTTTATTCAATTAAAAATAGTTTTATAACTTTATTTATAGCAGTTTCGTTATCTGTAAAGTTATTGTTACCTCTTAAAGTGTATTTCTTTCATATTCATCAGTAGATTTTTTTTTGTCATAGCAGGTTCCATGTGTCTCTCTGTACAACGCAACACAATTATTAGAACCTATTTTCTAATAATTGTGTTGCGTTGTACAGAGAGATAGAAAGGTAGAGTAATTTCAGTATGTTCTTTTTTTTAGATTTAAGTACACCACTTTCTCAGAATTGCCTGATTTGGTATTGTCTTATTTTAAGTTTGAAGTTAAGTATCCCAGTTTAAGATCAAATAGAGAATCAATTATCGGTTCAAATAGACCCGTATTTTATTTTCTATCTATTTGTGTCACACTGCGCCTGTATCCAGTTAGCAAAGCACACGGGGAAAAATGAAATATAGAGGCAATCCAAATAGATTGTTATCTACCCGCTGTTTACCGGCGGCGCCGTGTCACGTTCGCGCTAACAAGGGGGCTCATTCGAATACTAAAATTGTTTTAGAAACACTCACCTTGCTTTTCAAATAGGCTGTGCACTGACGGTTTTTAAAGGCATTAAAAAATAAGCAATCATAACATATGCGCAATGGATCTTTAACTTTTTCTGTAAAGTTGTGTACGAAAAGAAAATGTAGCAACCAGAATCAAAAGGAAGCCCTTGTGTTTCGCTTCTAAGAAACAGGTCTTTTAAAAGACTCTTCGGAGCAATTTGACGGCAATGCTTGTGACAGCTGTCTTTAGGAGCTTATTCTATATAATTCTGTTGATTATTAAGCCCGTAAAAATATTACAAAATACAAGTAAAACATGTGTTTTTCGTAAATAGCATAACATTACTCTTTCATAGAAAATAAATTGTACGTAATGCAACTCTCTTATTTTTAAGCTTACATACGTATACTCTTATTTTTTTATTCGACGCCCGAAATAAGAATGTATTATAGAATTAATTGGATTTATTTCCTTGCAATTTCATGAGTACATCTCCATTATAAAATGCCACATCCAGTTTACTAATAATACGTTTGGTTTGTAGTCATTCTATCATCGGCGGCAAAACTGGCTGTATAGTAAGTACCTTCAAAAAACTAGTCTGATCTAAAAGTGCACCAAATTACTTAACCATCAATACAAACACTGCACCGACAACCTCACCGGGCGAGAGTCGTAAAAATTGATAAGATATATTTCTGTAACATTATTTCGTCGGCGGAAGCTAAAACTATAAACGGTGGTTAATCCCATGTATCATATTGGGGCGGTCATTGATTTGCGCTATCAGCCCCGGTGACTTATAGCCGTGGCCCTGCAGCGGCCATTAGCCTTGGGCTCCCCTGGAAATCGCCATCGAGACTCAGGGAAGGGAAAGCACCTTAATACACCTCATCATTCCCCAATGTCTCACTATACGTTTCGTGACTAATTGGGCATAGACGTCGTAGATTTACTCTTACCGATTGTAGTTTGTTTATATAAAGTGTAAACTTTTCACATTCGAAGTTGTTCTTTATCTCTAGATTTTCGACAACAAATATTTATTGTTTAAAGTTAGTTTATATCATTGTGTTACTGTAGCAGGTAGACAAAGCATGATAAGAGTATTACAAGTTAACATTAGCATAATCTCAGCGCGGGCGCAATACAGATAGCGGTAAGATGCTTAGGAAAATTAACTAAACGATCTTGCTACGCGCTACGGCGCGTACCGTAGAACGCCCTTCTTCTAGTAAAAGTTTGCCTCATCACTTTCATTGGCGTGCTTAAAACTAATTTGGTATTTTTTTAACTTTTTTCTTTTATTTAAACTTTTTTTAAATAAATTTTTTAACGTATATAAGGTGTTCTTGACAAGGGGTAATAGAGTGAGTATAGGCTTGTGCATTGGGCGATAGTCTTGATTGGATCAGTGTCGTCGGAGTTGACGAGCCCCCAGAGATGCCCACGGCGACGAGACGACGCTAATAACGCCAATACAAATAAAACGCACTATGCGATCACTCGGACATCGTAAAATTCTAAATGAAACTGCTGTCTTTTTTACTGTAGTTTTTGTAAGTTACATCGTAAAAATGTTATAGGTTTTCATGAGCCTAGTAGATTTTTATTGATTTTATTAGCAATTTAACATAATAGCATATAAGCATAATTCAGCATTTAGTTTATTCTAAGCATCACAACTCGTAACCACTATGTAGGAAACGTAGGGATTGCCTTACGTATTCTTTTGATATCCCTCGTGTCCGAAACCATTGAGACTATTTAAAGAAATTATTAGGTGCAATTACGGAGCTTGTAGCGCGTGATTGGAATGCACGCGGGGAGCCGCCATCGCCGTAGCCGGCCACAGTGTCGTAGCCTCACAAGGAGGGGCCGACGACAAATTCCTACAAATTAATACATCCATCCCGCAACCGCGATACGTGCGGAATACTTTATTATTCTTTCCTAATACTATTTCAGACGTTGACATAGAGTGCTTTAGAGGAAGGTGCTTAATAAATAAATAAAAATTGTAAAAGCTCTGGACTATTAGGTAAATCTGTTTAAGAAAATTTATTTTGTTTTCCTTAGTAGCACATCATATCTTGAACCATTCTTTTAACAGATTTATCGTATTACTTATACTCTACCTTAATAAAATAGTGAAAAGAAAGCTGCAGTAAAAGTCATCCAAAAGTAACAATCATTACTGGTAGCTACGACTCTGTTTCATCATTTTATATTAAGAACAAACGATTTGAAGTGTTTTGTAGCAGACATTGTAGTGACATATCGGGAACTTCTATTCTTAATCTCGCATGTAATCTGCAACGTCAGCGCTTGCTGCAATATGCGCCCGCCGCCGCCGCCGTCGCCGCTCGTCCACCGCTCCTTGTTTCAAGAGCAATCGAGGCGCCAATAAAAAAGACGATCGTCGCCCCGAGCACAGCGTCGAGTTATTTACAGAACACCCTGCCATTGCTATTTATTTTATTGACTCCCATTTGCCCTGACTTTTATCGCCACCCGCTTTCCGGGTAAAACAAAGACAGGTTAAGATTTTTCTAAGAAACAAAGTTGTTATTGTTACCTGACCCTCCTGTGACTCAATCAAAGTTGATAATGATTGTTGCCTGGCTCTTAATAATGTAGTGATTGTTTTGTCCTGGATTTATGGGTAAAAAGAGTCAATGCAACTGCACAACAGACTTGAGAACTTATGTCCCTTAGTTTTACAAATATCTGTAGGTGGCGGTAACCACTGTTCATCAGGTGAATAGCTTTTCCTGCTCGCCAGTTTGTAAACCATTAAAAAAAATTAGCATTACGCTATTTTTAACACACAAAAAAGATTTATTTATTTCTATTTTTATTTACTTAAGAAAAAAATAAATTTTGGTAATAGGGAGTATTAGCCTTCAAGGAAAGGGTGTACACAGGTGTGGGTCCCTTTCCTTGAAGGCAGCAAGTCGCCACGAATCTATACGTATTATGTGTAGTATTTTTTTATCAGTTTAGTTTTGTCGGTAGGTCAATAGTTTTATATTAAAATTCTAATTTAAAATGTACTTGAATTTGACGCCTTTTCTTTGATTTATCCGTGCTTTTTCTATTTTTCGTGCTCGTGCACATCTTATTAGTATCTATACTTTCTTAGGTTTTGCTCACTCCGCGTTAGCCAAACCAAACCTCACTTTAAGAGTCCGCTACGGGCACAACATTATATTTTTTAAAACAAATTGTAATAACATACAGTACAAATTATTATTATAATATTTATTTACTTTATTGTACATGCAGTTAATATGACAAAAGAAAAACATTAAAGTCACCCACGACAAATGCCAATGTTCCGTGGCACTAACAATAATCTGAATGGGTTTGATGAAAAAAAATAATTTGAAAATAAATAATCTAGTTTATTTTATTGCGGAGGTCGGAGCAGGGCAGCGGGGCAGCGGTCGGCAAGGGGTGAGCCCCATTTTCCACACATCATTGCATCGGGTCGCAGATTTATTTGCATGCGGGCCACTGGCCAGGATCCATTACTGCCATTACGCAGCTATCTGATCAACCGGCACGAGAGTTATGGTTCTCTTGTTTTTCTTAACTACATGAAAAAATGCCAACACGGAAAAATTGGATCTAACAATGTGGAGTCAGTAGAGACAGAAACGTATTATGGTTTCCGCTGTAACTCTTTTTTGTTTGGGGGACATGGCAATACTGGAACGAACTATGCAATACAACGTTTATTAGGAATTTGTCTATATTGCAAAAGTCTTGAATTTTTTTTCAGGAGCAGATTTTTTTTATTTCTTATCCATATATATTAACCAGCTAGCGCCCGCGATTTCGCCCGTGTAGAACAAGTACCTCGAGTAGCCTACTAATTATCATAGTTTTATTGGATCTCTATACAAACTTTCTTCCCCTATTTCACTCCCTTTTAGGATCTATTTTTGTGACAAAAAGTAGCCTATGTCCTTCTCCTAGGTCCCGTCTATCATTCTACACCAAAATTACTTTGGATTACGGCTTGTTTTCAGTATTTAAATTACCAAAATGCATGTTTTGGTAAATTACCAAAATACATGTTTTGGTAATCAGATATTCACGGTGTTTTCATATCCATTTAAGAAAACATTCGACTAAATCTGTATCAAAATAGAAAGTTAGCAGTAGAAAACTTTGCAAAAGTTATATGTAAGTAAGCAAACGGTGCGGGGTCGGGAAGGGTGTTTATTTGCCTTCATTCAGATTTATGCCTCGTGACCGGACGCTCACTCAATGCGTATAATGAACGAGGCGGAACCATAAATTTACTTAGTCGCCAAACTTGCGTAATGGAGAAGAATTGAAAAAGTAGAGGTGTGTTTCATGGAAATTCAGTCGCCAATATTAAATTATGAAAGTGTCTCTATAAGTTTGTAACGAATAAATATGGGTATATGCCTGCTATTTTATTTAGACACTTTAATCAAGAACTTACTTTTAACAAATCGACTTCAATATATTTTTTTATGATATCAAGTAACGGGACAGACAAGTCGTGCATCTGGTGGTAAGCGACACACCTATTCATAGTAGTTGCAGTCCTACCCAGAGCTTTATATCACAAAAATCTGAGGGGCACTGCCACTGCGTCCGTCATCTTGAGACATAAGTTGATAAGTCCTATGTGCCCGTAATTTCATATGAAATTACGTTTAAAAATACGTATAAATTTATTTATTTATTTATCTCATATTGCACATATGTACATATAAATGAAACAAGTGATGGACAGTAGTAATGGTAACATTGTTGCTTGGCGGCAGAAATAAGTAAGGTGGCAATACTTCCCTGGACGAACTCTATCAAAAGGAGCTCTACTGCTACTGAATTTATTGAACTGTACAATCGATATACTAAACAACGTTTTACATCGTTATACATTTCTATAGCCTGTCTTTTTTAAAAACCGTGTAAAATGACATTTGTAGGGTTGCCAGTTTTTGTAAAATTTTAAATAGTTATGTAGTTGTTGTCGAAAGTTTTATCGATATATTGTGAAATATAAAATTTTGTCAAAAACGAGTGAGTAGTGAATGTTACGACGTTCTAATGATTACTAATTGCGTTATTGCCATCTTATTTTGACAGTTGAGCTACTAGTTCGATCGAGATCAATTTTTATTCATATACATTTCAACAAGAATAGCCAGATTTGATTATCTAAGTATATTGAATTAAAATTAAAAACTTTAACCTCTTCCTCAAAAATACTAAGTATTTTTCACAAACAGGTCTAAATACAGTGTATGTATAAACTTATAAAAATTGACAGTTCAAATGAACTTGCGCTCAGTAATGACATGAATAATGGGTCGAGAATCGAGTTCGGCTATTTATTTCATAAACGTGACCAATTTCAGTCGATAGTCGATAGAATATTTATCGACTGCAATCACTAGCTGCTCTTAAGCGGGCAACACTTTTACGCAACTGTCATTTTACTTCGTCCTCAAAAAAGACAAATTGTACTCACTTCACTAAGTACTACAGGTTCTCGTACGTTTAAAGTTTTTTTTTAAGAGACCAATCATCTCTACAACACATTCTTTTGCTCATCATGTTAATATAGAAACCATGTCAAACTAATTTACGTTATTGTGCTGCGACTGTGTAATAGGGCAACTGGTGTCTGTTGCCGATGTTCCGTGCCGGCTGTGAGGTTTCTCCTAAGCGTATTAATCTGAAATTAGGTCAGCTAACGCCACGGTGTTAAACGGGGGTCACTGCACCACCTCAAGTTCCATTTACATCCAACTAATACTAACAGTGTATAGGCCACACGTAACTAATACGTACATTGAGTAGGCGGTTAAATACGGAAAACTTTTTGTTACTGTAAAACAATCTTGTGTACTGTAATGTCAATGCACGTACGCATAATAAATAATTATAAATATAAATAATGATCAGACGACATTATTTATGTTGGTATGATCTCAAAGTAAGTAACTAAAGTACTTGTGTTATGGAAATCCGAAACAACGGCGGTACCACAAACACGTAGATCCGAGACAATATAGAAAAGTTACTTTCTGCATTGACCTGGCTGGGGATAGAATCCGGGACGTCGGCGATGGCGACACCATAAATGCCAGTGGGTAAGCCACTTGACCACTAAGGTCGTCTAAATATATGGGGCGCACTATAAGTTTCCGGAACGCATAAGAAAAAAATACTATAAGAAATGAATTTACTGTATATTGTATTCTCAAAATATCCTCCGTTAGCGTTAATGCACTCTCATACGAATGAAACAATTTTGGAGACATTTATGCTACTCCTCCGTGACAATCTCTGAAAGATATTGTTCATACTCTTCGACAGCCTCTTCAACGATAAAATCGTTGACCGCGTAACTGGTTCTTAATTTTTGGAAATAAATAAAAGTCACAAGGTTGCAGGGTTTCGTTCTGAACGCGGGATGGCTCATAAGGTCAACGTTGTTCACCTTCAAACATTCAATTGTCTGTCTGGCCGTGTGAGAACTGGCATTATTGTGGTGCAGTAGCCACGTGTCCAGTTTTATTTAAAAAAGCAATCATCCGCTTAGAGGCACTTTGCACGCGCGCCACTATGGTTGGTTTCGGCTCATCTCGAAAGACCCATACGCTCGATTGCTGCTTTGTTTTGGGATCGTAACTATAAATCCATGTTTCGTCACCTGTTACTATGTCCCATACCCAATTTGACGCCCCTTCGTTGAATCTGGTAAGCAAGGCATAGCACCAAGTGACGCGATCCGTTTTTTGAGTCTCAGTCAAATTGTGTGAGATCCACCGGGAGCACAGCTTTTTCACACTCAAATGTTTGTATAGTATTGATTGTATTTGCCTCGTGCCTATGCATAAAGATGCTCGAATTTCAAGGTATGTCACATGCCTGTCTATTTTGATCATACGGCTCACAGCATCAATGTGTTTGTTGTTCACAGCAGTGGACGGGCAACCATCACGAAATTCGTCACTCCATTCACACGAACACGTTTGAATTCTGCAAACCAGCTATGGTACTTCATCGCCAAAAGTAGTATGAAGCCGAGCGAAGCTCCGCTGAACTGTTAAGATACACTTAAAGTCGTAGAAAATCATACTACAAAAATTTTCACGAGTTAAATCCATGGTGATGTAGACAACCAACTTCTAAAATGACGCCACATTGTAAAAACAAGTGATAGTCAGATGAAACAAACTGTATTCTACAGCCAAAGAGTTACATTTTCAAATGTTGTAATTACTTTTTAAATATTGTTTATGTAAGTGGCCAGTTATGTAAAAACAGTGTAGTTAGTTTTTATATTTTTCAAATTACTAAGCTGTACGAAAGAGGAAAGCAATGTACTAATTCTTTTACTACGTTACGTAAGTAACGTTCTATCGTAAGTAGTCGCTAGCCTCAAAATAAACGTTGCATTACTTGGCTGTCAACGAACGACTACAAAGAAAACAAACCGGCAGCAATAGACAACCATTTATGTTCCGAAACGACGTGCGATTATGCAAGCAGCCCACAACAGTAGTTAAGATATTCTTGACCGTGGGGGCGACTTTACTGAAATAGGCTTTATTGGTTCACTATCAATGCACTAGTGAGGAGAATATCTTTGATAGAAAGCTTTAATGTCGATGTCATAATTTTCACAGAAGTAAATCTACAGACTCAAGAGCGTGTGAAATTTCATATTTAAGAAGAAAGTAATGTTAGTCACTACTAACTACACTGTAGGTACCTTGTGCTCAAGAGGCTCTTGGTATGTAAAAAACCTCATGTGATCCTATGTCAAAAGTACTTTTATCCATGAAAGTCATAAAAATTCATTTAATTAATATGTATTCGTGTGTACATTTGATATAATAAATTTATTCGTGTAATTATTGAGTATATAAGTAGCATTCATTTTCATGATTTATTAGATTTTATTGCCGACGCAAGAGCCAACTTTCCTTTCAAATATTGAAAGGTTAGCAGGAAGAAATTCCTTTATAGGGTAAGCTCGCCTTTATACAATAACGTATATTCCTTTGTTAAAAATTTGTAACTTGTTTTGTTATACATACTAAATATTAAAAAAAGTTAAAAAAGTACGAACTACGCATAAGCTATTCATAAGTATCGACTAAATTCGTTTGTAGAAGCTTTAATCCTCTTTTTTGAAAAGCTGCCATGAAGATGTGACCTTTTTACACCAAAGGTGCAAAGTAACGTAGGGTAACTATCGTTTCTTTTGTAGTTTGTAAGCGTCTCTGAAACGAATGTTAAGTAAATATTTATGTTTCCACAGCATCTACACGTATGCTTTCCTATTATTTTTATGAGCGAAAGTCGTACTGATGTAGCGTCTGTCACGTATTTGGTTTGAAATCATGTTTCACCTAGAGAAATATTAATATAAAACGTAATAGAAATCACCATCTTCTCATGGCATCACTAGCGGTCATATTTGCGCGCAGTGGACGCGACAAATCAAGCCGCGAGTTGCATGGGGCGGCCCCGCATCGACAGCCTCTGATTTATCGTGTTACCTTATCGCTCTGCTGTATTTGTTTCGTTCAATCAGCTTTACAGCTGTCCTGAGAATGACACTTTATGGATGGGACCATTTAAACGCTTCATAGCAGCTGAAAACATAAAATACTTAACTTATTTTTTGTAACACGAATATATGTGGCCATGTATAGAATAAGTAGCCGCAATGCAACCATTATAATGAGAAAAGTTAGACAACACTAGTTTACTACATCTAGCAAAGTTGCAGTGAGTGACAGAAATGTATTTTATCATCTAAATAACAAGCATACATTATTGTCATACTCTATTGTTAACACATGTTTTAAAAAACAAGCGGGTCACGGTAACATTAAATTCGAGTCCTCTTTACAGAGGACGGTTAATCGGCCGTTAACGGGCGGTGACCGTGGTAAATCTCTGGTAATCCGGCGCAAACAAATATAGTGAGTCGAAAGGCAGATAAGGTGCGTCCGGTGACAGTGGCGTAGCTGTATACAAACTGAATCCGGGGCACTCGAATTCAGGAGGGCCCTAGCATGACTTCGTTTCCGATTGTCATAATAGACTGCTATTATGACAATCGGAAACGAAGTCATGCTATATATGTATGTTTACTGAAACATAATGCTTCTTTCTACGTATTTTTACTTACCTGCTCAAAGGTTACACAAAGAATTTAAATTCAGAAAAAATAAATTTTAGTGAAATAGTTAAAAGCTAACTTACTTTTAGTCCCTTTTAGTCGCGTAACCCTCTAGCTACGCCTCTGTCCAGTTGTCCGGTAGTGGGCCATAGGGTAGGGGCATTAATGTGCCATTTGTATGATGATGTCCGCGAGCCCTGTCACTGGAGGTCTCTCCCTTGGGCAATTCTTCGGAATGTTTGCACTTTACTCCTGGCCTAAAACAAATGCCGGTTTGTTCGTAGCACGCCGATAAATTATTGCAGGTTTCATACGCTACGTACTACATTAAATACTTCCGTAAACTAAATGTAAGATAATGTTGTATTTACATAGGTTCATATGTATAATCTTGGTTTATACATTTGTGTCGAGCAATACAAAACAATATAATTCTTATACTTAAATAGTTGTCAATATTTTGAAGCAGTTACTGAGTTCCTCGCAACTGAACTCCATTTAGAAAAAAAGACTCAATTATTAATTGTTCTAATAAACTGCAATCCTAAAAAATTCTGCGTGACAGAGATTAGGGAGGTGTTAGGACAAAAAGGTATGAGAAAATGCCAGTGACACACGGCGGTGACTGAAAACAGAGGTAAAACAAACATTTGCAGCAATATTTGGTGTTTGTGAAAAAAAATGGCGGCGGCGGTCATAGCGGTCGGCCAGTTAATTTACATAGTAAACGCGCGTTAGAATGGGCCGGCACGCGCGTCCACAAGTCTCGAGAACATCAAGGACTCACGAGCGATGTTTTCCAAACATTAACTACCTGTAATTAAATAACGCACACATTCAACGTAATTTTAAGCTTAAAGCAAAAATAATCTTCATTTGGTTACGCTAACACGCGTAAGTACGTGCTTTTAAATTGGGACACGAGATATGTAACCTTAAGTAACTAATTAACTACAACTTTTTATCTATATCACAACTACCGACAGCTATGCAGTTGACGTGCAGACAATATATGTACCTACAGTTGGCATGTAGTCATTCCTGTCACCGTCCAACTTGTTTGCCGGCTGCATTCTTTCTTCTGCAATGACATCGTTACATTGAGAAAGTCACTACGTAATTAAAATAAAGTTACTTATTTTACTAATCTTGACGGCCGCCGTCAGGCTCGCAGTCTCAACTCGAGGTATAATAATGTCGTTTCATTTAATTTAAGCAGCAGAGGTGGATGAGTCGGCGCTCAAGAGCGTCATTAGCGGTTATCACTTCATTCCGGATGAAAAAACTTCAACAGCCCTCGCCTCGCCTCTCACATGCACTTAATGATTTATTAATTTTCACCACCGCTATAAAATATAGTGCACGTTGTATAATGAGCTTCACAAGTACGCATCAGCATGAACTAATAAAACAGGAGGACCAAATAGCACAAAATTAAAATTAAATTCGATATCGTTTCTAGATGGCACTAAAAATCAGCTCACTCAGTCACTTTATGTTGTGCAAACTACGCACATGCAAGACATTACTCTTTATATTGCTAGATATCGTATCTATTACGATTTTCAGTGCGATAATTGAGTCATCTTGTTTTATTAATAGAACGATGTTAAGTGCAGTTCAGATCGTTCATCTTTAGTTTTATTCACACTCATTCAGAACGCATTTAGTTCACGGTCATACTTTAGGATTAAGTCATTTTAAATAACTATTTATTTTGTAAAATTCTAATCGTTCCTATCTATTTAAGATGAAGTTACAAACATTTTTATGAAAATATTGCACATTCTCCAATGGCGATTCTCGCGGATGTACTTTACTAGACCAGATATATCAGACACACCTTACGATAAAAATATTATCAGTTTTGGTATAATAAGAACATATTTACGACCTTAGTTACGAACTTCTTTGTATTTTTTAATTATTACGAGTAGTCATGTCTATGCACAGATTTCATCGCATATACTTTTTTGCTATTTATAGATACAGGACAAAGAGAAAAATGAAGTCCTAGTTACATAAATTCACCTTAGTATAATTTCTACTGATATAACAGCGAATCTTGGTGGGTGACCCGAACGAACGACTATGCCGCGTCAGCAATGTGCGCGATCGATAAGTCTCCCCTTCGCTGTTTTTGTCTATAATATTTTTTACTTAATTATTAAAATAATAATACATAAATGCCTATTTAAACAATTACTCATCTGTTGTTTAGATTGTATCTACAATATATACAATTGAAAGCAGGTTATTGCGACGGTTTGAGGATTGCCGAGTCAGCACGGTATTCGATCGATAGATTTGTTTTTAATAGATTTTTTAAGAGATTTATTTATTTTTTATATAGAATAACAAAGTGTGATGGTTTTATTTTGAATGGGCACAGTTAAAGATTTTTTATTTTATGTCATTTAGTAAACTTTTACAAAATTATACCCAAGTACCCTAGCTAAACAATATAATTATATTATGATGGAACTGTTATATTATAATAGTTCCATAATATAACAGTTCCCATCAATTTGCTTATAGGAAAGGTAAGTCCACCACAGCTGCCGCGCAAAGTGGATAGTGGATTCTATCATTACCAGCATTGATGATGGATATAAAACAGCAGGGATTTTTTGTGACCTCACAAAGGCGTTCGAGATTAGTAAACTAAGTAACTTTATTTTAATTATGTAGTGACTTTCTCAATCAAACGATGTCATTGCAGAAGAAAGAATGCAGCCGGCAAACAAGTTGGACGGTGATGCGAATGAATTACTAACACAAAAATTAGGTATGTATGGTGTCACCGGAGTTGCCTTCGTTTTATTAAAATCTTTCTTAACAAACAGAAGGCAAACAGTTTAAGTATACTATATGTATAGGACGGCAAAAAAACCAACTCCGCTGCTGATAATATCACCATCAGATCCCTCGTGGATCGGCCTTGAGTAATACGTTGTTCCTGACGTTCATCAACGATCTTGCGCACTATATATCGGAGGGTTTGGTAGTTCTGTTTGCAGATGACACTACTGTTATAGTGTGTGCTAAAGGCTTCACAGAATTGAACGAAAAAGTAACACACACGTACAGTCAGCTTTGTAGACTCAAACTTAAGCTGGAAAGCCCATATTCAGTCTCTGTGCGAGAAACTTGGAGGTGCTACGTACGCACTGCGGTAATTGCGTCCCCTTGTGTCCACTGTGTTGAGGCAAACGTACTTTGCATACTTCCACTCATTAATGGTATTACAATGTGGGTCAATTCAACTGAGTCCAAAAGGGTATTCGTTCTCCAGAAACGCGCACTACTAACCATAGTAGGCATAAAGGGTAATCAGTCCTGTAGAAGCCTTTTTAACAACTTTTTAGACAACGTATTCACAATACATTCACGATGTAATTGTTTTTGTGCGTAAAAACATACAGATTTACGAGTGATGCACAGGCGGAGGCCGACTGTTACGTAACATAGGAATACTGAAACCCGTTGCTCATCGAACCGAACTCGCAACGAAAAATCCGCGAGTAATCGTGCCCCGATTTTACGAACACCTACCCACAAGTCTAAAAAGTGTTACATATGACGAAGTGTTTTGTTCCCGATTGAAAGACCTTTTATTGGATAATGAATTCTACAGAGTAGAGGAATTTCTTTTATAGAAATTTTAATTATATTTTTAATTGTGGACGTTTGTATTTTGCATATTTATTTGTTTGTCTTTTAATTATTTTATTTTATATTCGTCCGTTCCGTTCCGTTCCGTTCCGTTCCGTTCCGTTCAAAAAAAATGGCGGACTTTTGAAGTTACAACTACAGTGTTCACAAAGATTATTTTTTATTTTAAGTATAATAAGAAGAAAAAACGGAAAAAGAAATAGTGATGAAGAAAGTTAGAACTACAATATAAGGAATATTTAAATATCTTAAACCAAATTATAAAAGACTTTATCCTAAAAAATTCCAAGCTACGAATTCAAAGTTTTAGTTCAAAACATTGATTTGTAAGTCAATAATGGTTCAAAATGATAGAAGAATAGATAATGTGATTTAAGTGAAACTGAAAACATAAATATTGGCTCCCGCTGCTTTAGACTTTTAAAAAAACCCAAATAAGTCAACTAAGTTATTTAAGAGAAAGTGAAAACATAATTATGTTTTCAATATATTAGAATCACAATGGAAAATATTAGGGGTTAAAGTATGAAATTGCCGTTTCGCACTGAAAAATTAAAACAATTTTTTTTAAGATTAAATACATTTGTTTAATCAAAGTTTTTTCCCTTGTTGTCTATACATTTCTGCCATGTAATCGGAAGGTCATTTAAACCTTTGCGATAGAAGTCTGGAGACCTGGACTCCACAGCTGTGTGAAGGGATTTTTGTACTGCTTCCTGGGAATTTTATTTCCATACAAAAAAAAAATCAAATTGCGGGAAAAAATGGTAGTCGGTCGGGGCGAGGTCCGACGAATATGTAGGATGATGGATAATTTATATCTGCAGGTCTTGTAGTAGTAAAACTGTTTCTCAAGCAGTGTGAGGTGTTGCGTTATCATAGAGCAATAACGGTGAAGCTGTTTTGCTGCGAGTTCCGTCGTCATTATTCAAACGCCATATGTCATATTGTGGGTATGCTAACATTAAACCATGACGTTTCGTGGTAGTTTGATACGGATCGGCTTCCATCATTACCTTCAATTCAACGTTATTTACATTTGTGACTGGTCTTCCTCGTGGTTCTTTCTTTAAGTCGTAATTTGCCGTATTGCCGGCGTTTGCCGTATTTGCGTATGCCGTATCCTCTCCAAATACAGCATTGACAGTTTCTGCTACGTTAACTCCATGTGGAAATTCGTATTCGAAAATTAGATACTCAGATTTTCGCTGTATCTGTCTTCACGTTAAAAGCTGAATGTAAAAACAATTGAAAGTCGAACAATCAAATATCATGTTTTTTAAGTTAAGCATGTTTTACTTTTCGTGTGAAAAACGTTGCACTCTGAAATCGGACACCATACAGGTTTAATTTTAATTTAAAGTGGCCAGTAAAATAAATCGGCAATTTCATATTTAAACCCTTTATTACTAAAGTTCTCGATAATTAAACGAAAACATGGCTCAAAGTACTTATATCCAAGCCAAAACTCTTAATAAAAAAATTCTAAATGTCAAAATAAAATCTGTGATGGATTTGTGAATTGTTTGTTTGTAAGAAAATCTCATTAGAAAGTATTATCAGTGCCGTAAATTTATTTAATTTATGTAATTATATCACTGAAGCAATCAATATAATATAAATCAGTGTGAGAGCTTAACAAGTCACTGTGGTTATTCTCGTAAAGTGGTTAGCCTTGAAGTAGATGTCATCTATTAACTCAAATGAGTGTTGTTTATTTTATATTTTAGTGATATTAGTTGCGAATTCACGATTATATGGCTTTGTTATTTGACTTATGTCTTACGTCAAATCAGAAGAGGCATGTTTTACCCACGTATTCGGGAGAAAGGTGCAGGTTTAGTAGTCCTCTGCTGGACTTGCTTGGCCGTGCTGTGCGCCGCGTCCACAGCACCCTGCGACAAGACGCGCAGGGTCTTCACCGAACCGAGTGGTATCATCACCGATGGGCCCAGCAACTCCAATTACACACAAGTCGGTTTCATTAAGTGTGAATACCCCAATATAAATCAATTCATTCTGGCAGATGCTAATTAGAATTTTTTTATAGGACTCGCACTGTGAATGGCTAATCAAGGCTGCAAACAGGAGTCAGTATATTACACTGAGTTTCATTCGTATGGGCACAGAATGTTCCTATGACTATGTATTTGTGTATGACGGGGACTCCTTTGATTCACCATTACTGGGCAGTTTTAGTGGCAAGACTGAGCCACAAAATGTTACCGCTTCTAGTGGATATGTAAGATAATGACTTATTAATATGAATTGCCTAAAACTGTATCACATTTCCATTGAACTGATTTCATAATTTTATTGCAGATGCTAATCCTATTATACAGTGACACAAACTATGTGCTAGATGGTTTCCGAGCTACATATGCCGTCCACAATTGCCCCAATAACTGTACAGGCCGTGGTGTATGCATGTCCAATAGATGCTTCTGTGTCGGCAAATGGGTGGGACAGGATTGCAGTGTGGAACTCTGCCCTAACGGCTGCTCAGGCAATGGACATTGTAAAGAAAACCGTTGCATCTGCAAAAAGGGGTAAATACACTTTGAAACTTGTATTGTTACAGAAAACTTCATTTCACAAATATGCAGTTATTAGACTTTATCTGTTTTATATAATTAAATTTATTTTTTGAAAAAAAAAAAGGCTTGTTTGGAAAAACAAATATACGCAATTTAAATCCAGAAAAATAATTTCATTTCCTATGTGTAACAATCGTGAAAACCTAAGAACTCGATAATTAAATTATTAAATTTTTTATTTTTTTATTACAATTATTTATTTACAGAAATAAGAGTTTTGCTAGGTTAATACTAATATGTTATTTTAGGTATTCTGGAGAGTCTTGCTCTCTAAAAGTAAATGACAAAGAAGGAAATAGCTGGCACTGGCTCTCTCTCACAGAGACTGGCATGACAAAAAGGGCAGCACACTCTGCAGTGTATGTCAATCACACAGACTCTCTATATGTTTTTGGAGGATATGATCTGAATAAAGTTTTAGGTTCTTTGGAGATTTATAAGTGAGTACTGCTCATAAAAGTGTACCTACACAGATTAAGTACTGCAAGGATAATTCACCAATAACAACAAATTTTTAATTTCATCTTTCATTTCAATTATAATAATAATAACAATGCACACACTCAACATTGCTTCTCACCCCCTGGAAACCCTGTGTTGCGGGTGCCATGGACACACACGCATGGACAACCATAAAGTACACCCAAACTCACAAGATAAATAAATGTAGGCCATACAAATATTTCTCCCGGCTCGGGAGAACCCGGGGACCTTTGTGTAGCAGTCGGGTATGGTAACTGTTTGGCCACGGAGGCAGTTAATTATAACAACTATGTTGTAAGTAAAACGAGTCAAAATAGTGAAATAGGTTTTTAATCAATTTTTAATGGCAATCTGTGATGATAACTTAATTTTATTAATAACTCAACAGTTCCAAACTAAACTAGTGTATTCATTACATAAATTAATTAAATCGTTAATTGATTTCTTTATTTAGGTTTTCAACTAGTCAGTGGTATGATGAAAATGGAAAAATAATGCATAGATATCCAACCAATCAGGAGATTAATGAATCAGTACTCACATTATTTACTAAGGTAAGATTTGTGGTATACCTAATATTAATTGTAATATATCCTTTTAGGTTATAAGAAAGCAATACAATGTAATTCTCAATGAAATTTTGATATTTATATGAAAACCTTCACCTGATTTGAGACTACTGAAACAGTTGGTTAACATCATAATTGCGTATTTAGCTTGCAAAGTGCACAAATAACAAGGGCATGAAATAATTAGTCGTATTTTTTATGTTCTCTCTACTGGTCAATGTTTCCATTTCGAGGTCATTCTTGATTGCTTCCTATTATGTAAAGTTCACTTTTTATCATTATTGCAGGGCAATGACGAAGGCAGCTGGCACAGAGGAAATAGGAGTTCATTGTTTAATTTATTATTATCTTCATTCTCTCACCATGACAGAACCACTTTACCTCTTATGTATACAAATTCACCAACACCATATTCAGAAAGTTATTTACATTTTACTGATAAACCAGAGATGATAAATTTGGGTAGAGCTAATTCTACTAAACCAGAACCAAGATACGGTCACTCAGCTTGTGTATATGGAAACGGCTTCATTCTTTTTGGTGGGAAATTATCTGATGGAAGTTTGTCGTCAGAACTATGGTTCTATGATGTTATAAGTAACACATGGTCGCTTAGGGCTGTAAACTCTTCATTAACGCCACCTGGCTTAACACGACATACATTGACGACTGTAAAAGACGATCTATATTTGTTTGGTGGAAGTACAGTTGATGGCGAGTTTTCTTCTAAGTGAGTATTACCTCAAATTAAACAGCCATTAAATGACTACTTATAGGACGTCTATCTTGATTTTGAATTCTGTAATTTGAGAACAAATATTGTTTCAGCATGTATAAAATAAAGTTGAGTGACGTGACTACAGAAGGATGGGAAAGGGTACAGGTACGTGGGGGGAAAGAGTTGGATGTGCGTGTTGTAGCACACACTGCCGTCTATCATGAACATTCCAATTCTATACTTGTTTATGGAGGCGTAGTTGCTAGTGTCGCTAGGTAAGTAATTCGAAACTTGATTCCTTATTTTTATAATACTAGGATGCAAAGGAGACACGATGTTGATGAACATTTATTTAAATTACTTTTTTTGTAGTCAAAGTTTTATTTCTCTAATGTTTTATTTCTCTAAATAAGATGCAAACAAATGTATAAGTCGTCCGTTCAAGAAAATTTTTTAAAATGTTTTCAGCTTAACAAAACGCTTCAGTCTGTAAAATAGTCATGTAAAGCGGATCATGTTTTTGAATTTATGTTATTTATTCCACTTTCTGTAGATTCTCCAAGCTGTCGGATCGCATGTTCGCATTCGACATTGATTACAAACATTGGACCGAAATACATTATCCCAGAGCACATTTGCGCGACACCTATGTCCCGAGGGAACGAGCTTTCCACACTTCCACAATCATTGGTAATAATAAACTAGAAATATCTTGAAAGAGTAATATTATGTAAATGTCTTAAAGATATATTTGGAAATATAAGTTGTAACTCAACATTGTCATTGTAAAGAAGTTGATTGCTATATTTGTTTGCTTACTGCATTAAATAGCTCGATCTTAACTGAAATGACAAAAAAATATTATTTGCGTGTTCCACACGTATGTACTAACATTATTGGAATTAGCATACTTGAAACAACGTGGTCAGTAATCGTCATACAAGTACAAAAAACGTGTTTCATTATTATTATTAACCACGTGTTAATTTTTTGTAGGAAACTATCTCATTGTATTTGGAGGATATTCTCATCGGCACAATCGAGAAGAAATATGCTACGACGGTCAAATGTACATTTATCATCTCGGCTGCCACTCGTGGATACCTTTGGACGTGTTAGGCAAGAGCCGCAAGCTGTATCCAAAGAAGCAAGGTGTGTTTGCGCACGCGGCGGCCTTGAAACCGCCATCCACATTACTAATTGCCGGCGGATATCACGGAAATGTCAACGGTAAGAATATGTATATTCAGACGAAATTAGTTTAAGTAGTCCTTAAATAAAACAAATACGTAAGCGAAAATTTTCTTAAGAGATTACGTTCGCGTGTACTTAAATAAAAATAGGCTTTATTCTTGTTATTCATAAATACGCTTTATTCTTGTTATTCATAAGCTTGAAAACTGCATGTGACCTTTGAACCTGCTCCTGAGTTGTTATATAGGTAATTGACGGCTGACGAGTGACTCACGGCAATCTTGATTTCCTTTGCTCCTAAAGATTACACGCTGATACAAGTATCATTGCCTATTGTAAAGTGAATTCAGAGCTCTGATTGTCGCGTAAACAATGTTGAAATGCTAACTACCTCTTACGACGAAGTCGTTTGAAAATAGTTATTTTTGATACAAGTGCGGAAAGTTAGTTATTATTCACGAGTCTCGAAACATCTTGGCCCGAGCCACAGGCGAGGGTCAAGACTCGAGACAAGTGAAAATGACAAATCCGCCTGTGTATCAAACAACGTTTTTTAATACATTTGCGAAAAACTTACATTGAAAGTAAAATAAAACAGTATTTAAAAAAAACCTCATTTTATTCCTTTGTTTGATAAAAATTCAGAGTACAATTTGAAAAATTATTAAGAGTAACACTGTACTTTGAGGTCTTTCCGGCAAGTTCACAGTTTGACTCAAGCTGCTGTTAATTTCGCATGTCTGCGTCGATTCTGGCTCAGGTCCTTGATTATTAGTTGGTGTACAAAAACGTTGGCGTCGGACGGAATCAGATGAACTTGTTCCTGGTTCAGGTTTACAAATATTGTCGGGGGCCTGAGACGGGCCTGGTTGGGGTTCATAAAACGTGGAAGTGTGTGGAGTAGGCTGACAGCGTTCAATTGGTGGTGGTGGTGTATATGGATAGACTGTGTTATTTGGTTTCCGATTTTCAATTTGTTAACAATGGAGCTTTCTATGTAGCCTTCAGCAACATGACTCTATCTCCATCCACCATGTCGCTTTACGGTTGTCATATTAGCCCCAGAATCTGCAAGTAATGTGGCAGAAGACCTACGAAAACTATGACCTGTATAAAGGTCATCTGGTAAATTCAAAAATATGGCAATTTCTTTTGGCATGTTTCCAAATTTATTGATGCCAATAGCCTGCGCAGTGCATTTCCCTTTCTGATAATTTTGAAAAAAACGGTCACTCTTTCCTTTTGATGTACGCTGACTGTAGTATTTCCTAACAACTTCGTAAAATGGCCCGTCAACAGTAAACGATCTCGGAATTTTATTTTTAGTATTTGGGATACTACTATCATATTTCCATGAGTTGCAATATCTTTAACTGTAATGTTGCACAGTTCTTCGCGCCTGCATGCACCAGAGATCCCAAAAATGAGTGCAACCTGCAAATTAATTTAATAAATAATATTAGTCACATATTTATAGTGTAGATAACTTAATAAGTGTACATATAAGAAACGAAAGATTGTGTCTAAGTCCTACCTTTGTAGCCAAATATTGATGATCTGGAGCTACGTTAATAAATCTTTCAATGTTAGATGCTGTCAACACTTTAGACTTCTTGGTTTGGTATCCTTCAGATTTCCTCTTCAGAAACGCAGTCAAATTCGTGTAGTTTTTTATATCAATGTCGTTTTTTGTTTTAATCATAGTTTTTAACATGGAATATTTTGACCACATAGTTGATGCCTGGTATTTCTTGGACAGTTCGAGAAAATAAGCCATAAGTACGTTTTCCGAGAATGAAGCCGTTTTGTTTTCTAGCTTCCAGTCTATAAACTGATCATAGACGGCTGTGTATTTATCTTTCGATTTATCCGGTAAAGTACTATTGCTTGCTATTAATGCTTTTGCACGTATATCTGGTGGTGTTAAATCCACAATACACTCGTCGGAATCACTCATTTTTTGCATAAATAATATTGTCAATTCTTTCTTTAGTAGTCAATAACAAAATCAAATCGTAAAAAAGTTAATGAAAAAGGCGGGAATGTAAACGATGAAAAAAATTAGTATTTTTTTTGCCGACTTTTTTCAATATGGCAACTGTTGCCAGTATTCAGCCACATTAAAATTACTATTTTATATTACTTTATTTTCTACATAATCGCTACTAAGGAGCATTTACTTCATAGGTGTAAAAATGCGGTCTCTCCATAGATATAGTATAGTAATGACGAATGACTTACGTCACAAAGCATATAAATATGAAATAAATATCTCACAACAATCTCTTTAGTTCTATGTTTTAGACTTAAAACAACAGTAAATTAAAAAAAACTGGAAAAGTAAAAAGCACTAGTGCGAGAAATCCAATTTTCCGCACGATTTGTAGTGCGAAAAATACCACGTTTTGAGCAACTGTATTAAAATAGTTATTTTGATACAAGTGCGGAAAGTTAGTCATTAATCACGAGTCTCGAGGCATCAAGACTCGAGACAAGTGAAAATGACAAATCCGCACGTGTATCAAACTACGTTTTTTGATACATTTGCGAAAAAACTACATTGAAAGTAAAATAAAACACTATTTTAAAAAAACTCATTTTCTGCTAGTAAATTAAAATAATGAAATACAACCACTGCAACCATTATTTAAAAGTCTATGGAAATATAGTTCTAACGTGCTGTTTTTGTTTCTTTTCTGTAATATCGGTCTGTAACCACTTTTCTTATTATGAAGTCCTGGTACTTTTGTTTAAACTTCTTTAGGAACCCGTGCACGGTAGTGAGATACAATTTATCTGTAATACATAAAACTAATATATACATAAAAATCTCGCCTGTCACCCATTCAGGGGTAGGCAGAGACCTCCACTCGATACGTTCATTATATAGTATTTGTAAATAAATATAAGTTTTAATGACGAATGACTTACGTCACAAAGCACATAAATATTAAATAAATATACAACTTCTTTAGTTCTGTGCTTAAGATTTGAAACAACAGTAAATTTAAAAAAAACTGGAAAAGTAAAAAGCACTAGTGCGAGAAATCCAACTTTCCGCACGATTTGTAGTGCGAAAAATACCACGTTTTGAGCAACTGTATTAAAAAAGTTTTGACGAAATAAAAAAAATATTCATTCCTTAGTACTTATTTATTGTTTTTTTTTTTTGTGAAGGTTATAAACCTAAATGCTTTTCGTGTAATTCTAATACTTATTCGTTCTTAAAATAATAATGATGAAAATGCTACTTACAGTGTAATTTTAGATTTATGAAAACTCTGAAATAACGATATTTTATAATACGGTTTTTATTTTCTTTTTTTTTTATCTTATTTAAGTCCAGCCCTTTACTACTTACGATAACAATGGTGTAAAACTGTATGCTGTTGACTGTATATATTAAAACGCCGTCGAGTCATGCGCACGCAATCCATCTCGCCTTGCCTTACGAAGAGTGAGCTGCGATTTTTCGCTTACTGTATACTGAATGGCAGAAGGAAGGATTATAAAATTGAAGTTTCTATGATGATTGATTAATGCAGTACGATCTTTGATAGCGGCGGAAGTGTGGTAGGATCGTTGCAAGCGCAAATACACTATATCAGACTTACCTTACACAGAAACAGTGTGATAATTATGTATTGTATGTAGTAAGAACAACAATGTATCGTGCAGGTGATCTGCTAGCGTATGTGGTGCCGAGTTGGCAGGCGGGTATTTTGAACAGCGACCCTGAGTCGGCTTGTCCGCGTCACCGCACACAGCCTGAATGCCTGGCAGACCCCGAGTGCGGCTGGTGCTCTGCAGACGACGTAAGTCTGAAACTACTTTTTAGCCTATCTGTAACACATAAATACTATTTGTATTGTACTCCTACGAAGTTAAGATAAAAATCTTGCAAAATGTACTCTGAACCAACCTACAATTTTTTTCATTAGTCGACTTGAACATTTACGAATTTACTCTAGGAAAATAATAGTGAGTACAGTGCCTGAATTAAAACATGCCATTCACCGTAGGCTTGAATAGCTCATGAAGTAAGAATTTGTTAAGAACATAATAATAATATTAACGCATACACTCAACATAGCCCCACATTAGGGAAACCCTGTGTCGCGGGTGCCATGGACACACATAGACAACCAAAAATTACACGTAAACTCGCGAGAGAAATAAATGTAGGCCATACAAATATTTCTCCCGGCCCGGGAATCGAACCTGGGACCTACGCGTGGCAGTCCGGCATGGTAACCGTTCGGCCACGGAGGCAGTTGCAATGGCAATGATGAAGAATGAATTTCCGACACTGGCTGAACTTAGCAGTTCACCTGTCTTGTATTTAGTTCAGTTAGAATGTCTGCGCTGCAAAGCTACAGATTATAAATTAAAAAAAAACAAGAATGAATACAAATGAAACCATTCTTTCAGATCTAAATCGCATATATTTGGTGTTTCAAACAAGCCAACGTTTCGGGCCTTTTACAGGTCAGTTGGGTCACGGCTGACTGAGATGGTTAAGTCATCAGTTGTCTAATATTAAGGCAAACCACCCTCTTCTTCACTTTATTTACAAAAGATATTAATTATTAATTTACCAAAGGACATTCCAATTTACGCTACACACGTTTTGTCTTAAATATATTCATTAAAAGGAAATTAGAAATAAAAGAAAGACTACACTCTTATATAGGAAAAACAATAAAACATTCCCGTTTAAATTATTAAATCGTTCGTACGGATCGTTTCGCTTCGTGTTCTGCACAGACCGAAACGGTTCCTGTTCATTCCCAAATCCCAGATTTAATTGATTACTGAACTAAAGGAAGTAAAGGAACTAAAAAACCTAATTAGCTCATTTGACAGTTTGAACTAAATGGGATCGCTCACTTTAGAAACCAAACAGGCACAAGTCCAATTCGCCATATATAATGATAATAAAGTGATCTGATACTCAATAGGAAATGATGATGATACTCAATGTTACAACCTTTGACAGAGGTTGTGGTATTAAATTGGTATTGACATTGATAGATCTGCTACGGGAGAACAATAGTCTCGAACTGCACGACGAACCTTCAGTCAATTCGCTGCGGTGGCATTTGCCCGACCCTCGGTGACTGCCACTCGTGTCTGATCCACGGGCCAGCGCTGGCCGCCGCCAGTGCAAACTCCTCACGCGTTGCCCTGCCTTCCGTCAGCACAAAGCTCAAACTCTACCAATGCACCTGGTGTGTGCAGAATGCTAGATGCCATCACAAGGAAGGTGCGATTACTTTCCGATTTTTTAATTAAAAACAATTAAGCCACATCTCGCGACTAATTCACCGAGAAATATGTAGAGTCAACTTTGATTCGTTTTTTTGCCCTTCTCTCTACGCTCAATAAATTGCCCAATGACTTTAAATTTGTTATTAATAAATAATATGTTGTGACTAACAAGCAGATTTAGCCTAATCTATGACATACGTAGAACTGAAAAAATCCTGAATTGACTAAAAAAGGCGCATACAGCTGGGCTATCTTGACTTTCGAACACTTACCCCACGTTCACACGACATTGTACTGCACGTTTTTTTGCAGCATAAATCCGAACCGGTTGTGCCGTGCGGTTCACACAGTATTTGTCCTACAAAAAAACGCGCGCACATACAAACGCATATCGAATACTGCAAAAAAACGGGCAGTGCAATGCCGTGTGAACGGGGGGTTAGGATGCCCAAAATAATTATTTAATTAATTTATAAATTGCAGATACTTACGGAGTGTGCGGTGAAGATACTCCTTCAGAAAATCCAGGCTGGTGGGGTGCTACCGGGACCGAAGTGACCGCACCCGACCAATGCAAGAACTTAGACAAACGCCCCGGTCTTACGTTCATTAGATATCAACAGCCAGCAGACTGGAATCATCCTGACGGAGTGTCGGTCGTTAACGCTACTACTATCGATTGGGGCACGGGTGGCGGCAGCAATCACATCTTCAGCGGGTCCAGCGAGGCAAGACTACGCGGCTGGTTACACATACCGCAGTACTGGAACGGTACAGGGGAAACCCTACACGTCTGCGCTGGATACGCAAACATAACCCTGACGCTCAATGAAAGCAAGAACTCTGTGGCTAACTTAACAGCGCAGCCGTCTGCTTGCTCGCTAGTCAACTGGCCTGCGCTCGAACCCAGCCGCATTTACGTCGACATGCATGCCAACGACTCATTACACACTGGACTCTATCCATCTCATCATCACGCCAAAATGGAATTGTTACATAATAAATCTCTGGAGACTGCAAAGGTAAAAAATCATACTATTATCGAAATTTTGGATAATGTTTTGTTTGTGTATTATACTACATACATGTAAATAATTATGTAATTATTTCAGGTTTTCACATTTGAGTTCCTCGAACCATATTCCAACGGTCAATGTGCCAGCTATGACAACTGCTTGCTTTGTCTATCGGATGCAGCATGTGGGTGGTGCGAGCTTACCAACCGGTGCGAGCAACGTGATGCCAACGAACAAAACGAATGCGCGGCTGACGGTGAATGGCGGTACCTCACTCTGCAACCGTCAGCTTGCCCTAATTGTTCAAACTACATTAGCTGTGAGCGCTGTGTTTCCGGGAATTACTGTGAGTGGTGGGCTGACGAAGCTCGATGTGCACGTCGTGGTCGTGCTAGCGGGGCCATCGTAGAAGTCAGCGAGTGCCCCGCGCCTTGCCGCCTGCGACTCGACTGCGAGCATTGTCTAGACGAGCGCGGCCGCTGTGTCTGGTGCGAAGCCACCCGCCAGTGTTTCAGTTTTAGCGTTTACACTAGCGAGTACCAGTTCGGCTTATGTCGCGAGTGGCTAGATCGCGCCTCGACACCCACAGACGATACCACACGCAAATCTAGCCAATGCAAATCTTGCCAGGCTCATACTCAATGCTCCACATGCTTACGAAGTATGGGATGTGGTTGGTGTCACTCACACGAAAATCCAATAATTGGCGCATGCACCGAGGGCGATTTTACGAGGTCACATATGTCCTGTGCGTCTTTGCTGAATGTAACTGTATCGGACGCGGGGTGGGCCTACGCTCAGTGTCCTGACGTTGACGAGTGCGGCCTTGGCCTGCACGATTGTCATGAACATGCCGTATGCAATAACACCCATGGCTCTTATACGTGTAAATGTAAACAAGGTTACATCGGTGACGGAAAGAAGAGTTGCATTCGAACATGCTACAATAACTGCATCCACGGCTATTGCCTTGGCGCACCGCAATACAAATGCAACTGTGATTTAGGCTGGACGGGAGCCGATTGCTCGATTAACTGTGGCTGTCACAACCACTCTACGTGTCGCACTGGCGTAGGTAGATGCGACGAGTGTCAGGATTGGACTGAGGGTGAATTTTGTGAATCATGCAAACCAGGAAGCCATGGAAACGCAACAACCGGGCAAGGTTGCCGGCGATGTGACTGTAATGATCACGGTGATGAAACTCGCGGAGTGTGTGACGTCAGCACTGGAGAATGTATTTGCAAGGATAACACTCAAGGACAGAACTGCGAAAGTTGTAAACCTAAGTTCCATGGAGACCCTCGACACGGAGGAAAATGTTTTTATCAATGTGAGCCCCGAGGTATGCTCAATGCCACTGAAACTGAAGGAATTACTTCGTACATGTCGGATCCGAATATAAAGACCGTTGGACCATCTAAAGAATGTCTATGGATTATTTCTGCTGAAGAAATAAAAGACGCCATAATCCAATTTTCAATAAACTCGGAGCGTTTTAACGTGCCATGCGATGAAAATGCCGTGTATGTGTATGACGGGCTGGGTGGAGTTCCAGACATTAGTAACAACCAGCAAAGTCAGTTGCTTGGTGTGTTCTGCACGGGTGCTTCAGGAGTTGTGGAAGCTCGCAGTGGTAACTTAACTGTCCATTACAAACAGGGTCATTTGGAACAAGGCTTTGAAGGCATTTACAAAGTTTTAGGATGTGATGGCTACTGTGCTTGGCCAAGAGTTTGCAAAGGAAGACGTTGTGTTTGTAGAGATGGTTACGATGGGCCAAACTGCGAAGTTGACATTTGCCGAAATAACTGTAGCATGGCGAATAACGCAGGAGTGTGCGACTCCAGTTACGGAAGATGCCTTTGTAACGAAGGATTTGGTGCAGAAGATTGTTCCGTCAAGTTGGATAAAAGTCAACTGGTGTTTACAGAACTTTTCAATTCAGAATACTTGTCAGACGGATTAGATCATTTGAGGAAAACTTTACCGAGGTTTGGCCACAGTTTGGTTGCAGATCGCCGAGGATTGTGGATGTTCGGAGGTTACTCATTGTCGCATGGCCCTCTGAACGACATAAGATTTTTTGACACAAAGAATAACACTTGGATGCAGGTCACAGTTGAAGCAACTCCCGATGCAAAAATGCCGGAAGGTCGATATTTCCATGCGGCTGAAATATATCACTCTAAACAAAACATCTACATTTATGGTGGTCTTAGTCTACAAGAAAAAAGTGGCTTAAATAAAACGCTAAGTGATTTCTGGCAGTTTAGTTTGAAAGATCAGAGATGGAGTAATATTAGTAGTAAAGAAGAGCAACCGCCTCCACTTGCTGGACATACATTGACACTGCAAAAGTATCAGGATTATGAAAGTCTTGTTATGATCGGAGGCTTTTCGTTAGAGTATGGTTTCATGGCTGACATGTGGGAGTTCGACCTGGATAACGACAAATGGATAAAATTACAATGTGGCGGTACGAAACCTTTGGGAATAATCGGTCACAGCACGGTTTATCACGCACTGTCTCAGAGTTTGTACATCTATGGCGGAATATTGTATACCTACAATGGTACTACGCTGTCTAATACATTGTTCTCATTCCATTACCCTACTAAGAAATGGAGCGAACTGCCAACTTTTCCGAATTTAAATAGCTTTAAAAATCAACCCATACCGACATACTTGCACTCAGCTGTGACTACAGATGACTATATGATCATTTTTGGAGGTAAAAGCGATTCATCTTTAACATCGGAATCACTTCATGCTTACGTGTATGGATGCAATCAATGGGTCAAACTTACGACAGGTCAGTAAAAAAAACAGGGTTCGAAATGATAAATCGTTCATTGATAAATATACCTTGATTATAATTTTGATATTTATAAAATTAATTGAAACAACAGAATGCTGAGTCGTATCCAATGCCTCTGTGAGCGAACGGGTACCGTGACTAGTATGCCAGTCATGGTAGCCGTTCTACTCGTGCAGGGCTATGAATGGGTGCGTTATTTATTTAAACGTGACAAATGTCAATCCAAAAAAGTCACAATCCAAATCGTTTTTTCAAAGATTTTTCTTCATGTTTATTTAGTTTGTCATTTTTATATAATAATATTAACGAGACAAAACTATGAAAAAGCATTGTTAATTGTCGGATAATTAACATGATAATTATGAGAGAAAATAAATATCTTGCTAATTTTGAACCCTGAAAAAACTATACTCTGAATGAATTTGAAAATTTTAGTGCTTGTATGTCTATCAAATAGGCTAATGTTACGACACTTACATTGTTTCAGGAGTAACCATAGTGGGTCATCCTCCACCTCCGACAATAGCGCATGCAATGGCAATAGACGTCGAAGCAGAAAACGAAGGATACATCTACATAATAGGAGGTTGGACAGGCAATGCACATTGCCAAGTCACCCGCATATCGTTACCTGAAGATCTCTGTTCACTGTGGAGCACCAGTAAACTAGATTGCCGCAGTCGTATGGGATGCAGTTTCTGTAGTGCTGGGAATTATACTAAATGCTACTCAGTAGGGAAACCCGGTTGCGAAAGCAGCGATATTGTGTCTACCAATTCTGGAACTGCATGCAATGCGGAGCTGGTTGCACGACGATCGTGTGAAAACTTCACTACTTGTTCATCGTGTTTGGCTGCGTGGCCTATGTATCCCGAAGAGAAACCTGCTTGTCGTTGGTGCGAATCTTGTGCAGCTGCAGTTGGTTAGTTAACTGTATTTCTGCTTTATGAGTATTTCAAAATGTTATTATCTCATAATCAGTTAATTCATTAGTAAATTCATAAGAATTAAATTTAGTAGCAGCTCCTTGTGAAAGAGTTCCTCCAGGGTAGTACTGCCTGCCACCTTGCCTATTCCTGCTGCCCAGCAGTAATGTCAGCATTACTGTGTTCCGGTTTTGAAGGATCAGGGTGCTGGTGAAATTACAGGCACATGGGACTTGTCAACTTATGTCTCGATGTAACGGACGCAGTGACAACGCCCCTCAGATCTTTGCGATTTTTAAGCTCCGAGTGGCATTGTAACTATATGGATAGGCGTGTGGCTTACCATCACGCGCACGACTTGTTCGTCCCGTCATTTATATTATAAAAAATAGCATATTCTGAAATTGTTTCGTTTTCAGAAAATAAATTTATTTCAGGCGAATGTGTTCCTACGGATGAATCGTGTCACAGTATGAAATGTAACGCGGGAACAACTTACATCAGCGACGTGGACCAGTGTCCGGAACTGAGATGCGCGGCGTCTGATTGCGAAAAGTGCGTCACTAATAACCAGTGTCAGTGGACTAGACTGATCAATAGACAAGGTAAGATATTAATATCTAGATTTGTCGATAATAGTGTTTTTAGATAATACATAAAAGCTCTCGTCTTTCTCGTACAGGTCAAATAATAAAAGTGCCAGAAAGTCCTAACGAACTTTTCAATTGGACTTGCGCTATTTCGGATGAACCAACACGAAGCATTTCGCGTCCATGGACAAAAGACGACTGTCCTAAACGGTGTCACGAATACGATGATTGCCAGTCGTGTCTTAGTTCTGATGGTGCAGAAGGGGGATTCGCGGAGTGCCACTGGGCAACTTATCTCGGAAAGTGCATATCACCTGCGTATCAACCCGTATACTGTGCTGGTGGTGTATGCGGTTTGGTGCTTACTAAAGCTGATAAGAACAAGTGCCCAGCACCTTGTGGAACATTTGAGCAGTGCTCAGAGTGCTTGCATCATTCCCATTGCGGCTGGTGCGCACTAGAGGGCGCGAACGGGCAAGGTGTCTGCGCTGAAGGCTCCATTGACTCCCCTCTCGATTACTCAACACGAACCACTTGTGCGGCAGTTTATGAAAGTGTGCACCAAACGAACACCACGAATGACACTTTTTCTTGGCACTATACTAGATGTCCACCGGAGAATGAATGCGAAAATAATCATCATCAATGTAAAGCAGAGTCTGAGGTATTTATAACCTTTTTATACTTTTTTGAGAAGTTCTATAAAATAAAGTACAAGTGTTTGATTTTCCAAAGACAACAAATCATTCACAGGTATCACAATATCATTGTGTATACATAAACATTTTTTAGACGTGGAACAAAAGTTATTTAACTAAATTTGGTGTTGAGAGGTCTTGGGACCTATTAAAAATAACTTGTGTATACATATAATAATCGCTTAACATTTGTCATGAATAAAATGTCTTAGTGAAATGGATATTGTTCTGCAGGTGTGTCGGGACCTGCCCGAAGGCTATGAGTGCGCTTGCGGCACGGGGTACAAGCGTGCAGGGGGTGGAGGATGCGCGGCAGTGTGTGCGCAGGGTTGCGTGCGCGGCGCTTGCGTGCAGCCCGATGTGTGCCGCTGCGATTTCGGCTACGTCGGCGCCAATTGCACCATCCAGTGCCAATGTAACGGACACGCACACTGCGAAGGACCCGACAAGCTCGACAAGTGTATTGAGTGCCACAACAACACCATGGTTTGTACTTTTATTTGCGTACACTATTTATTGCGTATATTTTTGCGATATTATATGTGTTTATTACTTACTACCTTTTCTTCATTTCTAGGGCAACCAATGCGAGAAATGCAAGCCGAACTTTGTGGGCGACCCTACCGACAACGGTCAATGCATCCCTTGTTCAACGTACTGTCACGGCCACACCAGCATCTGTACGAACGATCTGTCAGATGTGTCTCCGACTTCGCGCGATGTGAGCAGTGCAGATTTGGAGGACTACTATCGCGAGGGCGGGTCTTCCGCTAGAGCGCGCTGCGTGCGTTGTGCCAATAGTACAGAAGGCCTTAGATGCGACAGGTGTATCGCGGGCTATTTCAGAGGGTCGGAGGAACTTCGAGATCCATGTAGACCGTGAGTATTTTTGTTTATTTAAAACTTTATTTCAAACAAAAATCACTAGTTACATATTTGTTTTAACTAAAGATTGTACAACTTTACGTCGTGAGTTGCGTCTCATATCATCGTCATATACAGCCTGACTTTACCCACTGCTGGGTTATAGGCCTCCAAGTTTCTGTGCCACTCCCCACGAACCCGTGCTAACCTAATCCAGGTTCGCCCCCCACCCCCCAATTAGCTTACTAAAACACATTTTTGATGCTTGGGAACCCTATTGGTGTTTTCTGTGACCTCTTAAAGGCATTTGATTGCGTTGACCATATTACTCTTATTAGGAAGCTGGAATATTACGATGTAAATGGCAAGGCGTCGGAACTAGTATCGTCATATCTCAACGGTAGAATACAGAAAGTACACATAAATCGAATGACTTCTTTGGGTTCTCCGGTAAAAATGGGTGTTCCGCAGGGCTCAATACTTGGACCTTTGTTATTTCTGATTTATATTAATAATCTGCCAGTTTTTGTTAAGGACCATTGCAAAATAGTATTGTTTGCTGACACAT
>NW_020653337.1:12401042-12450949 GCF_003589595.1 Hyposmocoma kahamanoa
ATTACCTATGACCATATTAAAGATACCCTCTCTAAGGTAGTTTATTGCTTGATGCTAAGAAGTGAAAATGTGGTAAATTTGAATTATTTCACGTAAAATCGACTAGTCCAAGCACAGAAATAAACGGAGAAAAGTTAGACCTTGTTAATAAAGCAGTCTTCTTGGGAGTGACCTTAGATAGTAAACTTCAATGGTTTCCACATATATCTTCCCTGGCCGCGTATATGGCTGCCCGTATACAGTACGTCCCCCAAGGAGAGACGAATTCGGTACGCTTTTCTAAGGGTCTAAATAACTGAAATACCGTACACAGTTGTCCCCTCAAAGTGACGAATTAGATACGCCTTTCCAGCTACCACATACGTTTAAGCGATTGAAAAACCGTATTTGGTAAGTCCATTAGGGACGAATTAGGTACGGGTTTTCGTAAGAAACACTCGTAAAAAAGCGTCGCCGATTCGTCACGTCGAGTAATTCCAGAATCAAAAACTTAAAGGTCATACGTAGTTCAAACAAGATTGTCTCTTATTGTTTTAAGTAGATAGTGCAAAACGCAAATAATAAACACTGAAGCTGTCTATCTCCGTCTCACTTACACTACCAATAAACACCTCCAAAATAGACAACTCTAAGCTAGAACTTTAATGAGACTAATTAGAATTAGTTGCACTTTTGGTGATTTTGGCATGTTAATTATACTAATGGCCCAGTTTCATATCCTTCCTTTCATATTGATCGTTCATGTAAAATCTTTTTAGTATATTTTATTACTTGCCTGTGCAAAAAAATGCCTGTGTTTGTAATCAATCATTTCGTCTACAAGGAATTTTGCGAACTTTTCAAATTCAAATTGTATCTTTTTGCTACAATATCATAACACTAAACAAAAGTGAAATATAAATATTTTAAGGAAATGAAACTATTTTTCCGGATTTAAATCGCGTATATTTGTTTTTTCAAACAAGCCGACGTTTCGGGCCCTTTACAGGTCCCAAGGTCACGGTTGACTGAGGTCGTACAGTCTTCAACCAGTTATGTCTAATATTGATGCAAACCACCCTATTTTTTCACTATAGTTACAATAGTTATTAATTAAATAACTTATTTTTAAATTTTAGAAATAAAACATTCCAATTTACGCTACATTAAGTTGTACAAATTATTTTATTGAATGAATTTTTATTAAGTTTAATTTATTATTAATTATTAATAGAAATTAGAATAAACTAAAAGATATTAATTAGTACTGCAGTCTTATGTCTGTTTGGGCTTTTTCATTAGAGGAAATACTGGATCCCAAACTGGAGGTACGGAGAAACCATCTTCCCTGTTGAAATTAGGATGTTTTTTAATTTCAATGGCCTCTCGCAGCATCCTGGGTAGATAACGGACTTCTTTTGGACCTGGGGTTTGTTAAACTTCATTGAATGTGTAGGTTTATCCATGACATGCTCGCAGAGTGCAGACTTGTTTACGCGACGGTGTTTGACATCAGGTATATGTTCTTTGACGCGGGTACAAATACTTCGCTTTGTTTGTCCAATATAAGAGAGACCGCACTCACAGTCAACCTTGTAAACTCCTGCGTCCTGTAGGATGCACAGTCTGCAATCTGCGAGCATGTCATGGATAAACCTACACATTCAATGAAGTTTAACAAACCCCAGGTCCTTGCAAAAGAAGTCCGTTATCTACCCAGGATGCTGCGATAGGCCATTGAAATTAAAAAACATCCTAATTTCAACAGGGAAGACGGTTTCTCCGTACCAGTAGTTTGGGATCCAGTATTTCCTCTAATGAAAAATCCCAAACAGACATAAGACTGCAGTTCTAATTAATATGTTTTAGTTTATTCTAATTTCTATTAATAATTAATAATAAATTAAACTTAATAAAAATTCATTCAATAAAATAATTTGTAAAACTTAATGTAGCGTAAATTGGAGTGTTTTCTTTGTAAAATTAAAAATAAGGTATTTAATTACTAACTATTGTAAGTATAGTGAAAAAATAGGGTGGTTTGCATCAATATTAAACATAACTGGTTGAAGACTGTACCACCTCAGTCAACCGTGACCATGGGACCTGTAAAGGGCCCGAAACGTGGGTTTGTTTGAAAAAACAAATATACGCGATTTACATCCGGAAAAATAGTTTCATTTCCTATGTGTAACAATCGCGAAAATCTAAGAACTCGATATAAATATTTTAATTCACTAGGGTGCTTCACGCATTTGTGTTTTCTAATCTAACATTTCAGATGTGAGTGTCACGGCCACGGCGACATCTGCGACCCGGTGACAGGAGAAAAGTGCAACTGTGGCAACAACACCGAAAGCGACGTTTCGTGCCAGACCTCCAGCTCGAGCAAAAATTCCGCACAGGAGTGCTGGCGCTATCAGTGCGTCAAGTGTCGCGACCTCTATATGGGCGATCCGCGTAACGGGCATCAGTGCTATAAGACCATCAATATTGAAAACAAACTCTGCTTCGATGGCAAGTCTATTGGTGGGTACACTACTCAATTAATAACAGTGAATCTTGAAGCAGTTTGATATTTTTTTACTATGGAGGAGCTAGCTCCTGTCGGCCGTTTAGATATAGTTATATAGTTTTTATTCTGTTACACAACCCTGATAGCTAATATCTTGGCAGGATATAATATAGCTGTCACTTTACAAAAGGTTCAATTTAAAAATATATCAAAATTGCGAGCAAGGTAGGCCAAAGGATTCGAACCCCTTTACATACTGTTAATTTTTCTGTTTTCAGATGAATGCAAAATCAAGCCGCGTCCTCTGTACCCCGGTCAAACCGTGTTTGTGGCTGTGAATCCTAGATACATGAACGTAGACATACGAGTCATCGTCGATGTCACCCAGGGTGCAGTCGATTTATATTTGAGCCCGAACGATAGCTCATTTGTTGTCTCTGTCAACTCCAGTACGGGTTCGCATGCCGTAGAACTAGATCCAACTTATTATAAACATGAACCGTTCCGAAAAATGCCCTCGTTTGACGACCACGTGGCCGAAAAGCCGCAACTGTCGTGGTACTACGATAAGACGGAATACACGCTCGCCGATTATGCGGCTAAAGACTTGGCAACATATGTCACTGTTGATAGAAAAAATATACTGCTCCGTGTGAGAAATCTACATAACCGCCTAGTGCTTACTCTTCCAAATACGATTCATGACCTGACGCACACTAAGTTCTACATAATAATTCGCGCGCGCGCCTCTGAAGACGGCGCTGCAAGCTTCGGTATTGTCTTCTTCCGCCAGGACCAGCTCCACATTGATTTGTTTGTGTTTTTTTCCGTGTTTTTCTCCTGCTTTTTCCTGTTCCTGGCCGCGTGTGTCGTAGCTTGGAAGGCCAAACAGGCGGCGGATGTGAGACGGGCTAGAAGAAGACACGTAGTGGAGGTGAGTCGCATTGCGATTTATCACCAATGCAATGTGCATGATGTTCACTGTTATATGCGTATTTGTGTCGATCATTATAAAAGTGGTGTAAGTGCATATTTTAAAACACATTTTTTTTTACTCAAAAGTAAAAAACACATTTAGTCATATCTTTCATTATAAAAGTGAAGCAACACCAATAATTGCACTAACATCCCATAGATGGCATTACTAGTTTTCTCAGAGAACTAAAATTTCTAGTTACTACACATTATTACAAAAGCTCATTATTTCAAAATTTAGTTACAAGGACATAATTCACTTATACAATGAACGACACATTTGTGTCTCTAGGTATTGTGTGTCAGGTGTAATTGAGGTGTTACTATATAGGCTAGTTTGCTATATAAGGAAGTGATATGTCTATATTATAAACAAATAATACTATGTAATAATAATAATAATAATAATAAGCATATACTCGATGTAATAAGCTAACAGACGGAAAATATTTTTTTTATAATTATTATTTTTAACTATTTATTTAAGCGCATTGATAATTATAGAACATGTCAGCCCTATTAGAAAAATACGTAAGTCAATGAGTACAGAAAATATTTTCTTCATGTCCTCCCGTGTCGTTACCAAGATCTGTCTATTGGCGTCTATCATTTAGCTTTTTTTTTTGAACTGCCCAATATCCTTGATTACATATTGAAAATAATCGAGGCTTGCAATATTTAGATGCTGCACATGGCGAAGCGGCCTTTTGCAGCGGTAACGGTGCTGCTGAACGGAAGCGTGACGTCAACAGGTGGGGCGCGTCGGCGTCGCGCGCCCGATCTTCGCCCCATCGCCATCGAACCCACAGGCGACGGCCGCGCCGCCGTCACATCCGTGCTCGTCAGGTAATTAATGCCCCATTTCCCAATATGATGCAATAGTACTTTTTTTTAAATAATATCAAGTGACGGGACGAACGGGTCGTGCGCCTGATAGTAAGCTACACGCCTGTCCATAACAGTTGCAGTGCCACTCAGAGCTTTAAATCGCAAAGAGCTGAGGGGCACTGCCACTGCGCCCATCACCCTGAGACATAAGTTGACAAGTCCCAAGTGCCTGTAATTTCACCAGTACCCTTACCCTTCAAAAGCGGAACACAGTAATGCTAACATTACTGTTTGGCGGAAGAAATAGGTAAGGTGACAGTACAACACAACACAACACAACGAGCTCTATAGCTCAGAGTAAATTGTGTATTAAGGACGGTAAATATGAAATTGCTAACAAGGGTCTATTAGAAGCCCGAAGTCAAAGGCTGTGGGCGTTAATAACTCCAGTTTTGTATTTTATTACCGTCCGGGATACATACAATGTTTTTCATCACATTTGCGAGGAAGTAAATACAATATAAATATGGTTCACAACAATTATGGATTTGACAAATGGCGGGTTTTTGCTTTTTTTTTAATTCTTCCATGCATAATACAACTCTACCTAAGATGTTGTAAAAAGCAAACACGCATACAGCCATGATGGATTGTAAAAAAAAATTACGAAATTTTTACACCTACGGAAAATAATTACAATCAGTTATAAGAAATTCTTAATAATCAAGTATTTAAGTAATATGTGGCTGAATTGCAATGAAATTTCTGTTTTGATAACATTTTAAGTTAATGTTTTAATTTTGAACTTAAGAAACCTCCTTGCTTGAACTTGAACCCCGACCTATGTAAGGAAGAATGTGCTACAAATAAAAAAACTCCTTACCGACCATGCCTGTAATGGAAAGAAAAAAGGCCCGTGGGTTTTATTTTGGGTATTATAGTCAAATTAGCCAAAATTATTCAATATATTCATTCAATTCATTTACGAGCAAATGTTAAGAATTTTTTTTGCAATGTTAACGAAACCTCTATCTTTTTTTACATGGTCTATGGAACTGGTACATTTACATGAAAGTTCAAACAAAACTATCTTCTACTCAATACAATTCGCAAGCTTGCCTTGATCTATAAGGCCACATCTACAAAATGACAATTTTCAGGGAAGACGTTTAAAGCACGAAATTAATCAATAACTTTTAAACTTAAATAGAAGTTATAAAATTTCACATATACACAATTTGTTTCATGTAGTTCGTATTATTTTTATAACTGTCATGTTATAAATATAAAACACATTTTATACGCTCTATCACTTGTGGCTTTATTATATATTAGTACCAATGTAAAAATGTAAAATTTTTAAACTGCCTCTGTGGCCGAACGGTTACCATGCCGGACTGCCACGCAGAGGTCCCAGGTTCGATTCCCGGGCCGGGCGAAATATTTTTATGGCCTACATGTATTTCTCTCGTGAGTTTGGGTGTAATTTGTGGTTGTCTATGTGTGTGTCCATTGCACCCGCGACATAGGGTTTCCCTAGTGCGGGGCTATGTCGAGTGTGTGCGTTGTTATTATTATTATTATTATTAATGGTACGAATTTAAGACCTCAGTCAGATTTGTGCGATTTTTACTTCTTTACTTACTGAACGTAATCCTGTCAGGCTGCCTGGCGGACAGCGTGCGCCAGTGAGGCTTGCGCTGGCGTCGTCGCTGGTTCAGGTATCGCGCGCGCCGTCCGGCCGCGGGCGCCCACGCCGTGCCGCGCCCGCGCCTCTCTCCTAGCCTCTGCGCCGCCTCCCACCGCCGAGACTAGTCTAAGGCGACGGAGCATGACCTAAGAAACGGAAAAATCCTAGAAACTTATTGTGAATTTCCTGTAGTGTGTGTCCCTTATGAGCCGATCGGACTCTCGGGAGGAAGAAGTAAAATGCTCGAATCGCTCGTGCCAGATGTAGAAATAGGCCACAGTACAGCTTATATACGTAAGATCAAAATAGTGAGAAATTTTAAGTTTTTCGTTGTAGCTAGATGTCCTATCGAAAAAAGTCGATTTATTTTCAGTGCATATTTTGAAATGTTCTTCCCCGTGCGAGCTGTGCTCAGCCATGTTAATGTAACTATAAGTAATTACTACTTTAGTTGTAGGCAATCTGTTGTTATTTTTTATGTCTATTTTGTTTTATTGTGGTGAATTGGTCTCCACTTATACAATGTGTCGGGTCCGTTATAACATTGCAGCTGTTTATTTATGTACGTATTTATCTTCTGAATTTGTTGTGTTGTGTCTGACAATCGCGTGTATGTAAAGAGCCAAAGGAATCAAAATTGAGCGCAAAAATTTTGCGTGGGTTGTGAATAGCCAATAGTAGCAGAAGCTGTTACGTTGATTATTTCCAAATTTTATAATATGTGTTGGTAAAATTTTATTGTATGTCGTGATGTCGTGTTACTAATTTAGAAATAATTATATCCATGTCATTTTTTACTTTTTCTCTCTGATACAAGTACATACTATGAATCTTATATATTTCTGTGCTAATCGAATTATAGTTATCCCTAAGTAATGTATGAATCTCTACAAGATGTGATTACTATGTATTTCTTATATAAAATTTAGTACTTTACCTTATCTCATTGGCAGCTGTAGATATTGTTGCATTTCAACGTATATAACATTATTTTTCGCTGATTAAGCAAAATAATATTTACAAAAAAAATACGAATCGCAGTCTAGGGGCAATAAACTGAACTATGAAAGGTCTCGTGACCAAGTGTCAAACTATGTCTTATTATATAAAACTGAATTGCTCATAATCAACAGTATTGTGTAAATGGATTGATCAATTACTCGACATGTAATGTTACATGGTAGATTTTTAAGTATTGAGACTATTAATTAGTTATTATTTTTAAGAGAGTACTGATATATAATTATATTAAAAATAAAATTATACATAATCAATTATACCTGTTTAAGCACAGGTATAAATCAGTCCAAATTACATTCCAATTGTATATCTTTGTACATATGTAGTAGTTATTATGTAATCAAACTTAGATCAGGTGTCAAAAAGCTTTAAGTATGTTATACTAAGAAAAATTAATTGCTCATTAATTCAATTTGAATTTTCTCATTTATTAGGATGCATTTATTTATTCTCTTTTAATTGAAGCCTTATTATTATTTACGTACGTAATTGAGATATAGATGAATTGGTGTTAGTAATTTTTATGTCAAAAATATTCTCGTATTTCTGTACATTTGTTAAGGGACTTTATGGAATAATGAGGTGCAGTACATTTGAATAAAAAGCTGAATAAGATACACTCACGGGCAAAAAACAAACGGAACGTATAGTTTGAAATATCTTGACTAATGAATTACCTCATCAGTTATGAACTTATGAGGTAAGAGCGTGATATACATATATTGTAAGTTATAACACCTAACAAATTTCATTTTTAGGCATTAATTTAAAAAATTGCCCGTGAGTTTATCTATGACGCGATGAAGTAACCTGTATTAAGAACACTTTGGTTTGAGAGATGTAAACAATATTATTGTACTCTAAAATACACGTATTAATTATTAATACTGATATATTATACTTATGATTTCTATACAAAATGCAAATGAGATAAATCCACACAAATACAGTAATTTTGTTTCGTGTAAATTAAGTTTTACTTTAAATTGTATTATAGTTCCACTATTTCCGACAAAGGCGTCCTGGTCGAAAGGTGTTATGTTTTGATATTATTTACCTAAATAAATTTTAATTGAAAAAGTGGGACATACATACAACAGACTAATGTCCAACTTGCAATAAACTTATGTACGTCTTAAATCAATACTTAAGTTGATACAATTCTCTTAACACAATTTATTAATTGTCTTTTTGCATTGCAAGCGAAGCGGGTTTCTTTGATACAGATTGTGCTAATCATTGAAAAGATATAATTACCTTTTTGCATAGTTGAGATCAATAAATACTAATATTACTTGTTTGTTCCTAATCCTCTTTTTAAATTCTGTAGTTAACTAAGAATCCACACAATTTCGTCACTTCTGTCTGTATGACACAGCCCTTACCCGTCTATTTATACTATATATATTTTAATGAAATATGACGTGTGGATTACATTAAAGTTAAAAAAAATATGTCTAATATGGATCCTGGGTTCCGTGTATGTTAAGCGCTCTAGTCTCGAGATGTTCGCTGTCAGTTATTTTCATAATAATTAACTGTCTTTAATTAAATTTTGAAAGTACGGGTACCTATAACTTATGTAATTTTTTCAATAAAAAAAATATAACAGACTGTAACAAAATTTCCTTGAAATTGTATTTTTATAATATAGGTACTAACATTTTTCAATTTTAACTAATTTCATACAAAACAAAGTTTACTTTGCCTTGTTTTACCTGAGATCAGCCTGAAGGCTATGAGCGGTAAAGTCAAGAAAAAGTAAGTTACTACTTTCTATTCACAAGATGTCTCCTTTTGAATAAGGATCAAAAGAGTTAACCATTTAAAATAGAACAGAAAATATAATACAAATTGAAATAATATCACGGGTACGACGGTGGCGTCTGCTAAGCTTTAGCTAAATGACATCCTTCTGCAGTGACGCGTTTCAACGCGCGAATAAAATTCAACACAATATGGTAAAAATAAAAAATGTACCAGCGAATGGTTTCTATACCAGTAATAGAACAATGCATATTGCAAATTTTACTGTATTACGATCCAATTTGTGCTCTATTATGCTCGCACTGAAATACTTATGATTTTTAACTCTTGATAATAAACAGGTTGTTATGTAAACATTATGGGATTAATCCAAATCAGCTACGGAACCCTATCATGGGTGTCTGATACCGTCTTGTTTTCTATTCTCTTTTATTAATTGTCTCCAAAAAATTTTATGGTGTGGCAACATATTTTATAAATGCATTTATTGTAAATTTTATTCAGAGGAATATTTTTAATGAATCTTATTTACGATTTTTTTTCTTCTCAAATGAGAATTCATTTGCTCAAGATAATTTAATAGAAAATTAAGCTCAACAGCAGGTGCTGTTCCTGTTGACTCAATTTATTTTATGATTTTTAATTCACTTTTAATTTTAGTCTACTAACTCGTCTTTCACCTGTGGATGTACAATTACAATGTTCTATGTATTTTTTAAATTTCAACTACATATTGTTAGAGCATACCACTTAGTACAATAAATTCAGTATTGTAAACAAACCATATATAATCTTATATGAGCCATTTATAGCGTAAAATCTGCTATATATTTCACTACAAACTGTAAAATATTTTAAATTCTCCCAATGAGTGGACTATTTTTAAGATCCTGCCCTAGCTGTGGATTAATATAAATTCAATTGATGTTTCTTTTAGGACTAGGTACTAATATGTCAAATAAGTATCAATATAAAATGTAAACAGGATATTTTACTAAGCTTCACTCATTTCAATTAACTGTTGTGTTATGTATATCTTGAGTCCATGCTACCAGTCCGCTAAAAAAAATATCAGCATAAAGCTCTATTGCATGACATTCACTTTTCATGACTACATTTATGGGATCTGTGGCAGTATTACGTATAAGCAATATATATTTTTGTTTAATCTAAATGTGTAAATGTTTATAAATGAAATATACTGTTGGTTGTAGCACTAGATTTTTATTTCTTCAAATAAAGGCAAACTTAAATATATTTAAATGCAACCTAGAAATGTATGAGATTAATGACCAGAATATGATACAGATTTACTGATCCTTTTGTGTGAGAAGATGAGTTTTAATTTTCTGCAATAGCTCTTTCTTGACAGTGTCAGGAACTAGTGCCCGTGCCCGTGGTGTGACCTTAGTGATCAACATATCTAAAGTTACATTGCTACTGTCATTTTCCTTTACAAAATCACGAACAAGCATTCGGACTTGGTCTCTCCACCCACATTCTATTAAACGTCTCCGTAAAAGTTCTTTGAATCTGTGGACAAATAATTATAATTTGTTGTGAACTGACTACTCTACATTAACATAAAAACACCAATGTGTGTGATGTTTTACAAACTAGAACACGAATGTAGCTCTAAATACTTTCAAAAATTGTACAATTGAATGGAAGTATTTAACCAGTGACTTACATTTTTTTTATCTAATAAATGTTTATACATTAAACAAAACAAAGGAATTATAGAACTTAAAAGCTTAACATAGAAGATAACATGTAAAATGGTGTAATTTCACAGTTTGCTAATAATTTGTATCGTCATCTTTATTACAAAAGTTGCTTTTATACTGCAACCAGTGGAAATTCTGTCAGAAATGTGCGGTTGTTGTAGTAGGTAATAATAAGTACAAACCTCTCACGATCTCCTGTAAGTACTAAACGCTGATGCGCTATAGTATTGTTGACTATCATAGTGTCTTCAGAACCTACTGAATCAAGATCTGAAAACAATACAAAACATCCAAGTTAAAGACCAAATATTAAATGCTATTGCTACTAAACAAACAATAAATAATGTTTCACAGCGTCCTTTTAGAATTTTACCGTCAATTTCACCTTCCACCTTTTACGGGTGTAATATAACACTTTTCTTTCCCTATATAATTTTATCGATTGATTAAGTAACAAATAAAAAGCACTTCCACCTTAGCTAAAACGTACTATTTAGATTCTATTTGAGCGTAATAAATTAATTAATACCAAAGATTAATTATCTTTGGTAATTTTTTATGATCCATCCAATCCGTTCAAGTACGGATGAGGGAAAAATATCGATATTTTATCATGTAATAATCGAGACTTATCATCGATATTTTTAAACTCTATATGTAAGAAATCGACATATTTTTTCTCGTATCATTTTCGATATTTTTTAGCTCAGCCACAGCAAGTGCTTACAGGGGCCCATTCATTATCCTGCATTGCAGTCCACTTCCGCCGCGTATTGCAGTATTATGAATGTTGTTGCAGTGTGTGGCTTACACACTGCAACAACATTCATAATGCTCGCAATGCCGAGCAGGATACCCTCTGTGTTAAGCGAGACTCCAGCAAGCTCCGCCCACCGCTAGTAGTCCGCAGTATCAGTTTTTTAAGACGTATTGGTATTATTTTCAAATATTCATGAAGCACTTGCAGTGACTACGATAAAAATATCGAAAAGACTTTATTTTATTTATTTATAGGCTTTATTGCTGATAACTTACTAAGATATCTACACAAACACAACAAACACACACACACACACATACACACACACACACACACACACACACAGACATTTTATGCCATGCGTACTTATTATATTTTACTTATTTGTTATTACTCAATTTGTTGACTCGGTACCGTCAGCTTGTCCTAAAACATGTGCCTCTTCCAGAGATTTCCATTTCTCCCTATCGTTTACTGTTAGCCTCCATGCTCCTCCAACAATATATTTAAAATCGTCTTCGCATCTAAAGTATGGTTTCCCTTTCTTCCTTTTTCCGTCTCTTGCGTACCATTCCACAATATCCCTTATCCACTTATATGTTGATCACACTTCTTTCCATACTATTCTGACAAACAACAAGATTTTGTATTGTTGTTTAGTTAAGTGACCATGTCTGGCATCCATATCGAAAATAATACTCGAAAAAAATCGATCTCTGACAAATCGAGTTAAAAATATCAACGATATATATCGATTATTTCATGGAAAAAAATCAATATTTTGATATATCGATATTTTTACTCACCTCACTATTCAGATTTGTTTGACAGATAGCTTAGGAATGGTAATATAGCTTTTTCTGAGTATCGTATCGAAACTATATATCAATATTCGAAATCGGATTTCGAAACTATTATTTTCTAAAACTATAATTTGCGTTGATACATCGCCGTTATTGATATTCGGAATCAAATTTCGAAATTAATTAAAATAATATATTTATTGGATATGGTTTTACAAGTGTAATGCGGGCTAATGTTAGTATACAGTTTCGAAGACGCACAAAAAATGGTTTCGCGTTGATATCCACTCAGTGAAAATCTGATACGAAGCAATCGGTATATAGTTTGAAAAATATATGATTTCGTGTTGGTATCCACTCGGTAATCGCTCGGCTTCATTCGGCACCGCTACAAAGAAATACGCGATGCGGAGCAATATCGATATTTAGTTTCTAAGATACGATATCGGATATTCTATATTGCCCATTGACTTACAAATAAATGGACGACGGGTCTAATACAAAAACTACGAAAAAAATCAACCTATTCGAGTCAACCCCCAAGTCAACCTATTCGAAATTTAAATTGTAATGTCATCACAGTATCGCGCTGTCAGTCGAACAAATGAAGACTAAAGCGGAGTGTCGCGCTCTGTATACGATTTTAGCGCCTTACAAGTGCGGACACTTTTTAGCGCGGACCCGACGTCCATATAATTGTAAGTCAATGATATTGCCCAATATATAGTTTCAATAATTATATACGATTTGTAACGCCCATTCCTACGATAGCTTAGACTATTTTTTTCCATCCTCTAAGAAAATATTTATTTGGAAGAATTACCAAAAATTTGTGGAATTTTGTGGAAACTCAGTGGAATTGCATTTGGCCAAAGGCTGGACGCCACAGTGCCAAACTATAAGAGAAAATAAAAGTGCGATACGCTATATGTATGACGTCAATGCGCTATACTAATTATACTATATCTTTCTAATTTATGGCGGTTGGAAAAAGCGCGGGAAAGCTCGATTTAGGCGGGTTAATTTTTTCGGCTTAGAAATTGAATATTTAATAATAATTGTAATTAGGTGGTCAGGAGTGTAGTATTTGTGTAAATACTATTTATTTGATTGTATATATTGTTTTTTGTGTAAATAGTCATCGTCATCTGGTGAGTTTTATCATTTTTCCTTTCGCCTAAAATCGACGAGCCCCCTGATCCAGGGGGCACAGTCCCCTCAGTTGGTAGAAACGTGATTATTGCCTCCAATGATTCCAGTATGGACACGGACCATACTGATAACTCTCTAAAAGGAAGAAAACGTATTCGGCAGCGTAAAATTTGCAAACATTGCAATAAGAAAAAACGTAAGCATAAGTCTCAATCAGATAATGGATGTGGTTGTTCAGATAGCGACATTTGCGGTAGGTACCAAGTTTAACAGTACCACAGAAGTTTTCTTGACGCCCCCATCATCTTCCCCGGTTCAGCCTGTTGCTGCTCCCTTACCTACCTCTTCTACGAATACTAATACTACCCAGAAAGACCAGGATTTGCCAGGCCGCCGATTGTTTGAGCTTCAAGATATCTCTCCGTATGTAGTTCATGTACAAAGATTAACCACTTCCTTTAATGACGGAACCTCTATACACCCAGTTCACTTTGGCAATTTTCTTAAAAAGAATGGTTTTAAAAACATAATTAATGGTAGTGTGAAAAAGATTGGCAGGAACAGAGTTTCCCTATCCTTCTCAGACTTCCAGAGCGCTAATTTTTTCTTGAATGACACTAGTTTGGTAGCTAGCAATTACAAAGCTTTTATACCTACCTTCAGCATTACCAGAATGGGCCTAGTTCGTGGAGTTCCTGCAGACCTTACCCCCGAAGAAGTGAAAGAAAGTATGTCAGTTCCTATTGGTTGTGGAGATATTGTTAAGATAAGACGTTTAAACTATAAGGTGACTGTTGACAATCAAACTACGTGGAAACCCTCCCAAACTGTAGTTGTGACCTTTGATGGGCAAGTTTTACCAAAAAGAATATTTATGTTTTATAATGCTCTTGAAGTAGAATTGTACATCTTTCCATCCTTTTTTTTTCATTCCATTTTTTTTTGTACATCCTTTTTAGACATATGATAATGTTCTTTTTCGAATTTTAAAATCAAAATTAGATTGTTTAAAGGTTCCACCATTATTATCTAACTTCATTATAAATTTATTAAACAATAGAACTATTAATGTTATAAATTATGAATATTCTTTACAGAGGACAATAAATAAAGGTCTTCCGCAAGGATCTGTTTTGAGTCCCATACTGTACAACATATACACTCATGATTTAGACAGGTATTTAGGTAATGGAGTTTCTATTTTACAATATGCTGACGATGTTCTTTTATATGTTGAATCTAATCTAAGTGACCAAGCCGTGAATGTACTATCAAATAAATTGACATTGTTAAAGTGCTGGTTAGATTCGAATGGTCTGGAGTTATCTGCTAGCAAAAGCTCCATTGTGTTTTTCTCAAGGCGTAAAGTTCATCCTGCAATAAATGTTTCTTTTAATAATAACCTAATCCCTGTTGTTGGCGAAGTTAAATATCTTGGTATTCTTTTTGATTGTAAAATGAATGGATCTCCTCATTGTGATTATGTTGTTAATAAATGTGAAAAGGTTCTTAACATGCTTAGATGTTTATGCGGGGTCTGGTGGGACAGCCATTCGTACTCTTTAAAACTGCTATATAATGCTCTGATTAGGAGTATAATTGACTATGGATCTTTTATGCTGGAGCCATGTGTCTTGTCTAATCTTAAAAAGCTAGATAAGATTCAGTCGAAGGCCCTCAGAATAATAACCGGTGCTATGAAATCAAGTCCGATAAATGCGATGCAAGTGGAGTGCGTTGAACCTCCGCTTGCCCTTCGTCGACAGTTTTTAGCTGATAAATTCTTTTTCCGCATTATCCAATTTAATCGTCACCCTTTGCTGCAAAAACTTGAGCTATTAAACAATCTAATAAATACACCTGGTTATTGGTCTGACAAAAGTACTCCTTGCCTTATATGTGAGTGTTAAATAGTTTTAGAAAGTATCTTACATTACAAGCTCCAACTCATAGTTTTAACACTCACCCATTATACGGTAGTAATTATGAATGCCTTATTTTGCCCCCTGACGTCTGTTTTGATTTTAGTGAAGTTAATAGACGTTTTGCTAACGCTTCCTTTAACATTAACTTAGATGTGAATTGGCATTCCTACAACCATATTTTCACTGATGCCTCTAAACTAGATAACTCGGCCGTAGGAGTGGGTGTTCTTCATTCTTAATACAATATCATTCAAAAAACAAAGCTTCCTCCTGAAACATCCGTTTTCACTGGTGAATGCGTAGGTCTTCTTAAGGCAGTTGGATACATTCTCTTAATAAAATTACATAAAACAATAATATTTTCTGATTGTAAAAGTGCTCTGCAGTCATTATGTAAATTCCCTTTTAAATCAGGTAACATTTTCCCAATTATTTGTCAAATTCGTGAAGCCCTTTACAAGTGCCATTCAAAGGGTCTTTCTGTATTATTTGTGTGGATACCAAGTCACAGTGATATTAGAGGTAACGAGAGAGCCGATATCTTAGCTAAAGATGCAATAAATAACGGCGATGTAGATTTATATAGAAACTTTGCTCATGACTTGGCTACACTACCTGCTATTTACCTTAAAGAATCTTGGCAAACTGTGTGGGAAACAAGCAGTAAAGCTACGGGCAGATATTTTCGTGATATACAGTCCGACATCCCTGTCAAACCCTGGTTTTCGCGTATACATTTTGAGAAACGTATTACTTCAATCATTACAAGAACGAGATTAGGACATACTTGCTCAACTGAACATCTTGCTAGACTTAATATAATATCTGATTCAATGTGCGAATGCGAACAAGACATTGGCAGTCTGAACCACCTTTTCTTTTCCTGTCCAAGATATGATCGTGCTTCATTTTTTCAATCTATAATTTCTATACAAATTCCTTTACCAACATCTATTCCTCTGTTATTATCGTATAATATTAGGGGTTAAAGTATGAAATTGCCGTTTCGCACTGAAAAATTAAAACAATTTTTTTTAAGATTAAATATATTTGTTTAATCAAAGTTTTTTCCCTTGTTGTCTATACATTTCTGCCATGTAATCGGAAGGTCATTTAAACCTTTGCGATAGAAGTCTGGAGACCTGGACTCCGCAGCTGTGTGAAGGGATTTTTGTACTGCTTCCTGGGAATTTTATTTCCATACAAAAAAAAATCTAATTGCGGGAAAAAATGGTAGTCGGTCGGGGCGAGGTCCGACGAATATGTAGGATGATGGATAATTCATATCTGCAGGTCTTGTAGTAGTAAAACTGTTTCTCAAGCAGTGTGAGGTGTTGCGTTATCATAGAGCAATAACGGTGAAGCTGTTTTGCTGCGATTTCCGTCGTCATTATTCAAACGCCATATGTCATATTGTGGGTATGCTAACATTAAACCATGACGTTTCGTGGTAGTTTGATACGGATCGGCTTCCATCATTACCTTCAATTCAACGTTATTTACATTTGTGACTGGTCTTCCTCGTGGTTCTTTCTTCAAGTCGTAATTTGCCGTATTGCCGGCGTTTGCCGTATTTGCGTATGCCGTATCCTCTCCAAATACAGCATTGACAGTTTCTGCTACGTTAACTCCATGTGGAAATTCGTATTCGAAAATTAGGTACTCAGATTTTCGCTGATCTGTCTTCACGTTAAAAGCTGAATGTAAAAACAATTGAAAGTCGAACAATCAAATATCATGTTTTTTAAGTTAAGCATGTTTTACTTTTCGTGTGAAAAACGTTTCACTCTGAAATCGGACACCATACAGGTTTAATTTTAATTTAAAGTGGCCAGTAAAATAAATCGGCAATTTCATATTTAAACCCCTATTATTTATTCCGTTTACAATTATTATTTATTCAATTATCATTATTTTCAGCTATTATCATCTCATTTCCTTTCATAATTTCCATCCTTCATTGGTTAGATTTACTTATAAATATACTACCTATCCTATCCTATTGATCACCTTTCCAAAATTCCGTTTGCTTTTATTTTTATTCCGCGATTTCCTTTCCCCGTTTTTAATTTCATATTAATATCCATAAACCCAACCAAAGTTCCACAACAACAACTGCTACGCTGAAATCTCAAGAATGCAAGAAAATATCAATTTGGAAGAATTATCAAAAATTTGCAACTCAGTGGAAATTGCATATGGCCAAAGGCTGGACGCCATAGTGCCAAACTATAAGAGAAAAAAAAAAGAAAAATTAATGGTGAATGGCGATACTAAAGAGTACGGCGATACCTTAGAGGATGGAAAAAAAGGCGATACGAACGAAATACGGTCGTGATACGGTCTTGTGTGAGAGATGAATATTTTTTTGAAATTACAGTTAATGAGAGGTTATACCTACAGAGAAAGAATAGCCCGAAGAACCCTACGAGATTTGTCAGATTGTATTAATCTACCGGATTCGTATTTATTGAAAAATTGTGCTTTAAATAGAGCGGTGTTTCACCAAGTCTTGAGAATATTGGAGCCTGTTGTACCGAAGACTCAGCGTTCTAATGGCATACCGTTTCCTCTAAAGGTAAATCCATCAAAAACAATACATGTTTAGTTAACAAACAAAAAAAAATACATTACGTGCTCAGAGTAGTTTTAAATCATTCATTTATAATTTAGGTTATATAAAAAAACATATTTTTTCCAGGTGCTTGTCACCTTATCGTTCTTAGCCAGTGGGTCACACCAGAAATCGGTTAGCAAAGATTTCAATATCAACATATCACAAAAATCTGTAAGCAGAATTATCAGAATTATTATTGAAGGTTTCAGTGAGGTGCTGGACAACTGGGTAGTTTTCCCAGCCAGTGTTTCACTAAGAGATCAGGTCAAGGAAGGGTGGGTAGTATGTAGTTATTTTACTCTTTTGAAATAGTTACAAAACAATATTAAAAAAAAATACACACAGGTTCACTATACAAGGTGCCAAGTCACTACAGGTGTATACATCACTAAAAATCTAATGTTAACCAATGAGATACTAAAGAAAATATATAATTAGAAATATAAAAGTACAGTAATAATTAGTTATCTATAATAGATACTTTTACAAGTTTCATAAGTTCAAACAAATTGCTTGCACATATGAAGAAACTGCTTAGTATTTTTTATATTAAAGATATCTATGTCGCCGTCTCCAGTCGTAAGTAAGTAATGTTAATGTAATCACATTTATTACTTAATTTGTTTTTCAGTTTCTATAGAAAATTCCAATTTCCAGAAACAATAGGGTGTCTAGATGGAACATATATTGAAATTGTCTGTCCTAGAGATGATGAGGAAGCTTTCTATGATAGAAAAGGACAATATTCCATAAATGCGCAATTTGTAAGTAAGGTCTAATTCTGATTGCTCTATACCTTTAACAGAGAATATTCTACCATTTTTTTTTTTCATAGATTTGTGATGCTGACATGAAAATAATTGCAGTATGCTGTAGATTTGGAGGGGCATCCAATAATGCTTATATTTGGAACAAGATGAATATAAGGCAATATATTGAAAATATAAACAGACAAGGAGAGCCTGGATGGCTAATTGGTACAGTTCCCTTTTATGTCATACTTGCTTGCATATTCCAAATTAGAATATAATCTCATCACATTCTATGAATCAAATTTTCACTGACACATGACTTTGGTTATGTTATATACTTCTTTTCAATCCATTTTGAACAGAAAGTAAACAAACAAGTCACTGACCCGATCCATCCTTACACTAAGATACTCGTTTGATTGCGATTGAAATGTTCAATTTAATAATCTATACTTTATTGATTTAACTGAATGTTTTTTTTCGAACAGCACTATGCAACCATAGGCAAGTCATAGAAGTATAGATGAATAATAAGCTCACTTTTGGACTGCCATTTTTCAAATACAATTTTACGATGCTATTGAAATGAATATTGTTGGAAAAAGTGATGATATATCAAGTCGAAATCTTCGAAATATACATGAAAGTGTTACTTGTTCGATTTATTGAGTGATTGCTTTAGAATTTTAGCCAAACTGGTTTGTTTACTTTTTGTTCAAAATAGATCAGAACAGACTATAGTTTAATAATTTATTTAAATTTTACTGAATATTAGTTGCCTTTTTCCAGCTGACAACAAATATCCACAACGAGCATGGCTTATGACACCAGTGATACAAGCTGTTCAAGGTACCCCAGAATATCAGTACAATCACTTCCATGGGCGCACTAAAACCTGTATAGATAAATGCATTAGCAAACTAAAAGGAAGATGGCAATGCTTGCACAAACGTCCATTACATTATACTCCTCAGAGAGCAGCAAAAATAATTAATGCATGTGCAGTTTTACATAATTTGTGTGTGACAGCTGGTTTGCCAGATTCTGAACCTTATATTAACACTGGTCAAATGACAATGGGGAATGAAGTGACTGAAATGCCTGATAATAATGTCAATGACTTCTATATCGGCATTGAAATTAGAAGGCAGTTGTCTGAGAGAATTTATTACAGTGTTTGAGTGGTTGGAATATATGATACTTTATGAGGTAATTGGAAGACTTAAGAAGACTGATTTGTAGAACACAGCAATAGGCTGTAAGAAATGTATAGGTTTTAATAATATTAAATAAATAAAAGACAACTGGTTTTTGTATGTAAGGATTTTATATCGTATTAAGAAACTAATTTAGGCAATTGACGATGTTCAGTGCATGAGGATCTGCATTTGTGCAAGCTGACTGTATGTGTCACCGGGCATTCTGTATGCAATGTTGCCCGCGAACGTATTTAGTACCTCAGCCTGCGTGCGAAGCCATTCCACTTGCTGCAAACCAAACAAAAGTTTGTCATATATTTTTTACTACAATTGATGAACAATACTAAGTATCAGAACTTTGGTCTATGTATTTTCTTGTTTTATAACATGAGACATAAACTAATACATATTATATATCCAAATCTCAATTTTAAGTCTAGATTCACATTTTCAAATAATTGCAACAAGTGTTGCGGTAAATAACTGCATTTATTTTTGCCAATTTAATACATACCTTATTGTTTGTGGGTGCGCCGAGAACTTGCGGTTGCTGACGTAGCTTCTGTCGTTGCGCGAGCAGAATGGTGCACAGCGCGCGCAACACAGCAGGCAGAGCGCGCAGCAATTCACCGCGTGCGCACCGCGCTGCGCTTACACGGCTTTCCAATTCACTTGGGCTCAGAGGCACTAGTTCACATTCGCGAAGAGTCTGTAATAACAAAGACGAGAAATTGTTTTACTGAACTTTATAGAAAATTTTACCATACACACTAAAATAACAGGCCATTATAACAATACTTACAAACTGGATCTTATTACATTGACAAACATTAATATAAGTCTTAAGCTCACCTCGAGGGCAGCATCATAATTTTCATTATGGAACTGATCAAAGAAGGTCATCAGCTTGTAAAGTTTCGTATAGGCTTCCACCAACGCAGCGGGTAAGGCAGTGGCGTCCGCGGAGCGCAGGCTACGTGAAACATGTTCCGCCAGGATTGAAAGCCGCTCGCGTAAACCGCCTGCGCCACCACCGCTGTTTACTACTTGAGCAAGCAGTATGCAGAATAATTCCAGTACTTTCTCCAGATTCTGATGAAGGAAAATTCATCAATGACAGTTTATACATGACAACAGCACAATGTCGTGGAGAGTGGTAATGATTTAAACAACTCACCCCTGCAATGTCATATACAGTAATTGCATCTTCAAACAATCCTTTGTTGACTAGTTGTTCAGCAACGTTAAGTGCGACGACCTAAAAGCAGATAATGTAATGTCAATTTTTGCGAACTTTATATTTTTCGAGCATTTATCATTATCATGAAAAAGTGTCCTGATTTGAGTAAACCTTATTTACTTCTCTAACTTTTTTCTCAACCTCATACATACAATGTGGCATCAACTTTCCTTTTTATCTAGTTAGAATAGTTTAACCTTGAAACTTTCTTCGGTAGAATATACCTTGTGGGGGAATTTCACTTTCCGAATTTCAATGTTACTTTTGAGTGATTTTTGTAAAACCCTTTTTTCTTTTGGTTTTAAGGTCTTACACGTCCAAATAAGTTCAAACAATATCAATAATTATTACATTACGGAAATATTTAAGTAAAATGTAACAAATAACGATATATTAGGTCACAGGAATGAGATTGCGGTAACACGAATGATTTTCTCATAAACATAAATGATAGGACGGCACAGTAATGAGAAATTATTATTACGACACACATTTTATCATTCACAAAAGAACATTTAGCATGTAGTAAATATTTTAATATCATTTCTTGTATCAAAATCCTTCTCATCCGTGTAAGGCTATCGATCTATATGTAATAAATAAATCTAAATAAGTATTTTGTTAATGTCATATAAACTTTATTGCACATCAATATGTCATCATAACTACAATCACCATGATCAACATAGTCACCATCATCGTCGTTCGCCATCACACACACGTTCATTGTCATCATCCTCACCACCACCACCATTACCAACTACCATTAACACACAAAGTAAATATTTGGCTTAAAGTAACTATTTAACTTAAAAGTAGACAAGATTGAGAGCGAGAATAATGATATTTGGATTAATTTTTAGTTGTCAAAGTCTTACAATATTCTGGAACGTTATAAGAGTGCGTCGATTTTAAAGTCCCTTTGTCTAATTGATGCACAATAAAGTTTATAAGACTATTACATAATATTTATTTAGATAGATTGCTTTACATTTGACATGAATGAGAACGATTTAGTCACTAGCACTGAAATTGGTATTTAAGTCGATCTTTTGTTAAACGGATTTGCACAGGTTACTCCACTGTGTACACTCCAATCCGACAGGAGCCTCTTCTCACGTGTGCGAAGGGTGAAGGTGATGCGGTATGAACTTTTGTTATTAGGAGGTTTTTAGTTGAAATAACACTAATGATATTTTGTATTCTCAAGAAGACATACTTTATAATAAATTGGAAAGTTACGGTGTGTAGTCGACGTGAAAGTTATTAAAGTTTATCCTCGATGGGAAAAATTGCAATTTCCACGATTGTTTAATTCTTTTTCTTCATTTCTTATAATTAGGGCGACGTGGAACAGGCTCCCATGAATGAGAAATTACCCACTTTTAATTTTCATTTATTACTGTGACGTAGTAAAGTCGTCTTTTTATGTGGAACACAGACTAAGTAAACAAGCAATCATATTAAATAAATAATATTTAGCATTCATATAATAATATAAAAGTGATTGAAAGGGACACATTTTTTGAGGTTATCTGAAAACGAATCTCGTAGTCTATATCTTATCATCTATTTGATCTGTTGGATAATTGCCTTAGTGTCAATGTGGGGAGTGTTGAACTGGTCTAGCAAACCGGGAGTGCGTGGCCCCGTGACGGCGTCGGCGTGACCAAACAACAAATCGTAGTCGCGACTCTCCAGCGCCAAATCCGTACAGCAACACATGAATAGATTCTTGCCACTGGGATCTTTAAGATTTCTGAGGACAATGAATTATTTAAAACTCGTGTACAGGGTCAAGAGCACGTCAAGTTTGACACTCAAGATTTAAATCCAACTCTATGTCGCTTACGACTCTAAGGTTAGTATTCCAGAACTGTACTCAATGCTCAAGTCAGGATTTGAGCAGACTTGAGTATGATTTCAAGCACTGGAAATACGACCCTAATGGCAAGGACTCGAGTATGATTTTCAGTGCTCACTGCAATACTCAAGTCCTGACTTGAGCATTGAGTAGAGTTCTGGAATACGACCCTAAGGCTCGTATTTCATGAAATTTATTCCATGAAAGAGACCCATTACGTTAATTTCAAGAAGCTTATAATATAAACTTCTTGGTCATTTTCAATTGTTCGAACCACAAGCGATTGAAATATTTAGCACAAAGAAACTGTAGAGTTGCTTTGATTTTATTCCTATTTTTAAAATGATTTTTTTATTAAACGTTAGCAATAACTAACAAAATATTGTTGTACTCGTTTTACGGCATGGGATTATCTATCAGAAGTCAGAAAATACATTTGCCCGAAATAACATTAGCTCGAATTTTCATAATGTGTTTTTTACGTAGATTACAAAACAAAAGCTAATTTTGTCTATGTAAAAAGCATCAAAATTACTCGAAAGCGTAACGGTTTTGTTATAAATCGGAATTACGGATATTTGAGTTTAGGTTTAGTTAGAATATCGGTACATTTCTTATAGTACACACTTTTTTTCACTTTTGTAGTAATAATTATATGTATGTATCTGCCCAACTCTTTATTATACCTTTAAGTGAATTTGTATAAAATGCGACATAAGAATATATAAAAAAATTAATTAATATTTACGAGGAAGGAATTCCATTACTCTTGTGTTCAAGTAATTTTCAGTCGAAGCTAAATATGGTGCATTTTGTTAAGTTTCCAGTAGAAGCTGAATATGGTGTTTTAGGGCTCTTAAATTGTTGTAAGCAAATTTAGGCAGTACTGCAATGACGTTACAATTTAAATTAAATGTTTTAGTTTTTTATATTTCGTTACATGTCACTACGTTTGTATAGGTTAACCTCGGACATTTTTTTCATGGTTTTTGTATTAGACCCGTTGTCCATTTGTAGGTAGGTCAATGTATTTTACTAATTAAATGATGAATTAAATTCGCTTAAAAGTCTTGCAACCGGGCTCTAAATCTTTACTTTTTTTTATTATTATATATTTTTACTTTTAACTGCCTCTGTGGCCGAACGGTTACCATGCCGGACTGCCACGCAGAGGCCCCAGGTTCGATTCTCGGGCCGGGAGAAATATTTGTATGGCCTACATTTATTTCTCTCGTGAGTTTGGGTGTAATTTGTGGTTGTCTATGTGTGTCCATGGCACCCGCGACACAGGGTTTCCCTAGTGCCGGGCTATGTTGAGTGTGTGCGTTATTATTATTATTTATCAAAAAAAATTGGTTAAAATATTGTAGTACAGGGTCAAGAGCACGTCAAGCTTTGACACTTAAGATTTAAATCCAACTCTAAGCCGCTTACGATAAGAACGGTCCAAAGAACAAAGTGTCGAGCTTGACGTTTTCTTGACTGTACTTGGTCAGTTCTATTCCATCTCTTTGGTTTTTTGTATTGTAGCGTTTGTTTGACTTTCGTGTAAATACTCGCAGAGGTTATATGTTTGAACCTTTGCCTAACCTAATAAACAGGATAAAATTTATTAAGAAAATTATTGATTTGAATTTATTTTGATAAATCACTGTCATGGATTGTTAACAAAATATACATTAATTATTGGTTCTGTTTCATAATTTTATTTTATTGTAGAAAAAAGTATTGTGTGCAATCATTACATAATTAGGCCTTAAAATCTCGTACATATTATACTATTGTTTAAGGTTAGGTACTTTTTTATTTATAAACGGAAACTATGCACGCTAGCCGCACCGATCCTTAGAGACAGGGCTATAAGTTTCTCCGTAGTCAATACTTAGGGATAGCACTAGATCAAATCCTACGATGGTACATTAGGTACAGCTAACACGCTTAATGTTTTTTAATTTTGCTGTACAACGATCAGTCCAACGAAAATATTATTAAAGAAAAAAAGCGCTTTATTACCAAAGTCATAATTAGGCGTTAACTGAACGAAATACCCTGCGATTTTGAAGTAACTGGCTATCATTATGGATTCCTCAAAACATTCTTACCTCAAAAAGAAATAATAGTGCAGAGCATCAGAGGGATCGGTGAGCTCGAATTTCCGAACGTACAACAGGAGTAACCTCGCCAGGTTGAGGCGACGTAGCGGTATGGGATCATCCGTATCTACTGACACTGAAATAAAAGATAACACATCTATACTTTGGACTAACCAAATTTTCTAATGCAATAACTAAACCAAATACCTAGCAAATGCATATTGTGTTTTGATTCTGTTTTCATTATGCCACAGTGACTTCACTTATGCACATGAATAAGTAAGTAAAGTCAGTGAGAGTACAAAATGTATAATAAATAAGTTGTGATCATTTTTGTGGCATAAATATATTCGTTGATTTGTACCTTACCCGACCTGATACTATTACTTTTTTACGTTAATGCTATAAATCAGCGGTTCCCAAACTTATTTTGTCTACTGCCCACTTTGAGAATAAATTATTTTTAGCGCTCCCATTTTTTCATCCACTTAAGAACCACTATAACTTCAAATTAAATTAATTATTGTGAGCTATATTAGCGGAGATTAAACATTCATTATAAACGAGACTTTTACAATAACCCGCAAGAGTTAACTTGAGACCTGAGCGTAGTAGGTAGTTTACAACGGCGCTCAGGTCTCAAATTAACTCTTACGGGCTACACCTGCCAATGAGAATGATTATTGAAACGCAACTTTATAGCATTCAGACAGTATATTTTATTCAAAATAAAACAAACATAATCGATTCTAATATAAAAACTAATGTGAAAGATGAATGTTTAATAAGTTTGTTGATATCAGGTTCCAATTTACTCAAGAACAGCCGCAAGTCACCACGTTCGGTAACAAGCAAACGATTTCTCTTTTTAGTAAGCAGCGTTGTCACAGCACTATAACCACGTTCACACAAATATGACGATGGGAATGCTATCAAGAATCGTTGAACGATTGACCACAATCCAGGGTAGAATTGCGGGATCGGATTTTGTAGCCAAAATTCTTGGTAGCCATTTTTGAACTTGATTTTTATTTCCTCGTTCGTTGTCAATTCTATAAGTTCTTCCAGCTGAGGTGATATTGCTGTGTTGACATTTGAAAACGGATCCAACACCCAGTCTGGTATTTCCAAGTTCAAAATGTCCTAGTATCGTTCGGTGAAGTCAATGTGGAGGTTTTCCAAATGTTGGCAGTAGACAAACAAGTCGTCACACAAGATATTGATAAATTCGGAAAATTGTGAAACTCAGGTCTGCCCATATACTTTTTGTGTAGAAGCAGTTTGGCTGCGAAAGCAGCAATGACATTTTTTGTTTTAATGAAATTTAGTTCATCGCCTTGCAGTTGGAGATTCATGTCGTTGAACAATTTGTACAGGGTTGTCATGTAAGCTATATCATTCTTTGATGTAATGAGCTTGTTGCGCAATTCTTTTTTTTTTTTTAGTTTCCAAGAACTCTATCACAAAGTCAAACAGGTTATAATATCGAGTCAGACAAATGCCTCTTTATAGCCAACGAACTTCAGTATGAAGAAACAACAAACGGTTGAAATCTTCGTCATTAGTAACACAAAGCTGATGAAATAATCGTATCATTCAAATAGCTGTTACGGATTTTATTGACTGCTTTGATGACATATTGCAGTGATTGAAATAGTCGTTCACTTAAATTTCTACCAACCATGTTGTCTATGAATGTACAGCAAGGACATCTGGAATTTTATTTTTCACGTACGCTATGAAGCCTTTATGGCACCCTGTCATAGCCGGAGTGCCATCCGTAGTAACTGATATAATATTTCTCAAGGGAATCTCTTTCTCTTCACAAAACTTTTCCAATGTAATAAATATGGTTTCGCCTTTTGTATCGGTCTCTAAATTTCTAGCAAACAATAATTCTTCTTTTCAATATTTTCTCATCTTTAATAAACCTCACGTAAGACAGCAGCAATGCTTCATTAGTTGGTAAAGTGGACTCATCGAGCTGAATTGAGAATTGACTAGTCCTCAGATGATTGCACAATGACTCTACAATGTTTTCAGCCGTTTCATCAATTCGTCTTTGCACAGAATTATTACTCAAAGGAATTTTTCTGATAATATCTACGGCCGATTTATGAAGCGCAGTAGTTACTACTTCCTTAATTGCTGGCAAAATTAACTCTTCTCCGATGTTGTGTGGTTTGCCTTTTTGAGCAATTAACAAAGAGATATTGTACGAAGTTCGAAGTCCGTCGTCATCTTGCTTAGCAGCCGCCGAAAGAGTTTTGCTACACTTGGCTGAGTATTATGCTTCTTCTCTAGAAAATATGCTACATTCTTGTCTTTCTTATCTGGATGTTTTTTACTCAAATGATCTTGCAGTCTTGAAGGCTTCATTGCTTCATTCGAATGTTTTTAGACATAGAAGGCACAAAGGCGACGATGGGTTTGTGGGATTTTCAATGAATCCGAATTTAATATATTCCGCACAGTATTGCCGTCTCTTCTTTTTTACTTCCGGCATTGTTTTCTTTTGAGAAATACGTAAGTAAAGGCTCATTTAGATGGAGAGAGTTTCTCGTCTCGAACATACGATTATCGACCGTCCACGTGAGCGATAATCGCCCCGCCTTTGAATATTGAACGTCTCCGTGTAAACAGAACTCGAAAGCAAAAATCGTATTTCAAGTTTCTGTGCCAGCCGTTTCTACCACGAGTGCAGTGTGCGAGTATGTTTTGATTATCACTGCTTTTCTAAGACAAGAATTATTGAAACAAGAACGAAAAAAATTTTGGATTAAGAAATGTTATATTTGAAAAATAAAATAAAAAAATGTATATTTCTATGCAGTTCCAAATCTGAATGATTTTTGCGTCATTTTGATAAGTCCATAGTCAATACCGCAGTAATCACTCAACTCGAATGGCAATTCTCGCACTCAAAACGGTTCGAACCGATTTGTACGATAATCGTATGAACTTGAAAAAATGTCATACGAGACCGTGTTTAGACAAGTCGAAACCTCGTAAGCAAGAATCTCCTTACTACATATTTATCTGTGTAAACAGTCGAGGAGGCGATTAAGTTGCTTGCGAATCTCGTATGACATAATCGTAGGCGAGATTTTAGTTCTTGCCAGAATGTAAACATTATGATACGATAATCTTATGGCGATTATTGCTTACGATAATCGCGTACGATTTTTCGTCACGAAGCGTGCGATAAACTCTCTCCATCTAAACGGGCCTTAAGTGTTGAACTTAATTAATATTACGTTGTTTATATAGGATTGGATAAGCAGGACGCACCGGCAGGAATAAGACAAACATGCATAAACTCGTTTATCTCATTCGACGCTCAATCGTACTCAACAAGTAAGAACAAGTATTCTATGAACCAGCCGATTGATACAGGAATGCACAAACCGGGTTATTTAACAAAAACTTGTTAAAACATGATTGCCCGCGGTCTACGAAAACTTACCTATCTAGGAATACTAATAACTATTACAATGCGAAACTGTGTCTGTTGCCTTTTTATTTGTTTGTGTGTGTCTACTTTCATTTCGAAACGGAGCGACCGATTGACATGATTTTTATTTTATTTATTCAATAAAACAGGACAGATATATGAACTACGCGGAGAGAAATATCGAACCGAGTTAGTTTGAGCAATCTCTTAATTAATATTAGTTGATGTTCACAAGTTGTAGTCGAGAGTCGAGAGCTCAGTTGGTGTCTAAGGGTATAGTCAGGATTTGAGTATGGTTTAAAGCACTCGAAATCATATTCAAGTCCCTGCCATTAGGGTCGTATTTCCAGTGCTTGTGTGTCCAGTGCAATCCTGACTTGAGCATTGAGTAGAGTTCTAGAATACGACCCTAAGAGTCTTCCTAGATGTAATTACAAATCTCCCCCTAAAGCCTCTACACAACGCCCCCATTTTTTTCTGGATCTCTTACCGCTTACCCTTTGGGCCTGCAGCGCCCACAGGGAGGCGTTATCGCCATAATAAAGCAAATAAGGCAAAAACTTACGCAAAGGTGCTTGGACATTTCGTGGAGTTCCCAACATGTAAACATCGTGAAGAGCTAACGCCATATGGACGCCGTGTACTTGATATCTGTAACATTATAAACAGTTTTTACTTAGAACAAAAATAGCCATTAGTTTTTATAATCGCGTTGAAGGTTGAAAAATAATAAAAGAAATACGTGTATAAATTAGCATTGTTTATTTACCTGGGTATTCTAGATAGAAATTCGATAGCTGGTTCGAATTGTCCAGTCAAAGTTAGCACTTGGAAGTAGACCAGAGGCTTCTCATAGGCGTGATAGTGGGTTTCACCTGAAATTGACATTAAAATTAGTAACGTAATATAATTTACTTTTTTTACATAATATATACAGAATATACAAAATGTAAATAAAATATACAAATGTATTAATATCGCTATCAACATATGTCGGTGTTATCAACCCATTTTACGTAACGCTGCAGGGTTCGGGCCACCTCTACGAAGAAGGTTTAGGCCATAGTCCGCTACGCTGACCCAATGCGGGTTGAGGACTTCACACGTTTTTTGAGGGTTGTGAACTGTCTACGACCTGCAGGTTTCGTCACGATGTTTTCCTTCACCAAAAAGCTTATGGTAAATGTCAAATTAAATTTCACACACAAACTCAAAAGGGGCGTGTCCGGATTCGAACCCACGGTCTGCTTGAGAGGCGGTAAGTCAAACCATTGGTAAGGCTACCACGGCTTGTGTGTATGTGTGTGTGATTGTGTGAATGGGTGAGTGAGTGAATGAGTAAGTGAGTGAGTGAGTGTGTTAGTGAGTGGGTGTGTGTGTGTGTACATTTAAATTGGTATTGAAATTATATGAACAAAACATACCATATTCTTCCAAAATCATTTTCTGCAAGTCGGAATATGTGAACGATTCAGATGACTCGTTGCCAGGGCGACTTTTGATAATGGACAGCTTTAGCCACAGGTAATCGTCTGCCGTACGAGCCACTTCAGAGTGTTCGTCACTGACTTCGCAGCAACCTATTATACAATACACCTGAAATCGCGATACATTCGTTTTCTAAAATGAATCTTTGGTACGCTAAGGTTGTTTCTTAAACGCAACGCGTTCTTGGAAAATGGCGCACGCACTACCCAGCAAAAAGGAGTTTTATGATATCAACTAGCTACTACAACTAAAGAAGATGACCTAAGACAACGTGTTTTGCCTTCAGAATTTATACATAATTCTCATGACATTTTATGATAACACTACATGAACTTTAAATGAAATTAATTCACATACTGTTTTTGTACTATTCAATTAATTTATTCCAAATCGCGAATCCAAGCGAATATTCTAAATCATCATCATCATCATCATCAAACTTAAAGAGCTTATAAGCCAGTCATTGTCCTCCTTATACGACACGACACCGGCCTTTTCCTTTATTTGGTCAATAAAGCATAACATTTTTGAGACTGGATCGTAGGTACTAGACGTATCAATCCCCGCAACTTAGAAATAACTCACAGCTCTTTTGTAAGGATCGGTGGAGTTGCGAACTTGAATTCTGTACTGGAAGTTAATAGCTGTCTGCAATTTGTCACTGAGTGGCTTCTCAGGGCTCTTGATGTGTTCCTCTAAAGCTGCAATGAACTCTTCGTAATCGCGTCTGAAATGTATTACTTTAGGCTGTTAATGAAACTTTGTATTTTGTGAAACATTTATACAAGACATTACAAGCTTCTGAGAGATTAAAAAAATAAAAAATAAGGATAATTTAAATTGCATTATATTCATTTATATACAATTTTATAAGTTGATACATAATAATAAAATCAACATGTCATTTTAATAGAACTTTGTTTTATTAGGGCGGAAAGTCAGTTATTTCAAACGAGTTTACACTTTACGCCCAAGCTACTGGTGAGGGTTTAACAGCATGAGATGAGTGATTAATATCTTTACGATACACAGATTATAAGGGTGTTACATCAATGCATTTTTAGTCGCCATACGGCATACAAAGTTTACATAATTTTCATGTAATAAAAATACATTTTACAAGTCTGTCTATTTTAAAATAAGAAAAAATTAAATGTTCGTTGCAGACATGGGCAACCGCTCGGGTTTTAACCCAGCGCTTTGTTTAATACGGGTTAAAACCCATTAACACCCGAAATCGAGGGCAAAATCTTTTTACAACTAAATATTTGTAAATAGTTTTTTCAAATTAATGACATTAATATCTATAGATATTAAATCAATTGATACTTCTATATCCCCATCAAAATGGAAGACCGCTAACGTTGTACCTATACACAAGAAATAAATGGGACAAACGCTTATACAGTGTGTTAGGGCACGCACTGTACAAACTTTAAGGGGGTGTTTAGTATTCAATATTATGTGAAAAACACTAATACATGTGGGGTCAAAACTCGACTCCCTAGGAATGGCAGCCATTTTGATTTGTTATACTTAGTTTACTAGACGTTTGTTCTAAAATTATCATATTATGAGAAGTAAAAGCAGTACGAACATAAAAAATATTTTTTTCGGAAAGCTAAGATTAGCGGCAATTGAATAAAATATCTGTCATGTACATAGAAAAGTGGGGGATTGCCTAAAAAAAATAATGAATGTAAATTTTTACCAAAAAAACTAAGTTTTTGTAATTTAATCCTAAAATAACCAAATTAAGGTACTGTATGAATTTTAAAGTATTTCAGCTGTTCTTAAAAACAATACCAAAATCATAATCGTATGTCTACAATTCTAAAAGTTTTTACTACTCGAACTTAGTATCTTAACAACACAAAAGATCGCTCTCGGTTACAACAATGGCGATGAGTTCAACCATTTATTACCTGGCTCACTCTGCCCCGCTTGCAAGTGTAAAAGGGACAAAAGATAAGCCCCTAAGCACAATCCTGATTGAAAAAAAGTTCTAAGGGTACTTAACGCTTCTTTTAATTCAACAATTAACAGTCAGTTGTTACTCTCTACTCAGACAACACATCTTGACCAAAAGTGCTTTCGGAGTGAATTTTATTGTTGATTCGTCATGAATAATCAGCAGTATTCAAGTGCGCATATTGCAGATATTCGTGAATACAGCAGCAGTTCGTGAATACCGAAGGAGATTCCCAAATCGGCCTACACCTAATCACCAGACATTTCGTGATATTCATAGGCGATTGGCAGAAAATGGTATTCGTCAACCAGTAGGTGAACGTGCACGTGAAATATCAGTTTATGATGAAGAAACCGTTCTTAATATGATCTACAGAGATCCAAGATTAAGCACGAGGCGAATTGCTCTCCGACTTGGTATGTCGCATTGGACAGTGTGGCGTATTTTGAAAAGTGAAGGCTTATATCCTTACCATTTTCGACGCGTGCAGAATATTAGTCATCCGGACTATGCAGCACGTTCAGTTTTTAGTGCGTGGATTAATCAAAAGGTGCGGCAACAGCCAAACTTTTTAAAGAAGATTTTATGGAGCGACGAAGCTTCGCTTACAAGAGCGGGAATAACCAATTATCGTAATTTACATATGTGGATTACCGAAAACCCTCATGCAGTGAGACCATCCTCATTCAAGCATGAGTTTTCTGTCAACGTTTGGGCTGGTATTATTAATAACCAATTAGTTGGACCGGTGGAGTTGCCGGAAAGATTAAATGGCCCAAGATTTTTGGAATTTTTAAGGACAGAGTTTGTGGAATTACTCTCAGAATTGCCAATCGCACGTCTCCGAGGAATGTGGTTGCAGCTGGATGGAGCCCCGGCTCATTTCGCCACAGCTGTGAGACAGCACTTGAATGAAAATTATCCACAGTGGATTGGAAGAGGCGGCACTGTTGCGTGGCCTCCGCGTAGTCCGGATTTAACTCCATTAGATTTTTTTTTGGGGTTGGATGAAACAAAAAGTTTATTTTAACCCACTGAATACGAGAGAGGAGCTATCGGCGCGCATTCGTGAAGCTGCTGAAGAAATTCGTGCAAATCCCGAAATTTTATATCGGGCCACGCAGCAGGTGGGAATTCGGACAACAGCTTGCCTTCTAAATAGAGGGGGACATTTTGAACACCTTTTATAATTTATGTGTTTCTTTTTTTTTTGTAAAATAAATAATCTAATATTTTTTACTGTTTTTTATTTCAAATTAACTTACTACATCTCAACACAAAACAATTTACTAGAAAGACTGTAAAATTTACTTATTTCGCTCTCGGAAACGTTATGTTGCAGAAGCTGTAACTTTTAGAATTGTGGACATAGGATTATGATTTTTGTCGTGTTTTTAAGAACAGCTGAAATACTTTAAAATTCATACATAAAAACAGTACCTTAATTTGGTTATTTTAGGATTAAATTACAAAAACTTAGTTTTTTTGGCAGTTTTTTTTGTAAAAATTTACATTCATTATTTTTATTAGGCAATCCCTCACTTTTTTATGTACATGACAGATATTTTATTCAATTGCCGCTAATCTTAGCTTTCCGAAAAAATATTTTTTTATGTTCGTACTGCTTTTACTTCTCATAATATGATAATTTTAGAACAAATGTTTAGCAAACTAAGTATAAAAAATCAAAATGGCTGCCATTCCGAGGGAGTTGAGTTTTGACCCCACATGTATTAGTGTTTTTCACATAATATTGAATACTAAACACCCCCTTAAAGTTTGTACAGTGCGTGCCCTAACACACTGTATAAAACCGCATATTAAAAACTACCGACCGATATCAATCTTGAGTTAGGTATACACTTACACCTAAAATATTTGAGAAGATTATTTGTTCTGTCATTACAAAACATCTAGAAAACGTTTTATCCAATTTTCAGCACGGGTTTCGAAAACGCAAATCGACTGTTAGTAGGCCTCTGAATTATGCTACAGACCTTATCAATTGCGTTGACAGAAGAATTCAAATTGATTCCATTTATACCAGTTTTAACAGTGCCTTTGATTGTGTAAACCATAATCTATTGCTATAGGATTTGCGTCGAGGAGCCTGTGGCATTTTAGTTGCCTTCCTCTGAAAATTTTCAAGAAGGTTTATGTCTTTTTGGAAATAAGGGCTAAGAAATATTAACTTTCTTGACTATTGTAGTGATATGCTCACCCCACTTTAAATTGAATGCGATATTGACTCCAAGATCGTTTCGAATTTTGACTGCGGCTAAGATATTTCCATGCAAGTTGTATGTGACTTTGGGGTTATTGTTACCAAGATGCAAAATGCTAAATTTTGATGCATTCAATTCCAATCTTTGGTCCAGTCTTCTATACGATTTAGATCTTTTTGAAGTTGTCCACAGTTTATAAGTGGATTTGCAAAAAACTTTCCATCATCAGCAAAAAAGGCACAATTGGAATCTATGAGCTCAACTAGATCTGTTACATATATTCCAAATAGATGGCGAGCGAGTACTGATCCCTGCGGTACCCCGCTCAGTACCCGCTTTAGTTGCGACAGCGAGTTACCGACACGTACCTGGAATGTTCTGTTTTTAAGATAATTGTCTATCCATTTAAGTAGTGTCCCACATACACCGAAGTGATCTAGCTTCATTAAGAGGCGCTGATGCGGAACTTTATCAAAAGCGCGTTCAAAGTCCAGGTACACTACATCCACCGGGTTCTTATTATCAAGTTCTTTGCTCCATGCATTCACACATATTAATAAATTTGTAACAGTTGATCTTTTTCGTACAAATCCATGTTGTTTGGTTGATATTATACATTCCCGATTCAAAAACTAATTTAGTCGATCACAAATAATTCTTTCCATAATTTTGACCACAATACTGGTGAGACTTATAGGACGAAAATTTCCAGTCTGAGTCTTGTCTCCTTTTTTATAAATAACTATAGCGTGATTCCAATCTTGAGGCAAATATCCCGTTTTGAAACATTTATTCATTAGTTCTGTCAAAGTGGGAGCTAAGACCTTTACACAGTGTTTGAGAATGCTACTTGGTAGTTTGTCAGGTCCAGGAGAGGATAGTGTGTTCAATTTTAACATAGTTTCTTGTACATCTTTTACCGTGAATGTAATGTCATTTAAACTATTCTCTACTCGGGCAACTGATGCTATTGTGGTGTGTTGGTCTATGACGGGTTCTTCTGAGTAAACTTTTAAAAATTCCTCTGCAAATATCTCCGCTATATCACTGGGATTCATTACTATGTCTCCATTATAACTGCTAATTGCTGGTGGGATGCTTACTTTGGTAGATGTGCATCGGCGTACGTGAGAGGCTTTGTCACCATGTTCCAGTATTTTTGATTCGTACACGCTTCTTTGTTTCCTAGTTAGAGCAACGCACCTGTTGCTAATCCACGGAATTTCATGTAATCATCGCTTGAGCCAGAAGATCTGTATTTATCCCATAGCAGTTTCTTATGTACAACTAGATTGAGAACACATTCATTGATCCAAAGCTTATTTTTAGTTTTATTTTTAACTATCTTTTCTGGGGCATGCTTATCTGTGGTGGTGTTGACTGCTTTCAAGATTTCTGACCACAACTGTTCTGTGTCACCTGTAATATTTACAGTTTAAAGGTTCTTGGCTAAGTCTGTGTTATAGTGGTCAAAGTTAATAGATTCATAGTATCGTTTAAACTTGGTTGAGTTATTTAATGTTTGTACCTGATATTGGAAACTGAACTCTAGTACACAGTGGTCGCTTTTACATATGGGTGGTTTATGAACTATTTCCTTAATCAGAGTCTCCTCATTAACCATTTCCAGGTCCAAAAGTGAGGGAGCCTGATTCTGCTGGAACCTTGTAGGACTATTAACAAGTTGGAAGAGATTACCGCTAACAGACATGTCTTTAAAAAGTCCTGCTTGCCCTATTTGGTGGTGATCTATGAGAATTGGCCATTTAATAGTGGGATAATTAAAATCACCAGCAATGATTATAGTATTGCTTTCCGAGGCTGCCAAAAGGTTTGTCCACAGTTTGGTGTCACATGCTCTCCATGTCTCTTCGTTTATAACATGAGGTCGATACACCCTACCCTACTACCAGTAGAAAGTGATAGGTGTTAATCTGAACATCTAGGTAAAGAGCTTCTTTCACATCTTCACACATGTATTTCTGATTATGTCTAACAAATATAGGTATCCCATTTAAGTTGTCTCTAACATACATTGCCACACCTCCACCTCTGGTTTTGCTTTGAAAATGATTTTTCATAAGTTTACGGTCTAGTCTGAACAAAGTGTAGCCCGGTATACTATATGTACTGTTGAGATCTTTACTGTTTAACCATGTTTCCATGAGAATAACGAAAGTTGGTTTTTTGAGTTTACAGAGAGTAGTAACAGATCAAATTTAGGCGGTAAAGAAAACAAATTAGTGTACATATATGTAAGGTCAGTGTACGGATTTCTATTATAGTTGATTAGTTTTTTTGGTTTACAATTATAGGTACACCGTTCACATATCTAATTGTGAGGTTAGTTTCCCCCTTCTCTACTCTAGTTTTAAGAGTCTCTAAGTTGTTGACTAGTTTTAAGAGTCTCTAAGTTGTTCACGCTGCTTAGGTGTTTTATCATCATAAATTCTTACCTCCATTTTGGCCTTACTTTTGTTCTTAAGTATCCAGACCGCATCTTGGCGGGAAGAAAGTACCACCTTTATAGGTCTGGTTTTGCCATTTTCACGACGTCCCAAGCGTTGCACAGTCATCACTTTATGCGAGCAGTCGCCTCCACTGTTCATATCCAATAAAAGCTTCTTTACAGTTGATTCATCGTGTGTCTTTCGGTCGCTGCCATTTTCAGAGATACATTTTTTAATACCCACCAAAATCACATTGCTGGCTCTGCGCTCACGTTCCAGGATTTCCTCCATTATAGCATTGGTGTCAGATGGGGATGTGTTAACTACTGATACCTCCGGCGAGGCTATATTGGTGGTTTTTAATAGCCGCTTTTTTGCTTCATCGAGTCCGCACAGTCCACCGTAGGATTTGATGAGCTTAGGCACTTGGAATAGGGCCACTCGAAATGCGGGACACAAGTACAGGAGTGTGCGTTTCCCTTTTAGCTCCATGACACGCACCTCACTACTCTTCGAGTTACTGCATTGCACACAGACATTCCTTTTGTAACCATCACACTGCACTGGTTTCATCGTTGTATTCATTCTCGCATTGAAAGCACTTAATATTTTGCTCGAAATACGATACTGGCACGAAAAAAGTTACGTTACGATTTTTCTCACTCAATTTACACTTCACTAACACTTTAACAACACTTACACGTTAACACTTTAACATTATCCAAAATTTTGTGCACAATTTAATGTTCATATAAACACAAAAAACACGTGATTTTGCTTAATTACTATTTTTAATTGCGATTTTTTTTAAATAGACGCAAATTCCAACACTGCTTCTCTTTCTGAGGGTAGACACAGAAAAAGATATTTAAGTATATTATTAATTTACTACTATTATTTTGGAAATCTGTTTTCGACTATTTTTATTATTCTTCTTTTTTCATTTGTGTATGTGCAATATGTGTATTAAATACATAGCAATAAGCTATATATAATAATATATATCTGGTCTTTTTATTTTTTGTATTGTTTTGTATTTGTTCCAGTGTGCAATAAAGAATATTTATATTGTATTTTTGGGAAAAATACTAAAACAAAGATTATATGAAAATTTAAAATGTTTGCAAAAACAAATATATGCAATTTAGATTGAAAAAAATAGTTTCATTTCCAATGTGTAGCAATCGCGAAAATCTAAAAACTCGAATTATTTGAAACAGTTACAGTAGTAACTAAAAAAAAAGGTTGATAACTCACCCAGCTTTTCTCAAACAGTGTAAAGCTGCATTAGGATCTCCACTTCTCAAGCAATAGTACACCATAGGCCACAGGGGGCGCTCATCAATTACACCATCAGTCAAGCCCTGAACACTCTGTTGTAGTCTCAAACCAACAAATCCTCTGACAAGGGGATAAGTGCCAGGCTCTCCGCCTCGCATGGCTGCAGCAGGGTTTGCCCGGACTACATCTGTCATGTACTGTTTATACCTATTATAAAGATGTTTAAAGAAATGGAATCTAAACAAGAGTTTGTTTTCTTTGTGTAACATTTTCAAATCTTTAAAGCCGACTAATTTTCTCAAGGTAAAATCTATCTACTGTCTACTGTCATGATAATATTAATGCTGTGAAGTAAATAAAACATATAATGCAATGATTTTTGTAGGGTAATAACACCTCAAGACATGTGCAGGTTTAGTTATCATTAATACAAAGAATTAACTATTCAAAATACAGTGTGTCCCTGGTAAAAGTGCACATACTGAACAGAGTGAGAGTAGACCACAAATGGTCGACAAAAAAAATTAAAAAAAAATCTAAAAAATAAATTGAATATTTTATGTGGGTTTATAATTTTTTGGCTCGATCGGACGACTTAATTTACATAAAACGTTTTAACTTTTTTTTTACTAGCTTTATTGCAACAAAGTAAAAACTATTAGCATTATTATTAGTAGTATATCAAAAATACATCATAACTACGTAGACTTTAAAACATAAAAATATAAAAAAAAAATAATTTAACCAAAATTTATTTTAAAAAATCGTAAAATTTTCTCTATAAGTCAATTTTCGCAAAAAAAATCCCTATTTATTGCATTATTTTCACAATTCTTCTAATTCTACATGATATTATCTTTCAACTAAAAAAAAAATCTTGAATTTATCTTAATTAAAACGAAAATTATAGGCGTTTAAAGTACACACCTAATCTGAGTCAGCCGGCCGCCGTCCATATCTAATCTACATAGCTCTACTTCTCTCATTACAAAAGAAGCGCATCAACTTAGATGAAGCTGGTAAGCTTTAAGTTAAATAAAAAATAATATTATGCCAAAAAATATTTATTTGTTTATTAAATGTTGTGCATAAGATTTTCAAAATGGTTTCCATTTTGCTGTAGGCACATTAGCGTCCGCATTACTATTTGTTTGGTCGCGGATTGAACCATATCTTCGTTCTCTTTAATTTCTTGAGCGAAATGGTTGATTCGGTCGATAAGTTCCGCTTGAGTATTTATGGTGAACAGTTTCAAGTATCTGGGCCACTGGGTCACTGAAAATGGAACTGATGACGTTGATCTGGAGAGGGAACGCAGGGCACTGTCGGTAAGGTGTAATATTTTTTGCAGGTTTGTACAATGCTCACAAGAGGTAAAAGTCACCCTCTTCAAAACTTACTGCCAGACCTTATACACGTGCAACCTGTGGAGCAATTTTACTAAAAAAGCCTACAGTGCCTTGCGTATCCAGTTCAACAATGCCCTCAGGGGACTGCTGGGGCTGCCCCGATATTGTAGCGCGTCGGGGATGTTTGCCGCAACTAGAATTGATAGCTTTGAAGCTGTCATTCGAAAGCGAGCAGCATCCCTGATGGTCAGAGTGCGGGGCAGCACCAACAGTCTTCTGATGGTGAATGCGGAGAGGATGGACAGTCCAATTTTAAAACATTGGATGTCCATTCTAATCCAAGAGAATGAAAATTTTAAGTTTTACTAACATAGTGTCTAAGTATTTACTAACAATATATGGACTTGTAATTATTGTAAGTCTGATAATAAATTATTTCATTCATTCATTCATTACGGGTTCACTGTATACCGCTTGCTTCATGGCTCCCCAAAAAAAGTAGTCGAGTGGTGTTAAGTCTGGTGACCGTGGGGGCCATGCCACTGGCCCTCCGCGGCCAATCCACTTGTTGGGATATCGCTCATTTAAAAAATTTCGCACATTTAACGAATAATGAGCGGGGCACCCGTCCATCTGCAGATACATACGTTGTAATGCAAGAGTAGGCACATCTTCTAGTAGGTCTGGCAAATCGTCTCTCAACAGGCTTAAAAATGTCTCCCCTCTTAACGTTGCAGGTAAAATGACTGGTCCAATTAAATAACGACCAATAAGTCCTGCCCAAACATTCACAGAAAACTGCACTTGGAATGTAGACTCTCTTTTCAGGTGTGGATTCGAAATACTCATCTGTGTAGATTTCTCGCGTTAGTTATCCCGTTGCGAGTAAAAGTAGATTCATCCATCCATAAAATACGTTGCGAAAACTGAGGATCCATTCTGGACTGTCGTTGAATCCACGTAGAAAAAACACATCTCGAAATGAATTCAGCATTGCCATGCAAATGTTGTACTCGTTGGTAATGATAAGGGTGTAACCCCTCCTTCTTCAGAATGCGCCAAACTGAAGTTTTTGAAATTCCGTGGTGTGCAGCCACGCTTGGCTGCACACCACGGCATAAGACGCTTCTTATGCTCGTTGTGGGATTTGAAAATAAGTTACTGAGGACAGCTTCCTCAATAGAAATGTCAACGATCACTTGCCGGGCTCTTTCGCGGCGTGGCCCACCGATTCCGTGGATAGATAGTAATCGGTGAACCTCTTGAAAGTTACGGGCTGAAGGTTGCGGTTGTCGTTCAGGATATTGCTCCCTGTAGGCCAAGCAAGCAGCCCTTGCTGACCCATGATGCCAACCGTAGAAATAATGCATATCAGCGATATGATTTGCGGGGAAATCCGATAAGCGCGGCATCACGAAAACAAAACACAGTGTACACAGCGAATGTTTCGGAGCAACTGGTTTTTATTTGTTGTATGTAAATAAGGTCTAACGTTTTCTCCCTGCCCCTTCACCCTTGGCCTCAGCCCGCGACGACGCGACGTGGAGCAGTGTTCGTAAACAAAAGATTTAAAAAAAAGGGTCTCTACCTGAGGATGGCACGGACAGCGGCGGGTGATACAATAGAGCACGTGTACAGTTTAAAGGCCTATAACTTTTGTTTTAATTGGGATAGATCCATGATGTTTTTTTTTTATTTGAAAGCTAATATCATGTAAAATTAGAAGAATTGTGAAAATAATGCAATAAATAGGGATTTTTTTTGCGAAAATTGACTTATAGAGAAAATTTTACGATTTTTTAAAATAAATTTTGGATAAATTATTTTTTTTTTATATTTTTTTGTTTTAAAGTCTATATAGTTATAATGTATTTTTGATGTACTACTAATAACAATGCTAACAGTTTTTATTTTGTTGCAATAAAGCTAGTAAAAAAAAAGTTATAATGTTTTATGCAAATTAAGTCGTCCGACCGAGCCAAAAAAATATAAACCCACTTAAAATATTCAATTTATTTTCTAGATTTTTTTTTTATTTTTTTTCGTCGACCAATTGTGGTCTACTCTCACTCTGTTCAGTATGTGCACTTTTACCAGGGACACACTGTATAAAAATTAACCATTTTATTATACCTCTTTTCCAAATATTTCTTGCCCTGGGCTATAAGACATTGTTGTATTGTTGGATTGCCTCTAGCTTTGAGAGGGTCTTCATCCCTTACCAGAGCTGGAATGTTGGCCATTGTCTTAATAATCTCCCACATCTCTTTCACTTTCTATAAATGAAAACACAATAAGCATATACTCAGTTGCATAATATGAAATACAAAATTTTAAAAAAGAGGTCTCTAATTCTTTGTTATGAAAATAAACATAATAAACAAGTTATATTATATGTATGATCAACTCTTAAGATACTTTGTAGATCTAATAGTAGTTTCTTTAAGAAAAAATAACTCACAGAATCATTAAACTCCTCAGCAACCTGAGCAAATTTCTGATGTAATGCTGTTCTAGATTTGGAACCTTGGAAAACTAGTTTATTATAATGATGAACTTGTCTTGCATATGCTGTTTCAATGTCATCAAGCATAGAATGACCAAACTTCTTTGGTGTATCGGCAATACTGGGAGGTTCTGGTGTCCTTTTCAGGTCTAGCCAGTTCTGAGATGGTCCAATCATGGCATTCATTAATTTGATTTTCTCTCTATTCCATTCAGAAATCATATGTTCCCATTTCTGATCTTCTGTTGTTTGTAAGGACTGTGAAAAATAATTAGTAACCAGTACATACAAATTGTATAAATGTGTTAAAATGCTTTGCTACTTTAATCAACAATAGAAGATACTTACATTCTTATTTACTTCATCAATAAGTGATAATATAGCATTTTCTCTCTCATTTCTTAGGAAACTTTCAATGTCAGAGTCAGCTATGGGTTGCAATGGCTCAAATGTACGCTTGGAGCTGAGTGTCTCTAACTTCTGAGATATTTGCTGTAGATCTATGCCTTTAGAACCAAACAGTAAGTGCCTGAAAAAAAAAACATGTAATTTTTTTCCCTAATCACACATTTAATTTGTAAGTCGACAGATTAAGGATTAAAGCATTATTCGTAGGTAAACAGTCATGTACATACGCTTGAATGTCGTTGGCGCCAGATTGTATAACTCTCGAATACAACTCTTGGGAAGCTTCTAATACTTGTCCCAGCGATCGCTCAACCCTTGGCAGTTCTTCATTGCCTTCAATTTCGGTTGTGAGTTGCTCTGCTTGTTGTAATAATTTGCTGAAATCCTCGTCTGCCATGATCTTTATAGGTTATATTACTCTTGTATATTGATGATTTACCACTTAAAAAGCTGTATTCTAATGAAAACACTTTATTATCACTTCAAATTATGTCGTTTTTACAGACCATTGTAAAAATAACAAGTAGAAGAAACCACAGGAAGAGACCCACAAAAATCGGACCGGTACAATCAAGCGACTCTGACCTGACGTTTAAGGGGTGTCGTTCAGAAATAAGATCAAAGAAATAATAGCAACAACGGTTATTTATCGACACGGCAAAAACTATTTATTTTAAATTTCTCATCAAGGGTATTAATTTGGATGCATTACTTTAAGAATAGGTGGTAGGAAAAGCCAGTGTGTGAATATGAAGGAAATGTGATGTAAAATCAGCCTGCAGTAAATGCATATTTTGCGTTTTAGTTACTTTGTGCTTTGAGATACGAGTTTAAGAAAGTACGGCGACGTTAGCCTCCTATAACTGCCGTATAGCTTCATCAAGATGAGTTCATTTAATAACTGACATTGCCATATCGCTCCAAAATTAATTCGGAATAAAATTATTTTGTCATTGAGGCTGCACGATGGCTAGACCTCTGCCTTTCCGCAAGGAAAAACCAAATCAATCAAATCAATCAAGACGTAACGTCAAATAAACGGCGGGAGCCAGAAATGTTGTTTTAATTTCGTAATTTTCACAGCTTTTCTCTCTAAATAAAAAAAAAAGATTTTATTGAATGATGTGGAAAATTTTGTCACTATTGTTAATTTTACCATATTGTATTGTTATTGCATATGTTTTTGATAAAAATGGATATATTGTGTACTGCCCTTGCATGGGTAAGCTTTAAATATTTCTCCGTGCATTTGAGTATTTAGTTTTTGTACCCTTTTAAATTAGTTAACTTAGTATAACTTGGTACTTAGCGTACGGACAAATAAATACCTATTGTTTGATCTTTAACATAACCTCTTAAGGTTTTCTACTCCATTTGTACAACAAAGGGAGACATTGAGATTTAAATTCTAGGAGCCTAACAATGCAGAAAATATTTCCAATGTGTTTTTGTTTCAGGCAGATTTGGAAATCAAGCAGATCACTTCTTAGGTGCTCTTGCTTTCAGCAAAGGACTAAACAGGACCCTTGTTCTGCCGCCATGGGTGGAATACAGATATGGCGAGCCTAGATCAATACAGGTGCCGTTTAATACATACTTTAAAGTTGAAAGTTTAGCTGAATATCACAACGTTATCACAATGCATGAGTTTATGTCTGACATTGCTCCATTTTTGTGGCCTGAGGATAAAAGAGTATCATTCTGTTACATGGAAAGAAGTGGTGAACAAAAAGGCAGTTGCAATGCCAAATCTGGAAATCCTTTTGGTCCATTTTGGGATACTTTTGGCATTAATTTTGTTGGTTCTGAATTTTATGGGCCACTGAATTATGATGCACATAGTACTACAATGATGACCAGGTGGACCCAAAAGTACCCTCCTGGAGAATGGCCGGTATTAGCATTTACAGGTAAAAGTATTATAATTTTATAGCATGGAACATGATTTAGATTACGAAACAACACTAATAGAGATATTAAAATACATTAAAATATTTGCAGGGGCACCAGCTAGTTTCCCAGTCCAGAATGAAAACAAAGTTTTACAAAAATATTTGAAATGGTCTGAAAAATATGATAATGAATCAAATGCATTTATTAAGAAGAATATGAATGGTGGTGGCTTCATTGGTATCCACCTCAGAAATGGGCAGGATTGGGTGAAAGCCTGTCAACATGTCAAGGACAGTCCCACGTTATTTGCAGCCCCACAATGTGTTGGCTACAAAAATGAAAGGGGACCTTTAACGCCATCTATGTGTTTTCCTCAGAAATCTGAAATAATCAAGTATGTGTTTGTACTTTGGCGACTGCAACACTTTATTTTGCTATTTTTTTATTATACTCTAATTACGTTTTCTTTCAGGCAAATTAAGAGAGCCATCAAGAAGGTCAATGGCATCAAGTTTATTTTTGTAGCGTCAGATTCCAGCCATATGTTGGAGGAGCTGAATGAGGCCTTGCAGCGCACTGATGTTGTAGCTGTAAGATTACAGCCATCGGACCCACATCTAGATTTAGCAATATTAGGAAAATCCAATTATTTTATTGCTAATTGTGTATCATCATATTCAGCATTTGTAAAGAGAGAAAGAGATTCTAGAGGCTTGCCCTCTGAGTTCTGGTCTTTCCCTCATCGTAAAAAAGGAAAACATGAAGAACTATAAATGTAAAAGTGAGGCTATTACTGCGAATTAATGTGTCAGATGTAATGCAGTACCTATATAAGAGTGAAAAACTGTTTTAAATTAATTTTATCACTGTAACATTATACTTTTATATGTTAATTAAATCACGTTCAAGCTAAACAGTTCATAATTTTAAGGTAATCCAGAAAAGAAATTGAGTTATTCTTTATACTACTCGATGGCAAATTGTTACTAATGGTACATTACTTTTGTTATGTATTTGATTAATAAAGCCAATGGACACAAAATATGAAATCTTAAAAAATTTCATATTATCATATGAAAAATATGCCTTATATCTGGACATTCTACAGGTGATCTATGTTGACCAAGTACACCTTCGAACCTTGCGTTCGTTCGAACCACAAACTAATAAGAGATACTACGTATGTTCGAACCCTCGCGATCGAATTTCAATCAATCATCATAGTCGCTCTGTAGCGTACTGTCCATTACATGGTAAATTTGTAAATAGGTCTACTGGGTCTCTAAATGAACCGGTATAAAACGAAAAATTATGGAATTATCGTGAGTGAATTGTAACCCGTTAAAGGATCGAACATTTGCATGGGATCATGCATGGGTCATGATCGACTCAGGTCATAATTAATGATCGATCGACACAGGTCTAATTTCCGATCGATCTATGAAAAGTCACTTTGACAGTGAAACTTTATTTACTTTTTGAATGACATCTCAGAGCTATAGTAATAATTAATTAAATAGATCACAGTACAGTATTCCACTGTCCTGTGATCTATTTAAGTACAACATTCACACTAAACTTACATTCCTCTCAAATCTATTAAACGCAAATACCCACAGAACACTATACTCACAAGGAGCAAATACACAAAAATGCTGGCCTTGTTTTCGCATATCTTAGCTCATAGTTCGATTATTATCTCCTGAATGATCGACAATATTGAAGCAATTAAATAAATTGTAGCAAACCTACCACAATTTGTACCATTGACGAGAAGAATATATACCACAAATTAGAAAAATATTTTGTGACGGAAAATCACTGCTACAATAATTACCTACTTTTCTAGCTTAACTTAGTTTTCTGGCTTTAATACTCACCAGTGTCAATTTTATTTCGATTTAAAATAAGATCTTACGTGATAGGTATATGGTGTCAACAAGTGCATTTTATATAAAAAAAATAATTTTGTTGTTTCAATATCTGTCACCATTATTCTGAAAACTTTTGTGTATTATAAAGTAAAAGCAAGTGAATGAAAGAAGGAATGAACTGTTATAATAAGCGAAGTCCATTTCGTCACTGGAAAGGCGAAATTACTAACTTCCAAAGGGCCTAAATGGCGCTGTAGTACTTTCACCTTTGCAGCGACGATTTCATTTTGTGTATAAGATCATTTGTGTTAACACATACTCCTTTAATGTTGTACCTCATCTCTAGATCTGTCAAACATGACATTTACTTATCTCTGTAAAGGTGGATTCACATTGCACAAATTCTGGCAATAAAATGCCGCAATTTATCGCGTTGCGCGACATGACTTTGAGTTGACCAATCAGGTGCTACGACCTTAGCTCCTAATTGGTCAACTCAAGGTCATAACGTGGAACGCGATAAATTGCAAAATATTGCCAAAATCGTTCATTGTGAATCCACATTTAGTACCTATGTCTGTGTGTGCGTGTGCGCGCGCTGCGCTATAGTATTTGTTTGGTACTATTCGTTTAATGTTGTTTCAAGTTCCTCAGGCAATTGACGAATTTCGTCTCTTGATCGTCTTTCACTTGTTTGAATTGGACTTAATTCTTGACGTGCGATTTAAGTATGTACTATGTGTTTTTTAACAAAACATTTTGTTAAAAATATCTCGCCTATCTACTGCTTTGAAAAGGTATTACACCACACTGGTTTACTGGCAAAGTATTCCGCATACTGACTTTACGTCTACGATATAATTGTGACATAAATAGGTATGTAGTACCTACAATAAAACTAATGTAAGAAATGACGTATTGATGAAAGCAAAAACAAAATATTGTTGAAGTCATACAGGGTGTAACTAAAAGGTTCGATAATATATAAGTTATTGATAGGGCTCGACTTTAGAATAGAGGTACACCTAGTCAGAAGAAAGCTTCGCATTGATTTTCAGTTTTTGGACACGCACAAGATTTTGAGAAAGTATTTTTTGAACATTGTTGAAAGCTAACTCCTCGCCACTGAAAGCCTATCGCCTCTCAAGCAGAGGCCGTGAGTTTGAAACCAGACTCGCACTTTTGAGTTTTTTGAATTTTATGTGCGTAATTTAATTTGAAATTTACCCTGAGCTTTTCGGCGAAGGAAAACGTTGTGATGCAACCTGTATGTCGAAGATTCACAATTCTCGGAAAGTGTATGAAGTCCCCAACCCGCATAGGCCCATCGTGGCGGACTATGGCCTAAAACCCCGCCTGAGAGGCGAACCGTGTCCAGCAGTGGGACGCATAAATGGGATAATGTTGATTGATTGATTGATTGATAAGGACTGAACTTTAGGATTTGTCAATTTTTTTTTATAATATCAAGTGACAGACGAATAAGACGTGCGCCTGATGGTTAAGTTACACGCCTGTCCATAATCGTGCACGTGCAAAACACTTTTAAATTGACTGTTTTTTTTACTTGTCTGCCGATTTAAATGAAACAAACACAAAATGTTAATCCAAGCTTATCTTACATCACCGAACACCACATCCAAATTGGTTGAGCCGTTGTCGGCTCTACAACACGGGTGCTACAACATGGGCGCAGCGCATGCGGCACACACGGGCGCGGCGTGTGCGGCGCACAGGGGCTGTATGGCGCACTGGCGCCACCAATGAACCTGTGTCGCTCGCAGTGCATCCGGCCATTGCTTCCCAACGTCGTTCAGAATTGCACCATTTGCACCCTCTTTTTTCTTTCATTCCCGTATTTTAAATACATACAAGAACTTTGTGATTTATTTTTTTATTAAGGCAGTATGTGCTTTGCCCAACACCTGAACTTGCTACGCCAGCTTTCGGAAAAACAGAAATGGTTTAACTCTATATACCGTTCAATTGACATCCCGCCTCATAATTACAATTTATGTGTCCCGTTGCCTAATAAAAGGCTTTAAACAAAACTTAATTTTCAATGTATATCTCCTCCCCTGAATCTTATCTCATCAAATATAATGTTCCATTCTATCCAACTTCCCAGGCCCTTTTACTGTCTTCGGTGATTTTAACTGTCACCACACTCAAAGAAGTTTATGTACTTATCTTCTCGAGTTCTTAGGGTTTCGCGACTATTACACATAGGAAATGAAACTATTTTTCAGGAGTTAAATCGCGTATACTTGTTTTTTCAAACAAACCGACGTTTCGGGCCCTTTGCAGGTTCCATTGTCAGTCAGTCAACCGTGTCCATGGGACCTTCGTTCGTTTGAAAAAAAAAAACAAATATACGCGATTTAAATCCGGAAAAATAGTTTCATTTCCTATACACGTCTTCTTTCATTTTTAAATAATCTGAACTCAAACGTTGGGTCTCCCATCTATTATAAATAAGTATGAGCACTAACCGTATGAACATCATTTGGATTGTTATTCCTTTTTAGCAACTAAACTAATCCAATTAAAAACTATTTTCATTGTTTCGTGACGTTGTTATTTTCTCCTTTTGTTCAGATCCTCAATAAGTTAAGGGTCCGAAACGTATTGGTTTGTTTGAATAAACAAATATACGCGATTTAGATAGGAAAAAATAGTTTCCTTCCAATAGTTGAAAATAACTTCGATATAGCGACGACCTAAGCAAGAGCTTTTTCGCAACCCCGAACTGGCAAACATCAATCGCAAAGTAAGCCAAGTAGCCAATAAGTAAAGTAACAGAGTTACCTACAACTGCGAATGTCGTAAATATCAGTCATCAATACAAGTTAAACTCTTTTCGTGAGGAGCCAAAAATATAAGAAGACGCAATAACAGGTATTCGTAGAACACTGATCAGTTCGCGAAGTGAAACAATGAGGAAGTGGTAGTAAGCGCAGCGCATCGGCCGCGGCGGCGAGATACGTGTAGCATAGTGGCTCATCCGCGTCTCACAACGTGAGTTAGCACATGCGAATGCACGTGTGCCGCGTGACCTACTGTCGATAGTATAATAAGGATAACGTTGTTCGCTCTCGTTGTAAAAACACCTTTCATTTATATAACATTTCAGCTATTGTTATATATAGGTACGTAATTATATTTTTACCTATGCGAACAAAAACAATAAAAATTGTAGACTATAGTAGCCAGAAATATCGGGTAAGATTATTCATTATAAGCCTTTATTAACACCAATGCTCCGTTGATTACACAGCCTATTTAACGTAGAATAACTCGCCACCATTAAAATTTGTCCAGACGGGGCCTGGCAGATGCAACTAATTACGAGGTAACGTTAGCCTTGCTTTTATTTTGTTCAATTTGAATCATTGGATAAGCATAGGTGCTTACTTACTAGACATAGGAGTCTTTATGGCTATTTTCTAAAGCTCCTATGGTTTTTATGGAGATACAACGTTAAATGTAATGACAATGAACAAATGTTTACATGTAATAAACTACACATTTCTACCGTACAAGGTACGGTAGAAATATGTAGTTTAGAGTTTTATTAGGTACGGTTGGACAATTTCTTACACGAGTAACCACACTTAAAAAAACGACTTACCACACGAAAAAGACGCTATTTTCATTTTTATTATATGGCCATACAGCATTTACTGACCGGCTCAAGTAAATTGTGCATTGGAAAGTGTGGTGACTCCCTTATCTGTAATTATTTCTCTTGTTATTCCGTAATGTGGCTGAAATTATCAACAAGAGCTGTAGCTACTCAGCTTCTTACTTTGTTAAAGGATATAGGTACTTCTACAAATTCCGATACTTAAGTCACACTGTAAAGCAAATATGTATTTACATCCATTACTACGGGGTAGAGGAAGAACCCATACCTAATAATGTCCAAACTTATACGTTCGAAGCTACTAGATAATTATTTAGGTACATTTTTGTAGTAGTACAGCTCCTTGTGAAAGAGTTCGTCCAGGGAAATATGTAGGGTATGTATTATAGCGTTCCGGTTTTGAAGGCTAGAAGAATTGTGAACTTATGCCTATATCTCAGAGTGATAGGCGCAGT
>NW_020653337.1:12470949-12473119 GCF_003589595.1 Hyposmocoma kahamanoa
GTAGGTGGGGGGTGCTCGACCAAATGTCATAGAGGGCGGCGGGGGTCAACTGCCGGTGACAAATTTTTTTCAAGATGGCCGACTCAAGATGGCGGCCCGAAAAAAAGGTGGTCCAATCCGGCCGAAATTTGGCATGCGGACGCGTATGGGGGCTTAGGTTACAAATCTGGGGTTAGAATTTTGATTCCGCCATTTTCCAAGATGGCCGCCATACATGTGAAACTTTCGCCCTTTGGAGTCATTTTTCGCCCAGAAGAAGGGTGGACAGGTACAAGTGATGTAGGAGAGTAATGGTTATATCGGTCATATGAACGTCAAAAACTATTCAACTCTTTGAAATGTGCTCCGCATCAGGTACTACCCTAGCCGTCCGGCCAAAGTATACGTCCAGGCTCAAAGTGCCCAAACAAATGTTCATACACACCCTGGGCAATTTTTAAGGAAAGTGAAAAAAGTTCAAAATTCGAAAAACAAAATGGCCGCCATACAAATTTTGAAAGCCTCTATCTCGGAAACTATTGGAGATGCGTGTTCAAACTAATATCGTAGATGGTGACAGGGTCTAACTGGCTATCGAAATTATTTTTTCAAAATGGCCGATTCAAGATGGCGGCCCGACAAAAAGGTGCTCCGATCCGGCTGAAATTTTAAACACTTCCATGTCTGGTAGTTCCTAAAAATAATATGTGGTCAAAATTTTGATTCCACCATTTTCCAATATGGCCGCCATACATTTTCTACCGTCTAATGTGTTTCGAGGCCTACATCTCGGCGAGTATTGAAGATAGGTGAAGCGCGTTCAAACAAATATGATAGAAGATGGTAAGAGCCAATTGGTGGTAACAAAATATTTCAAAATGGCGGATTCAAAATGGCGGTTCGACAAAAAGGTGCTCAGATTTGGCTCAAATTCGACATCTGGCCATGTAAAGAAGTCCACAATACGAATTTGTGGTCAAAATTTTATTTACGCCAGTTTCCAAGATGGCCGCCATACATTTTTTATAGGACAATGTGTTTGGAGGCCCACATCTCGGCGAGTATTGGAGACAGGTGGAGTGCGCTCTAACAAATGTGATAGAAGGTGGTAAGAGCCAATTGCTGGTAATAAAAAAAATTGAAAATGGCGAATTCAAAATGGCGGTTCGACAAAAATGTGCTCCGATCCGGCTCATATTCGATATCTGGGCATGTATAGAAGCCCACAATACAAATCTGTGTTCAAAATTTTTATTCAGCAATTTTCCAAGATGGCCGAAACACATTAAAACTGTCTATCTTTTGGCGTAATTTTTTAACCAGACAAAGGGCGAGTACATACATACATATAATTCACGCCTTTTTCCCGTCGGGGTAGGCGGAGACAATAGTCTTCCACTTGCTACGGTCCTGACATACATCCTTCGCCTCATCAACAAAGGGCGAGTAGGTAAAAATTATGCAGAGAAGTAATGGACGGATGGATTAGGTGAACATAAAAGGTACCGACACTTTCAAAATGTGTTCCGCATCAGGTCAGACCCCTTAGAATAATAATGCATAGAATGATAGTTTCATATCAAACGAACTGTCACAAGTGAGGCAAAAACCAAATTCATGTAGGCGTAAGCAACTTGTAACTACGCTCGTCGGCACGCACACAAATATACAAATAATGATGCCATGGAATAACATTTCCCTCAAAAGTGGGGAAATTGTATCTTGCTTAACTCATCATTAAGTTGAAGGTGCCTACAGATTTGCCCGACATTGTCGATCAGGTGCCTACAGATGTGCTCGATTTTGTCGATCGTTACTGTCGATCGACAATGTCGATCAGGTGCCTACAGATATGGTCGGTTTTGTCGATGAAAAACGAATATAGCACTTATTTGTAAATCCAAGATGGCGAGCACGATTTTTCAAAAAAATGCTATATGGGTATCATTTTCGAGGTATTTGGGGATGCTCATTACGAATATGCCACTCATTTCTAAATCCAAGATGGCGGACACGAGTTTTTAAATAAATGCAATATGGGTATCATTTTCGAGGTATTTGGGGATGCTCATTACGAATATGGCACTCATTTCTAAATCCAAGATGGCGGACACGATTTTTCAAAAAAATGCTATATGGGTATCATTTTCGAGGTATTTGGGGATGCTCATTACGAATATGGCACTCATTT
>NW_020653337.1:12473129-12492815 GCF_003589595.1 Hyposmocoma kahamanoa
CATTACGAATATGGCACTCATTTCTAAATCCAAGATGGCGGACACGAGTTTTCAAATAAATGCAATATGGGTATCATTTCCGAGATACTTGGGGGTGCTCATTACGAATATATCACTCATTTCTAAATCCAAGATGGCGGGCACGATTTTTCGAAAAAATGCTATATGGGTATCATTTTCGAGGTATTTGGGGATGCTCATTACGAATATGGCACTCATTTCTAAATCCAAGATGGCGGACACGATTTTTCAAAAAAATGCTATATGGGTATCATTTTCGAGGTATTTGGGGACGCTCATTACGAATATGGCACTCATTTCTAAACCCAAGATGGCGGGCACGATTTTTTCAAAAAAATGCTATGTGGGTATCATTTTCGAGGTATTTGGGGATGCTCAATGTGAATATGGCACTATTTGTAAATCCAAGATGGCGGGCACGATTTTTCAAATAATGGCAAGTTGGGTATCGTTTTCGAGGTATTTGGGGGTGCTCATTACGAATATTGCTTTTGTTTGAACTGTCGTGTTTGCCATCTTGGATTTAGAAATGAGTGCCATATTTGTATTGAACATTCCCAAACATCTCGAAAACGATACCCAACTTGCCATTATTCGAAAAATCGCGCCCACCATCTTGGATTTAGAAATAAGTGCCATATTCGAAACCTAAAACCGAAAATGCCATAAGCAAACATTAAAGAAAATAACTGTTAAAATAGATTTAAAAATCGCTTAAGAATGCTCCCCTTTTAAGAAAATAAAATATTTTAATATAAAATATTTCGCTTGAGTTACGAAAAGAAAGACATATAATAAGCTATCAAAGTTGTACTGGTGGTGCCAACACTATAGTAGAAACAAATATATACTGTAAATTTGTTGCAATATGTGCTCCAATTCAAATAAAATTAAAATAAATAATTATTCAATAAAGCATGAACGCAGAGCCGTTAAAAGTATTATAAAATAATTAAGTGTCCCAATCACTTACAGGAGTTAACGAAAACATTTAATGTTTATTCAAGTAAATATTAGTTCAAGATGCGCAAATAAATCGAAATTACAGGCACCACTAAAATTTACGTAATATAATTATTTTGATACAGAATAGCAAAATGGGGAGAATAAAAATTCGTTACTTTGCAACACTTTCGTATCTTGTTGCCGCGAAATTATTTTTCTGTTTTAGTGAATAATTACATAAAAATATGAGTTGAAACGCATTACTTACTTGTGAAATGTGATGTTAGTGTCTATTTTATGTTTGTCTGTTCTATTTTTACACCCATTTACCGCACATTTCGTCATTTTTAGCAAAACATTTTGGAGCTGTTCGCGGTGCAATTTGACCTTGAGAACTAACAGCCCGCGCGCTCCGGGGAGCCCGTTGGGAAGCCTTTAACTTGCCACACTTAGCGTGTGCGGGCTAGGTTTCTATGCGTTATTATTCTAAGGTCAGACCCCAGCTGCCCGGTCAAAGTATACAATTTGGCTCGGAGTTCTCCAAACAAATTAAAGATTATATTGTATGTGGATTTGACAACTCTGCAAGACCACGATAAGGATCATACGGAGATTTTAAAAGTACCATTTACTAATTTTTACCAATTATTGAAAAGAAACACACGAAGAATGTGGCTGCAATATTGGGATAAAACTAAGGAAAGTAAAGGAAAGTGGTATGCAGAAATACAAAAAGACATACCAATAGAGCCCTGGTATTACAGATCAAGTACTGCGGCAGAAAGTTCATAGCTGTAATTAATCGCCTGCGATTCGGTCATTGCTTAGTTTCAGCCCATCTTAATAGACTAGAGATTGTAACTAGCTCAAAATGTAATTATTGTTCCAATGCCAATGCTGATATTGCTCATATAATTTTTTAACTGTGAAGCTTTTGGAGTGCAGCGGTTGATAATTGTCAGTGAATTAAGTGACATATCGGATGAAAGTATAGCTGGATTACCACTGTCTGACTGACTGACTGAACCAGTGATTTAGATAATTGATCTCCCAGAAGGAGTCGCTGTGGGTCAAAATGATGTACGGGAGTCGTGATCGGATGGCTCCGGTGAGTACCAGAAAAACCCGAAATCTTCGAAAAGTGCACTGCATCAAGTGGGACCCCGGCATCGCGGCCAAAGTATAACACCTACCGGCAGGATCGTCAAACTAAAAATGGCCGCTACCCTGGGCACTTTCTACCGGAAGTGAAAAAAATTCAAAATTCGAATAAACAAGATGGCCGCCATACAAATTTCAGAGCCCCGTAGCTCGGCAAGTACTGGAGATGGGCGGGGGGTCCTCGACCAAATGTCATAGAGGGCGGTGGGGGTCAAAAAATTTTTTCAAGATGGCCGACTCAAAGTGGGGTCTTAAAATAAAAGTGCTCGGATCCGACTGAAATTTGGCATGCGGCCGTATATGGGAGTCCACAATAGGAAACGGGTCAAAATTTCGATTCCGCCATTTTCCAAGATGGCCGCCAAACATGTGAATTTTCTGCCCTTTGGAGTCATTTTTCTCCCAGAAGAAGTGCGGGTTGGTAAAAATGATGTAGGGGAATTATGGTCGGACAGGTTTGATGAGTATCAGAAGGTAAAGTAATCTTCGAAACGTGCTCCGCATCAGGTAGGACCCCAGCTGCCCGACCAAAGTACGCGTTTTGGCTCAAAGTGTCCAAACAAATGTTTATCCACACTCTGGGCAGTTTCTACCGGGAGTAAAAAAAATTAAAAATTCGAAAAACAAAATGGTCGCCATACACATTTCGGGGACCTGTGCCTCGGTAACTATTGGAGATAGGTAGATCGTGCTCAAACTAATATCGTAGAGGGCGACAGGATCTAACTGGCTGTCAAAATTATTTTTTCAAAATGGCCGATTCAAGATGGCGGCCCGACAAAAAGATACTTCGATCCGGCTGAAATTTTATACGTTTTCATGTTTCGTAATAAGAATATGCGATCAAATTTTTGATTCAGCCATTTTCTAACATGGTAACAATAATATGCTTTAAGGCCCACATCTTGGCGAGTGTTGGAGAGGCGCTCAAACAAATGTCGTACAGAATAGTACGAGCGAACTGCAGGTAAAAGAAAATTTCATGATGGCGTACTCAAAATGGCGTCCCGAAATAAAAGTGCTTTGATTCGACTGAAATTTGAAAACCGATCGTGTATGGAGGTTCATAGTATGTATCTGCGAGCGAAATTTGGATCCCGCCATTTTCCAAGATAGCCACCATACCAGTGAATTTTCGGTTTTTTTACCAGCATTTTTCTCCCAGAAGAAGAGCGGGTATATAAGAGTAATGTATGCGAATAATGGTTGGGTTGATTTGGTGAGTATCAGAAAGTACCAAAACCTTCGAAAAGTGCTCCGCATCAGGTAGGACCCCAGCTGCACGGGCGAAATATACGTTTTAGCCCTATCCAAACAAATGTTGCTCTACACCTTGGGCAGTTTCTACCGGGAGTAAAAAAAAAACAAAATTCGCAAAACAATGGCAGCGATTCCCATTCAAAGTCAAACAAAAAGAATTCTCTACTGAAGTATGAAGTACTCCCAATTTGTCACCAGATACAAAGAAAGCCCTCGCGGGCCGCTTTAGCGGCCCGGCGCATCGCGCGGCATCTAGTCACTATATATAGCTAGCTCATTGAATACTGTTAGGTCAGCCCTATCATTTGTACTAGGTAGGCAAGACCGGGGCTGGTAGTTCCCGGGATAATTTGTTCTCACAGCAATAACTTTGCAAGGAAAATATAAAGCAATACATGTGAAGCGCGTCGTTAAAGCGTCAGGTGATGCGTCTTGTCGGCAGCCATTTCAGTTACTCCAGCGACGACGTGTGGCTATGTGCGTGGAGCTGTGAAAATATCACGTAAGTAACTTTTTTCTTGTTTAAATTTTTTGGTCTGTCTTTGTTTATTATGGGCCGATTCATACGTAACTTTTCTAAATTGTAGTGACACTAGTAAGGAATCTTATTGTTTGAGTATTTTTTTTATTGATTCTATGTCAGTCTTTGTATAAAAACGTAATTTGGGGCTAATAAGTTCCTCCCTCGAGGGGCTGGTTGTTCCAAGGAAAAACTTCCCGAATTGACCTCCAATCATACTTAAAATTTTTATGACCATTTTTCTTTCTTTTATGGGCTCATGTCAAATATTTAAACAAGATGATAGAGTCACTAATGTGTGTCTCATCTGTGATTCAGATGAAGAAATGAGCGATGAATAATATTACTGATGAATAAGAATGTAATTTTTTTTTAAGTTACTTGTGCGTAATATAAACATTACATACAAACGATTATAAAATAGGTGGTTTTATTTAACAAAATCTTTGTTATATTGTCATAATCTAAGCGGAACAATTTGCTTCAAAGACGGAACAACGCGCCCCAAAGCGGGCCTGAATGTTCCGCTCCGAAATTTGTCAAAAAATTGCCTCTATGAAAAAGACTATTGAGATATTAGTAGAAGTGACTGTACTATTACAAAAAGCGATAAACATTTATTCAATAATTACCACGTGTTGAAAATCAAATCCTTCATTTTCAGTATGAAACTTCAACTTATTTGAAAATCGGAACGTTCAATCCCGTTCTCCACTACAACTAGTACCTACTTTAAAAAAATCTATATTCTTAAAAGGAGTATATTTCGATTAACGCCTCCGTTTGCCAAGTACTACAAGTGCGCAAGTGCCTGGGTACTAATATGGTCCTCAATAACCTAAACAATTATGACCCATCAAAAACTTCAACCTTAGGTACTTGGATTTTTGTCGGCTCAAAGAATATAAACGCTAAGTTTATCTAATGTTAAATAAATTTAAATGACACTATAATTATATATAAAATAGTTGCTTTAATCAAGACCTCCAGACCATAAACCGCTTATTAGACTGCCATACGAGTATAATAATAAAAAAATCCAAAATTAGGCTCTGCACTCGCCTTAAGAATGTACCTACCTGTACTTGGTGATTGGGTGGAGAGTTTTTGTATGGTTGAGAGAATTTTCAGTGTGGCAGGGTTCATAGTATGAAGTCGTACACGCCCGGAATGCTTCCGCAGCCGCCTCTGTGTGGCCTGAGCATTAGTTACAATTATATCTTTTATAATTTTATTTAGCATGAATTATAAAATAAAATTGTATAAACATTGCTAAATGTAATTTTGTAAGCCCTACTTCGCTTATTTTCACAAATTCTATAAAGAGTTCAGTATGTAAAAAGTTAAATATTATTTAACTTTCGACAGATGTCACTGTGAAATACGTGGAAAAATCTTAGACTATGGAATTATTTTTTTCCATGCTCTAAAGGAAAAATACAGGAATAAGTTCAGAATAATATTTTTTTTGAAAAAATATGATGTTGTAATTTTAAGTTTATTGAATGTCACAATGTTTGACCACCATGATATTCAATTATTTTTGTGTTTTATTATAACAAACTTCACAGTGGAGTATAATTACTCCACTGTGTAGTTTGTTATAATTGTTAATAAAAAGATCGAAACTCAGAAAAAATTCCTTCGATCCGGCAGATTCGAACCAACGTCTTCCAGCAAACCGTGCCAGACGCTATGCCAACTAAGCCACGGTACAAACTAGCGGACCTTACGAATTTTTCTGTGCTTGTTACAGATCTTTATTTTGGTTTTTAACGGTCAAACATTGTGACATTCAAGAAACTTAAAAATTACAATTATTAAAGCGACATCGCTAGTCAGCTGCCGGTAGCTGTAAAGGTACCTGGCTGAGTGAATAAATAGTTTTCTCACAGTTGCGATGGCGCTACGGCAAAAAAGTCGTTAAAAACCAAAAACAGATCTGCTGTTGCACATCGAAAAATTCGTAAGGTTCGTTAGTTCATTCCGTGGCTTAGTTGGCATCTAAATTGTTGGCACAGCGTCTACCACGGTTTGCTGGAAGATGTTGGTTCAAATCCAGACGGATCGAAGGATTTTTTCTGAATTCGTATTCAGTTCCTTGAATCCTTGTTTTCAAATGGATTTCTTTTTTACATAATCCAACATTAAGTATGCGCATTAGAGACCGCGAGTCCTTCTGGAATTTCATCACATTCTGGCAGAAGAATAAAAATATACTTAAATAGCAACACCATTAAATTATAATTACCAAACAGCATAAATTGTAAATTAAATGTAGACTTTTGTTTCGTAAGTCCTTTCATAGCCAATTTAATTTTGTGGTTATCAATCACGCCGTTAAATCTATTTTGGTGTTGATATAGACCGTACCTATGCAATGAACGTATATAGCGTGGTGGGTGCAGAGGGGGCCATGGCCCCGGGCGGCATAGCAATGGGGGGAAATTTGTCAGCAAAATTTAAGGTTGGGCCCCGGGCGACAGAAATCAACGCTACCGCCCGCCGCTGCGCTTAGGTACCTACACGTTACGTACATTGTGAACAAATTGCAACCTTTCTTCACTGTATAGCAAGGCGAGTAAGCTAAAGAATTCCTAAACAGAAACCTAGTGCTAATGTTAATGAGCGGCAGATTTGAAACAATGTTTTGAGAGCCACAAACATTGCGTCGATGTTATAGCCCTATCGTTCCCCGAAACGCAAGTTTTACCTTAAATATCCATTGGCCGTTACGCGATGGTGAGGTCATTAGTGAGCCCAATAAATGCAATGAAAAAGTTATTTCTGACGCAAAGTAGGTCACCTGAGACCGTGCGCTGGGAACTCCAAAGGACACTCTTTGAAGAGTCCATGCGGATGCGCGTAGGGTGCTATGGCAGAACCTACCGACAGATCCGCCGCGGGGGAGGGGGATCATCCACTGAACTTCACAGTTGAAGCTATGTTGTCCTGGCTCCCAGTATTGGGCAACGTGGAGTTCGTTGCCCAGCATGGAGGGGCCTGAGATGGAAGGTTTGTCTGGTGTTCGGCGAGGCTTACATTTGGAGTCTGGGGATCGTTGTATCTCACTTCCCGGAGAGGGGCTGCGCTGGGCGCGGCCAGCCGCTGGTGAAGGTGCGGACGAGGAAGAACAAGGAAGGATGGGCTGCACCCCTTCAGAGTTTAGCCCAGTCCTACATGACCCCGGGTCTGCCCTAAATGTAATTTAAAAAGGTCACCTGACACGACGTGTCAAGTAACTACGAAAGTATAACTTTGATAGTTGAGTAATTGTACATACTGGATAGTCAGATTTAAAAGATACGAGAAGAAAAAATTTACTCTTTTTGGCACGACGACTGATATTCAATTTCACTTTCTTTATTCAACTAAGGTATGTACACACTAGCACATCAAGCTACACATTGACGTATCTTGTTCCGTTGCACTGGAGACGATTTTCGAACAAAAATGTGTAGTCTGATGTGCCGTTGTTCGTACATACAAAATATACTTATATTGAAAAATATTTACAACTTTACTTACACTATCAGGCTAGGCTGCAACTATCAAAGTATTTCTCATTGCAACATCACAGGCAAATACTTGATAAATACATCGGTAAAACAAAAAACAAAAAAGCGTAATATAAACAATATATGTGAATTAGACATGTGCACCATGCCGCGCCGTAGCCGCTGCTAGTGAATTCAACAGGCGTCAAAAGGTGGCCGTCAAGATGGCTGGACTTTGGACGAGATATAGGAATCAAACGTTCTTAAGTTAATAAGATGTATACTTTTATCATTATAAACTCGAATTTTATTTTATTCCCTCTCGATGGCGGCACTTAACTTACATTAATTGGAACTTTTTATTCCATTTGGTTTTTTTATCACTGGCAACCTACTGGGATACTTTCAATTCCATTTGCCGCCAATAGCAACAACAGATCTTTTTATCCCGTTTGTCACCACCTGGTAACATATGGGATTTTTTTCCCATTTGTCGCCAGTAGAAATCACCAATGGCAACAACTGGGATTTTTTTCATCCCGTTTGTCACCACCTGGCAACATACGGGTTTTTTTTGCCCATTTGTCGCCTCTGGAACTCACCACTGGTAACAACTGAGACATTTTTATCCCGTTTGTCACCACCTGGTAACATATGGGATTTTTTCCTATTTATCGCCATTGGAAATCACCACTGGTAACAACTGAGACTTTTTTATCCCGTTTGTCACCCCTAGTAACATATGGAATTTTTTTCCCATTTGTCGCCAGTGGTAACAAAGTCAGTGGTGACAACTGGGAATAAGCGAAATCAAACTGTGCTCATTATTTACTACCTATTTTCTACTATTTAGTACCTTTATTGACATATTTTCTACATTCGCACTAACGGAAATATTAAAGAAATAAAGTGGCCAGCCATTCTGACGTCAGGGGGCCTACCACAACCTTTTAAAACAATATTACTTTAACGTTACATTGACTTTTCGTATCATAACGTGTTTAAAGTAAGCTTATTGTAATGTTAAAACTATAATGTTTTATTGGCAGCTTTGTGACTATTCATTCATTCAGTTCGTACTATGACGCGACTTTAACATTAAAGTAATATTGCTTATAAGTCAAATTTAGCAATCTTAAAATAGTTACACGGATGCAATAGAAACTATATTATTTTCAGTTTTATTGTCTTAGTATTGATTTGTAATGATTAAAAGTTAAATTGAAATATCTTGTTTATTTTTTATTTAATAGCACATAGGAAATAAAATCTCGTTAAATAAAAATACGCCATGTTTAGTTCGTAAAATCATGACAGCCCCATCTATGTGCTACTTGGCGAAACTAACAGTTGAAATTAGAATATATAATTCCGAATTCACAACGTGACTATCAAGACCCAGCTTGTTTTATTTACTTTTCTTCATGAAAATACGGAATAATTATTGAAAACAACGTAATTTAAATAGATTTTATTATTACATACTTTTCTTTTTTAACAGTCAAAATTCTCTGAATGCAAATAACACTATACTACGTACGTACTTAAACATTATACTACGAGAAGACGATCGGAACGCATAGATTTAGTATAAATCTATGTCGGAACATCAAAAAAGAAAGAGATGGCATTATATACTTCACATAGCGTTAACTCTTTCCTATTTTTAGTAAGGAATAGACGTTATGGGGAAATAAAATCAAATCAAATCCCGGACTTGTAAACATATAAATCCGTGGCAATAATATATTACTTGGTTGACAGGTTTGTCATGGTACGAATCACAAATTAGAAAAATTGTACGAATATGAGTAATATTATAATAAGCTTACTTTAAGTTTACATTGAGATATTGTTTTTGGAAAGGTTATGGTAGGCCCCCAGGTTGGCTTGACCACTTTCCTTTTTTTATGGTTCCAGCAGTGTATAATTTACTAGCAGAATGTAATTTTTATGTCAATTACATGGACAAGATAAACTGTCTTTTTAGAAGATACCATTAGCAAAGAAGAAGCTTCCTAAAATAGTGAAAAAAAGTATGATTAGGTGGCAATTAGGTAGTAAATAGTTATATAAAAAAAGTAAATTATATACTGCTAGAACCATGAAAAACGTAAAGTGGTCCAGCTAACCTGACATCAGAATGGCTGGCCACTTTAATTCTTTAATATTTCCGTTAGCGCAAAGGTAGAAAATGTTATTATAGTTACTAAATAGTAGGAAATAGGTGGTAAATAATGAGGACAGTTTGATTTGTATATCTCGTTTTATCCAGCCATACTGACGGCCCCGAATTTAAAAATTAAATGTTAAACTTGACTACACGTAATCTTGATCCTGTAGATATATTCAAAATGGAAAAATGAAAACAAAGGATTGTGGTTAACATTAACATTACATAGCGTATGATTTATAGGTGATATTTAACACGAAGTTCAACAGTTAAGGGAATTAATTATTGAATTTAGTAGGTATAGTAAGATTTGTTTTGTAAGGGCCGTTATCATTGTTTTGTAAGGGTCGTTATCATATACTTTTTAAAAAACCTTTGGCGCTTACAATATTTTACTGTGCTATTTTCTGTAGTATACTCTAATTAGTATGTACATCTGACTTCTGGTTTTTCAAAATTTCAAAAGAAGGAAACATAAAAACTTTGATTGTATCTTAATTTATTTCTGTTAAATGAATGTGTCAGGGCTAATGCAGCATATAAGACATGAAAAACTGATTTAAAATCATTTCGTTACTCTTGTAGTATTAATAAAAACATGTTTCAAGCTACACCAGAGATTTAGTATATTGGTACCCAGTATGTATTTTAAGCTAATCCAGAAAAGAAATCGGAGGCATTCTCTATGCTACTTGAAGGCAAGTTGTTGCTCATGTCACGTTTCTTGTTTTGTTTTTTATTTACATCAATAATAGAGTCAATGGATTCAAAGTATGAAATGTTCCAAAATTTCACATCATTGTCATGTGAACATGATGCAATATACTGGCCATCGTGACTTATATCTAGACAGTCTACAGGCAATCTGTGTTGACCAACTATGCCAAGTTGACGCTGAGGAAACATATGTGCAGCTCTTAAAATGCCATCTTCACCAGAAGTCACTACAATGTTCTGTGTGATTGGTACCATACACTGAATGGAATGTTTTTGTCCTACATACTCATCACTGTGCAAGCCAAATTCTTTCCAGTTAAACAAATACAGTCTGCCTTTTGATGATCCAACTAACAATTTTGTGTCAGAACGAAACAGCCCCATACAAGTAAGATCAGAATCATATTCTTCAGATGTGGTGTAGATTTTACTGCAACAAAAAATTCATGACAATAAATCCAATAATTTTATAATTACCATAATGGTAGTTTGTAAGTATGGGAGACAACATAAGTTAATTTTGTAGTAGTCAATATCCAAAAAAAAAACACCTATTGTCTAAAATATACCACAGAAATGTACCATTGAATCTTACCTTCCTTTCAAATCAATAGAAGTTAGCGTACCATCACCTCCTGCACACACCAAATACTTCTGAGCATCATTGCTGATCATATCAGAAACATATTCACTACCAATCTTAATGCTAAATATTGGGTCTGGTTTTCTCATATCCCACAGTTTAACAGTTCCATTATCATCACCTGAAAGTTGAACAATATTTAACTACTGAAAGAAGTACAATTTGTGCTACCAATAAGAAGTGTATATTAAATATATCACGAAATCAAGAAAAATATTAGGGGTAAGGAAGGAAATTGTCATTGTGAAGTTCTGGCCACTTTGAAATTTACTTAATTAACTAAGTAAGCTCTTTTGAGTGTAAGATTCACATTCAATTCAATCATTCAATTCTCTATTGCATTAACTCTCTGCATGGTAGTCCGGCATGGTAACCGTTCGACCACAGAGGCAGTTAAATATACCGAAACAATTTCATTTAGCAAAGCAGTCTTTCCTGCATCTCCTCCAGTGACTCGCCTTAACAATGTGTGTGGAGTGGATACAACTACCCAATGCACTGTGCATTTTTGGATGATAATTCTATAGTGAAAATTTTAAGGGAATCACCAGGGTTTATATACAAACTAGTAATTTTTATATTAACTAAGTACTAATTTTCTAAAACATTTATCCGATTGAATTTCCCTATGTTGAATGACAATTTCAAACTTTATCACAATTTCTTGACTTTGAAAGTGCATAGCTAAAATAAATACTTTGCTAGCTTTTACTCACCAGTAACAATTTTATTTTGATCCAAACATAAAAGACGATATACTGGTTCATCATGTGCATTTTCATAACATTTTTTCAATTTCCCTGTTTCAACATCTGTAGCCATTATAGCTTTGTCCTGAAAACTTTTGGGCATTAATAGAGTTCTAAAGGCAACGAAAGTATATAAATGGGACAATGAATAATATCTCACTTACTTTTGCAGTTGAAAATAATGTAGTTCCTTCATTATCAAATTCAATATCTCTACATGCTTTCAAGTGTAACTCCAAAGTGTTAACAAGCTTTGTTTCATCATTATTGTACTCATAAAATAGAACATCACCTACAATTGTGGCCAGTGCTATGAAGTCTTTGGCTGGGTTAAATGAGATATCTACAATGAAATCTTCACAGGTTATGGTAGGTGGGTGATCTCGGGGTTTGTTTTTTTCATTTATGATGGCTTTGACAACTTCATCATCTTCATCCTCTGCCTCGATCTTGTTATCTGCACTTTCGATAGTCCTTTCTTCTTCCCCATCACCCATACTATTTTCATTCCCATTGTCACTCTCTCCACTTCCTGAAATGGCAACAATTCTCAATATTTGTAATGTGTTATAAATATAAATTCGAAAATACTGAAGAGTTTGGAATTGATAAAACCATTGTGTAAGGTACAGTTTAACATAACGATAACATTATAACCTGTTAATTAAAAACAATAATTAAATAAAAACTATTATTTAAAGACTTACCAGATTCATCGATTTCCACATCATCATCACTGTCATCTGATGAATCGCGTTCGAAACCACGAAAGCTGCAAGTCATTTTTATATAACCTACAGAAATTTGTTTTAAGGTTCACTGTTCATAAACGTAATATATTTGTTGTCCAAATCATTGAACTCGGTCTAACCTTCTGGTCCAACCATTTATTAAACTTTTGACACATGTATGCACAGAACACTATACTCACAAGGAGATGTATGCCTCCATGCCTCCGAAGTTCCGTAATTATTGACATACATCATCCACAGACAAAAAATGCAATACTTCCTGGGCCTGGGCCCTTTTATTCTTTTTTGGGCTTCGCTCTAGACCTTTAGGAGGGAAAAGTGTAGTTTTTTTTTGACTTTCAATTATTTTGTGAAATCTAGTTTAAAGTGGAATAGGATAGTGCTATTGTACCTTAATCGAAGATTAAAACGCGAAATTATACGAATCTCGAACTAAAATACCCGTGTCGGCCCATTTTAAGGAATCCCGAGTCAATCCAATCACGCCCGCCGCCTCAAATTGCCTATCCTCTTTGTGGCGGCCATATTTACAGAAGACAGAAACATAATTAAACTTCATGTTTAGACTGATGGCTTTGCGAAAGCCTTAATAAAAAAAAATAAAAAAACTTTTATTCTTTTATTTTAGTGAAGCAACGTGCTCTTTAGCTCCGATATTTATCGAGCCAACAGATTATGTAACGAAGATTATACGAGTTGATAAATGAAAAAAAAAAATGCGGGGAAAAAACATTTAAAGTATTACTTAAATTTTTCAAAACCAATATTTCCAAAAATTACACCTTTTTATTTCGGGTTTCCCGCCGTTTTTCTTTTCTTAGATAAAACAGGAAAATATTGGTTACGAATCACAAAACACGTGCATTATGCTGATTAAGCTTACAGAACATTATATTATGCTCACAAACTAATAAGAGATACTTACTATTACGTTCTAGGCTTTAGTTGATCAGCACTAAAAAATTTTGATCAATTTTATTCATTTTTATGGACAACTCACGCTTGACCAATAAAATTATTATGCCCAAATTGTTTTCGCAAAAAAGACTTAATGGTTCCTCAGACAGTTTCCTTGTATCTTCTATGGTTTCGGATTTCTCCTACTGTCCCATTTAAAAATACACTCTGTATGTTCTCTACTTCAAAAACAACACTATGAAATGCTGTTACTAGTGCTTCTGGTTTAGTGTAAGGTCGACTCGAGGTTGATATTGATACTTCAGTGTCTAAAATTATATTAGAAAATAATTTAAGTTCCATTTCAGTAAAGGTTAAATAAAGGTGTAATGAATTTCACCATTTTGTTGATGTCATAGTTTTAGGAACTAAAAACATAAAATATTATAAAAATGTGATGAACAACCAGGAGACAGTCATTTCGGTTTTCGTTCGGGGCTAGGAGCAAGTGAAACCCTTGAATGTTCTCGTACAAAAGTACCACGACATGCAGAACGATGTTATAATGTGCTTCATTGACTACGAAAAAGTATTCGTTCGTGTCAAACACGAGCTGCTCATGATGCGCTTGAACGATGTCCGTTTTCATGGAAATGAGTTACGGATTATCAACAACTTGTACGACAATCAAAAGGCAACAGTTCGTGTGGAATATGAGAAGACAGAGGAAATAGATATCCGCGGGGTGCGACAAGGGTGCATCTTCTCTCCACTGCTTTTCAATGTTTACTCCGAGGCTGTTATATCGGAAGCACTTGAAGGACTTGAAATGAGGGTGAAAATTAATAGAAAAGTCATTAATAACTTGTGCTTTGCAGATGACACAAAATTCTGGTCGCTTTTACAGAGAGTGACCTTCAAAAGATCTTAGATAGAGTAAACAGATGCTGTGAAGATGCTGTTCTCACAATGAACACCTCAGAAACTAAATTCATGACGATTTCCCGAAATCCTGACTTCGATCTAACTATATCAGTGACTGGTAAATATCTCGAGCGCGTCCGGTAGTACAAGTATCTCGGCGCTTGGATTAATGAAGCATGGGACTCGGACCAGGAGATAAAAACCCGAATTGAGATCGCCCGAGCGTTTTTCATGAAAATGAGAAGGGTGTTGTGCTGCCGAAAACTTTGCATACAACTTGGAATCCGTATCCTCTACTGTTATATCATATATACATTCACTTTACGTTGATATCTGTCGCACATACAATTTGTTAAGTCTCCAGGAGCGTCGTGAGTTGTTGGATATGGGCCTTTTGTTTGATGTACTCAATGGTCGTTTGGATTGTCCAGATTTATTACAGCAAATAAGTTTTCGAGGGCTTGCCCGTCGCATCAGACATACGTCTCTTTTTCATGTACCATTTCACTGCACAAACTACGGCAAAAACTCTGTGCTCACAAGATTAATTACTGGTTACAATAAATATTTCTATGACGTTGATCCCTTTGTAGATAAAAAGCATTCTTTCCAGTCAAACATCAAAGAATTAATTTTCAAACGCGATGCGTAGGTTCACTTAATTTATTTTATTTTGCTCATTTATTTATTAATTTCTTTTATAGTTATAGTTTGATATTTTTATAATGTTGAGAAGTATTTATGATTTATGATTTAGTGTTAAGTTGTATTCATATGTAGGTATAGTGTATATTATTATTAATATTAAGTTTTATTGTGTATAGTAAGTATTGTTTGTATGTAAGTGTACGTATTTAGTTTACTTAATTTGTTTCACAATTATATGTATGTATATAATCTGTATAATTATTTATCATGCTTATGGACACCCCGTGCTCTGTTTTTATTTTAATGTATAAATCGAGGACAACTGTTACTGGCTTTGTAATATGTAATTTAATTTTTTGTAACCTATCATTATTGCTGTTGTTATCCCAAATAAATAAATAAATATCTGTCCAATCGTTATATACGGCAGCGAGACATGGACCATCAAAGAAGAAACCAGACGGCGTCTCGACGCATTCGAGATGTGGTGCTACCGCCGCATGCTTCGTATTAGCTGGATACAGAAAGTCAAGAACGAGGCAGTACTCCTGCGCATTAATACCTCACGCCAGCTTATGCGGACCATCAAGAAGCGCAAAATAACATATTTCGATCACGTGCTTCGACACGATAGATACCGACTGCTTCAACTTATAATAATGGGAAAGGTTGAAGGCAAGAGACGCGCTGGAAGATGTAAAAAGTCACTTACGCAACATAAGGGAATGGACCGGAGTCACGAGTGCGGAACAACTGTTTCGTTTGGCCGTGGACAAGGACAAATTTGTCATATTGACGGCCAACCTCCAGTAGTGGAGAGGCATTTTAAGAAAAAGAAGAAGAAAAACATAAGTCTTTAATTTCCGGACTAGGAATGCAGTCAATATTTTTACAATCACCTAATAGACCTGATGACTTGATTTTTTTTAACAAGATATGTTTGCATTTGATAAGCACATGAAAAAAATATAATATAATAGATTTTTTTTGGTCTTTTACTTAAGTTTTGGCTTTCACGTTATATTTCATCGACTACAGAATAAAAAAATTGCCACTTCGATTTTCCGTTTTCCTCGACACGTTTTTTAGCGAAATAATTGTACCCATCTCTCAAACGTCACTTTGACAGTAATACTGTCAAAAGTGACGTTTAGCTGTATCATCGATGTAGGGCTCGTTTTACTATTTATTTGTTTATCTGTTTTTACGTCTCTTTACTTACGCACGTTAATGTTCGTCGTCTTCACTTGTTTGATTCATGCGAAACAAAGTTGTATTGTAGCTGATTGTAGTCCAATGAGTTTAATAAGTGTTTTTAGGAAAACTGTGGTTTCACCAAAAGAGTGTTCAAACGATACCGAATAAGTGCGTGTTTTATAATAAAGTTGCAGTATTAGATTTGAAAATATTATTTTTTCGGTACGTACCTAATTTCGATTCAATTACTTTGAAAAGATGCTCTAGTCATTAAACGGGATGCATTCCGCTTACTTGTTTAGTTTATATTATGTAATTTAAGTACCTAATAAGTAGGTAGGTAATAAGGAGGTAAATAAAAGTTATATTGTGAGAAAAGCAATATATTCCGGGGGAAAAAAATACACGGCGTAACGAGAAGTGATCGCTCCATGAATTATTTTGAAGATAATATAAATTAAATATAAATTAAATTTGAAGAATTTTATATTCACTTGAAAATTATTTTAATATCTTACAAAATGTATGCAGTCAGTTGGACATTTATGTGGGAAAAATATTACTTTTCTGTTGGGCCCTTTATGGATATTACTTACGTGACAGTAGTTTACTATTCCTGTAATACCTACCTAGTACCTATACATACCTACCTAAATAATCTTCAAAGAACAAGATCTCTTAAGGTCAGAATATAGTTGAACTACAAACATGTTTATTAAGTAAATAAATACCCTATCCTTTGAGAAGACCACAGTGTTAGTTTAGACTGCACATGATAAGATGAGCATGAATTGATACTCATCAATCTTGAGATCCACAATATTCACCAAGAAAGATCATCATTTTGTCAGTTCTAATCTCAAAATTCAACTGTTATATCCCTTGTTATATCATGAATGTTACATTCTATTGTTATGTCATGAAATGAACATATGAATAAAAAAATTATGTAAATTGGATGAGAGAGATAAAATATTTTTGCAAAATTGCATAGATCTCATAATCAAGAATAAGTGGAAATGAATATTGTTATCCTCAGTCATTATCATGTTCTTTATTTGTATGCTTTTCCATTTTTATTACATTCTGCCTTATTGTGTAATCCAAGAGAATTATGTGCACCTTTATTTAGCCTTGTTGACCACGCTGTGTTTCTAAGTATTGATATTGTTTATGTAATTGGTGGTGGTTTGTGTTACAGCTTCATGGTAATAAATTAATCCAAGATTACGTAAACATTAAATATGGATTAAGATGACCTTCCTCTTGGTGACAATAGGGTTGTTACATATTGAAATAGATACCTCCTTTGGAATCATCATTGCTTTCTCAGTCTCAGATTAATCACAATCAGTGTTATGGAGAAAAGTTTCGAAAAAAATTCGGGGTAGCATGTTATTAATAATGGTACTATAATACTGAATAATAAGAAAACATTTCACCTTTTTCTAAACATTTGCAATGGAAATGGCAACTACGACTTTGAATTATCTGGAAAACACTGCAATATTTTATAGATTGGACATGGAGGCTCGCATTTGTTAAAGCGCCACTACATGGCAAAATATTTAAGAATAATAAAATAATATTACATAATACATTTCTAAACTAAGCATAGCGTCTTGTAACATATGCAACTTTGATGCAACTTTTAAATAAAGCGGGAATTACTAAACATCGATATCATTGCATATAATACTGATGTTGCTGTTGTCTTTTGCATTCCTTTATTTGCTCCAAGTATAAAAGAAATTGTGAGGAACCATTAGTGAAAACTTGAACTTGTTATAAAAGGAAGCTACAGTGAAGCTTCCATTCCATTCAAATATTACTTCATAAAAGATGGCAATTAACAAAGCATTTTCATAGAGTTTATTTCTGGAAATGACGTTATTTAGCTGTATTTGTAAATAGCGAAAAAATAAAATTGCTCAGGAGGTGTTAATGACAACATTTACAATAAACAAAAAATAACAGCGAATGAATAGGAACACCTCTCGCCAGGGCTGGTAGTTGTAAAGGTATCTAACTGGGTGATAAAACTTTCATAGATTTCTTATAGATGGCGCTACGGGTAAAAAGTCGTTGAGAAACCAAAGACACGACAATAAGTACATGGAAAAATTCGTGAGGTCCGCTGGTTTGTTCCGTGGCTTAGTTGGTATAGCATCTGCCACGGTATGCTAGAAGACGTCAGTTCGAACCCGGCTGTATCGACAGAATTTTTTCTGTGGGTTCAATGTTTGTATTAATAATTGTAACAAACTAGTTTGTAATTTCACAAAAAATAATTGAATATAAATTCAATAAAAATTAAAGAAAATAACAGTTTAGGAATTTTATCAAGGATTAACAATAACAAGCGCACATAATAAAAAATAATAGCAACATTATCAATCAACATGTTGCCAATAATTTCTGCTTCCTTGTACTTTACACAGCTAAACAACGTATTATAACAATCTTAGAAAATTATACACTTATTTCGTTCACCATACAAGATGCCAAATCTCTACAAGTGTGTACAACACTACAAAAAAACCAATGAAAATTTAATACAAAGTTGTAAAATTATGGAAATAGTCACATAAGAGGATGTGAACTCAAACTGAAACTAGTTTGATCTTTGTTCACTTGTATTTATTGGTTTTGTTTGTATTACTTTTTCTTTTCATTTAAGTAGCTGTTTCTAAATTCTATATAATTTACATATTACGTTGTTTTTGCAAACTGTGTTCACTCATAAGTAGTTGTGCAATTTAGATAAGAACTTCACCAAATTGAATTTATAGTATGTTACATTGTAATAACTGTAAGTGAACCAATAAACTATAAAATAAATAAATAAAAGAATTGCATTTTACCCAAAGACACATATTTATATCTGTGATTTTACCCCTCAAGTCAAAGGAAAATTACGGTTACATCGAAAAAAACATAAGTAACCTCGTGACCTTCCGAATTTTTTCGCCTGCGTCTTGGGTATATTTGTTTTCCGGTATTCCTGTCTAATCTCCGTCCAAAATCCGGGATTATATATAGATACCTAAAACTGTGTTAATACTTTAGACTTCCTTTATTTAAACAATAATGCAACTAAAATGTCATTGCCCTAAACCCTATGCGCGATGATCCAAAAAATAAAAAGAGAAAGACTAAATTAGAAGATCATTGATTTCCTAAGAAAAACATTGGAGCAGATGTATGCGTAGCGAAGCGTATGACGTATGAGGCGGAGGAGGTTCGCGCCGCGTCACACTAAGCGAGCTCGCACGTGCGTAGTACACGTGGGCCGCGTGACCTACTATTGGTAGTAGGATAACGTTGTTTCGCTCACGTTGTGAAGACACTTTTAATTTACGTAACTTTTCACCTAATGTTATATAAGTAATCATAATTTGCACCTAATGTTATTGTACGTAATCATAATTTACACCTTAGTATAACCATAATATTAGGCTATTAGTCTAAGGGTCGTATTCTAGAACTCTACTCAATACTCAAGTCAGGATTTGAGTATGGTTTAAAGCACTCGAAATCATACTCAAGTCCCTGCCATTAGGGTCGTATTTCCAGTGCTTG